>NC_091156.1:34594926-34894926 GCF_040958095.1 Procambarus clarkii | reverse complement strand
TAATCTCTTTCTAGAGAAATTGAGCCTGCTCTTCCCTACCTCAAGTTACGTCAGTTATACAAGTATAAGATGCTACATTCAAGATACGTCCACCGGTAGCACAAAACGTTTTGACCAGGAGGCTTAACCTACCCAAGATCCCCCCTACTCCACACACCCTCCACGCCGGCTTGTCGTCAAACCAGCAAACTACCATACCAGCCTGCCTGCTCCTGATTGCTGACTCGCTGACCGCACACCTGCACACTGCACCTCCGCGCCATCTACCTGAATCGACGTCGGAGCCCTGACCAGTTATCAACTTCAGAATATTCTTTGTGCTCTTAGAGTTGACATCTCTCTCTGGCATACTAAGCTCACTGGCTTGTATACGAAGGGTGGTCTCAGCCATAGCCGATATTCTCAGCACCATTTTACTATTTCACCTTTATACTATTTTGTCTCACATTGTCTTTGCATTTATCTTTGTTATTTAATTGTACTTTTCATTCCCCCGAGATTTGTCTTTATTTTCATTTATGTTTAAAGTAAATATATTAAAGTTTCATTGTTCATACTTTGTGTTTTACGTGTTCCTCCCTCTCACTTACCACAGACAACAGGCAAGCAGTCTATCTTTTTGTTTTAAGTGTGACCAGGCATTGACACCTGCCATTGGAGGACTGCCGAACATCAACACTCCAACACTTTCCCATCACAATATATATATATATATATATATATATATATATATATATATATATATATATATATATATATATATATATATATATATATATATATGCAAACAAGCCTGAATGGTCCCCAGGACTATATACAACTGAAAACTCACACCCCAGAAGTGACTCGAACCCATACTGCCAGGAGCAACGCAACTGGTATGTACAGGGACGCCTTAATCCGCTTGACCATCACGACCGGACAAAAGGAAGTGATAGCCGAAGCTATTTGAACCACTTCCCCGCCGGCACTCGGGTGGTAATCTTGGGCATAGCATTTTATCAAATCACCTCATTCTTTGGGGCACACGTGAGGAACACAAATGCAAACAAGCCTGAATGGTCCCCAGGACTATATACAACTGAAAACTCACACCCCAGAAGTGACTCGAACCCATACTGCCAGGAGCAACGCAACTGGTATGTACAGGGACGCCTTAATCCGCTTGACCATCACGACCGGACAAAAGGAAGTGATAGCCGAAGCTATTTGAACCACTTCCCCGCCGGCACTCGGATGGTAATCTTGGGCATAGCATTTTATCAAATCACCTCATTCTTTGGGGCACACGTGAGGAACACAAATGCAAACAAGCCTGAATGGTCCCCAGGACTATATACAACTGAAAACTCACACCCCAGATAAGATAGCTTCAAATAGCTTCGGCTATCACTTCCTTTTGTCCGGTCGTGATGGTCAAGCGGATTAAGGCGTCCCTGTACATACCAGTTGCGTTGCTCCTGGCAGTATGGGTTCGAGTCACTTCTGGGGTGTGAGTTTTCAGTTGTATATAGTCCTGGGGACCATTCAGGCTTGTTTGCATTTGTGTTCCTCACGTGTGCCCCAAAGAATGAGGTGATTTGATAAAATGCTATGCCCAAGATTACCATCCGAGTGCTGGCGGGGAAGTGGTTCAAATAGCTTCGGCTATCACTTCCTTTTGTCCGGTCGTGATGGTCAAGCGGATTAAGGCGTCCCTGTACATACCAGTTGCGTTGCTCCTGGCAGTATGGGTTCGAGTCACTTCTGGGGTGTGAGTTTTCAGTTGTATATAGTCCTGGGGACCATTCAGGCTTGTTTGCATTTGTGTTCCTCACGTGTGCCCCAAAGAATGAGGTGATTTGATAAAATGCTATGCCCAAGATTACCATCCGAGTGCCGGCGGGGAAGTGGTTCAAATAGCTTCGGCTATCACTTCCTTTTGTCCGGTCGTGATGGTCAAGCGGATTAAGGCGTCCCTGTACATACCAGTTGCGTTGCTCCTGGCAGTATGGGTTCGAGTCACTTCTGGGGTGTGAGTTTTCAGTTGTATATAGTCCTGGGGACCATTCAGGCTTGTTTGCATTTGTGTTCCTCACGTGTGCCCAAAGAATGAGGTGATTTGATAAAATGCTATGCCCAAGATTACCATCCGAGTGCCGGCGGGGAAGTGGTTCAAATAGCTTCGGCTATCACTTCCTTTTGTCCGGTCGTGATGGTCAAGCGGATTAAGGCGTCCCTGTACATACCAGTTGCGTTGCTCCTGGCAGTATGGGTTCGAGTCACTTCTGGGGTGTGAGTTTTCAGTTGTATATAGTCCTGGGGACCATTCAGGCTTGTTTGCATTTGTGTTCCTCACGTGTGCCCCAAAGAATGAGGTGATTTGATAAAATGCTATGCCCAATATTACCATCCGAGTGCCGGCGGGGAAGTGGTTCAAATAGCTTCGGCTATCACTTCCTTTTGTCCGGTCGTGATGGTCAAGCGGATTAAGGCGTCCCTGTACATACCAGTTGCGTTGCTCCTGGCAGTATGGGTTCGAGTCACTTCTGGGGTGTGAGTTTTCAGTTGTATATAGTCCTGGGGACCATTCAGGCTTGTTTGCATTTGTGTTCCTCACGTGTGCCCCAAAGAATGAGGTGATTTGATAAAATGCTATGCCCAAGATTACCATCCGAGTGCCGGCGGGGAAGTGGTTCAAATAGCTTCGGCTATCACTTCCTTTTGTCCGGTCGTGATGGTCAATCGGATTAAGGCGTCCCTGTACATACCAGTTGCGTTGCTCCTGGCAGTATGGGTTCGAGTCACTTCTGGGGTGTGAGTTTTCAGTTGTATATAGTCCTGGGGACCATTCAGGCTTGTTTGCATTTGTGTTCCTCACGTGTGCCCCAAAGAATGAGGTGATTTGATAAAATGCTATGCCCAAGATTACCATCCGAGTGCCGGCGGGGAAGTGGTTCAAATAGCTTCGGCTATCACTTCCTTTTGTCCGGTCGTGATGGTCAAGCGGATTAAGGCGTCCCTGTACATACCAGTTGCGTTGCTCCTGGCAGTATGGGTTCGAGTCACTTCTGGGGTGTGAGTTTTCAGTTGTATATAGTCCTGGGGACCATTCAGGCTTGTTTGCATTTGTGTTCCTCACGTGTGCCCCAAAGAATGAGGTGATTTGATAAAATGCTATGCCCAAGATTACCATCCGAGTGCCGGCGGGGAAGTGGTTCAAATAGCTTCGGCTATCACTTCCTTTTGTCCGGTCGTGATGGTCAATCGGATTAAGGCGTCCCTGTACATACCAGTTGCGTTGCTCCTGGCAGTATGGGTTCGAGTCACTTCTGGGGTGTGAGTTTTCAGTTATATATATATATATATATATATATATATATATATATATATATATATATATATATATATATTTAGGGGTACCGCCACTGGTTTAATTAAAGGGACCCACATCCTCAAAGAAGAAAATAAATAGTGTTCAGAGAAGACCTTGTGGATTCTCACTGAATACTTTAATCTTTTCCTCTCCTACCACCCCTATTATTTTTTTTTATTTGATTTTATTGCAATGCTACAGTTTACAGAAAACACACACTTATATAACAATATACCAATCAGTGTTCGAAGACCTCGTCCAGCTCCTCGGGGGTCGGTTGCGTACCCAAGATACAGCGCGCATTTCCCCTCTGAACAGCGACACTGAGGCACTGAAACATAAAACTGGCCGCTCTTGGGTCTCTAGTCTTCCCAATGAGTTCCTCGCCCAGCTCCTTCTGGAACTTAAGTGCACATTTACCCCAGGCGCCCAGAGTCTCAGAGCCTATTGGCACGAACCTGTAACAACGTTCTAGGTCCCTGTACTTGTTAGTTTTCTGGGTCTCCCTGAAGGTGGCTGCCCCGCCTCCCTCAGCTGCGCTGTAAGGTAGATAGGTATCAGCCAATGTGGATGCACACGTGTAATCCCACACGACCTGTTTACCTTCCCTCCACGGCTGCAGGGTGACTCCATCTGGGCATTTTTGGCTGTTGTCAGGTCTGCACAACTGAGGTTCCCTTTGTGCTGGGCATCCAGCTGAAGCCAAACTTCTCCTGATGATGTCATTGACTGCTTCATGTCTGGCAATCTTTCCCTGTGTCTTACGACAGACGAGACCATGGCTGCCGTATTGGTCTGCCCGTGCATGACCGCAAATACACCGGTGCTCGGTGGAGATAGGGGCGGCAAGGCGCAGAGCAACACCAATACTTAGGGTCCGATGGTCCACGCGGGTGCCCAAGGCGGAATTAGGGACTGCCACCAGGAAGTCCCCGGCATGGGGCGCTTGCACAGCTAGAAGACCCGCTTTGTCCTTCCTGGAAGCTGCCTCCAGCAATGATGTGGCGATGTTCTCCACTATGGGGCTATCCCAGTTGGACTGTTTGCAGTCATTTGGAAAAGTCGGTCGAGGATGAGAGTTGACGAGAGTGTCCCACTGACCGGCTCCTTCCGCGAATTTGGGATCATGAATCCCAATGGAATCTCTTAGGTGTTCCGGTAATATTTCCTTAACTAATTCACCTGTATATATATATATATATATATATATATATATATATATATATATATATATATATATATATATATATATATATATATATATATATATATATATATATATATATATAAACTGAAAACTCACACCCCAGAAGTGACTCGAACCCATACTCCCAGGAGCAACGCAACTGGTATGTACAAGACGCCTTAATCCACTTGACCATCACGACCGGACATAATGAGGTGATAGCCTAAGCTATTTGAACCACCCCACCGCCGGCACTCGGATAGTAATCTTGGACATAGCATTTTACCAAATCACCTCATTCTTTGGGGCACACGTGAGGAACACAAATGCGAACAAGCCTGAATGGTCCTCAGGACAATATGTAACTGAAAACTCACACCCCAGAAGTGACTCGAACCCATACTCCCAGGAGCAACGCAACTGGTATGTACAAGACGCCTTAATCCACTTGACCATCATGACCGGACATAATGAGGTGATAGCCTAAGCTATTTGAACCACCCCACCGCCGGCACTCGGATAGTAATCTTGGGCATAGCATTTTACCAAATCACCTCATTCTTTGGGGCACACGTGAGGAACACAAATGCGAACAAGCCTGAATGGTCCCCAGGACAATATGCAACTGAAAACTCACACTCCAGAAGTGACTCGAACCCATACTCCCAGGAGCAACGCAACTGGTATGTACAAGACGCCTTAATCCACTTGACCATCGCGACCGGACATAATGAGGTGATAGCCTAAGCTATTTGAACCACCCCACCGCCGGCACTCGGATAGTTTTCAGTTGCATATTGTCCTGGGGACCATTCAGGCTTGTTCGCATTTGTGTTCCTCACGTGTGCCCCAAAGAATGAGGTGATTTGGTAAAATGCTATGAACAAGATTACTATCCGAGTGCCGGCGGTGGGGTGGTTCAAATTAAGTCGGAACTGTTCCCACCCCAAGTTAAGTGGGGTGGGAACTTAAGTCGTGCCAAGAAGACCGAATTACAAACTCTTGCACACGAGTATCAACTAGATGTTCCCGCTCCCTGTCCAGTGTTGTTGCCTGCCTGGCTGCGTGCTGACGTGGCCGTTTTGCCATGGGGGGCCTGGCCATTCCTCCTGTGTTGCGGGTAAATTCCGTGGGCCTGGAATTCACGTGTAAGGCTGGTTATCCGGCCATTGAGTTAGTTATGTGCGACATGCTTCGGGTCCCGGTGGAAGCTGTGTATGGCGTTGAGCTTGTTACGGCCCACCGGGTGATTGTCAAGTTCGTGGGGGAGGAGGAGTATCGGGATTTCCTCCGGCGGAACGAGGGGCGTTCATTGCAGTTGCCGGATGGCGCCGGCTCCGTTACGATCTCGGACCGAAGTGGTGCCCTGACATATGTCAGTGTGCACGGTGCGCCCCTGGAGTTCCCTGAAGACCTTCTCCGGCGCTTCTTCGGGAGGTATGGTGTAGTCATCAGTGTGCGGGTGAACAAGCTGTCCTCGGGGAAGTATGCTGGGAAGCAGACGAACGTCCGTACATTAGGTATGCGCCTGCGGTCGGATATCCCATCTTCTGTCCGGCTGCTGGGCTACTACGTTCGGGTGTACTATGCCCGGCAGCCCCGTACTTGTTTCCGGTGTGGCCAGTTGGGGCATCAGGCTGCCGGGTGCTCTGAGACACCTGCTGCACCCGTTAACTTATTCCGAGAGGAGGATTTCCCGCCGCTCCCTCAGGGCGTGGATTCCGGAGATGAAGTGGAGCAGGTCCCAGTCGCTGCTGATGCGGCCCCTCCTGCGTCACCCGACATGCCCCCGGTGCTTGTTGTCCCTCAGCCGAGTGCGTCTGCGTCTTCCTCGACTCCTGCTGCTGCGCCTGGTCCTGCACCCTCGCCAGGTGTTCCGGCTGTGCTGGGTGTTGGGGGGGCTGCGGAGCATCCTGTTGTGTGCGGCCCGGTTCCCCATGTGGTTGAGGCTGCTGCAGTACTGCGACGGGCGTTGGTTCGCCCGGTTCGTGAGGGCCGTGGTTCTGGGTCCGCCTCTGGCTGTGAAGATGTGCGGCCAGTGCCCAAGCGTTCTAGGCGCTCTTCTACTGCTTGGGCTGATATGGAGGACTACGACGCGGGTGGAGCTTCGGGAGATGGTGTGTCGATTCCGGGTGCCTCGTGCTCTACGACGCTGGTGGTGGCTGATGTCCATGTGTCAGCTGTTGACGATGATTGTGCGTCTAATTTACCTCCTGTTCTTTCTCCTGCAGAAGGTTCTCCGCAGTGGGAGGTGGTTGCTCCTACGGGCGTGGATGGTGTGGATCCTGGTGCGAGCCGAGGCATCAAGCTGGTGCTGAAAAAGGATGCCAAGCGTGGGGGGTCCCAGCAGATACAACGTTCGGTGGTTGACGAGGGGCCCTGTGAGGCAGCTGAGGAGGCTCCCAGTGTGCTGCCTATTGCCCGGCCTCATGGGAAGGTGCCACTCCCTCTCATCTTGGCCTCCGGAGTGGCGAATGATGCTGACCATCCGTTGAGTTTTGATATTGTTGACCGTGTGCGTCCTGATCCGTGGTGCCCTTCTACCATCTGGATTCGTCGGGCTAAGTGTTTTATTGTAGGTGTGCCAGAGTTAATGCCCGATCCTCGTACGCACAATAGTGACCATGTTTCGGAGGACATTATGCTACTTTGGGAGGCGTATTGTATTCGCTTCCCGGCGGACGAGTGGCCGGACAAGTATGAGATCTTTTCGTAGTCTGTCTGCTTGCTGTGTGTTTGGTGTGGTGTTGTGATGTTTTGTTGTATTTTTTTTCTTTTGTTTTCTTTTGTTTTTTATGTCGGCCCTTCAGGCCGGTGTTTAGTGACTTTGTATGGTTGTGTATTAATTTGTTTGTTTCTTGATGTACTTTGTTGTTGCATTCTTGGTCCTTCAGGCTAGTTGTTGTGTTTATGCCTGATTTGTTTTCAGGTGTGCGTGTTTATTGTAAGTGTTTATTTTGGCCTCGCCTTTTGTTTACGGGGCGGATGGCTTGGTGTGTGTTTTTTTTTATTAATGTATTGATTTTATGTTGCTTTACCTGTTGTACGTGTTTGGACAGTCTTGTGTTTGCACTGTTCTGTTTCCTGCTATGCCTCTTGTTGTATGTTTTGTTTTTCTGGAGGTGTTGTATTGTACTATGATTGTTGGATTGCCATTGTATTCTGTTTTGTGCTTTGATGTATGCTGTATTTTTCATGTTTTTCTTGTGTATATGTTTTGTTGTGCTATGCTGTCGGCCCTTCTGGACGGTGGTCTATTGTTTTCCTTTATGTATTCTGTATTTTATTGTATTTAATTTGCATGCTCTGCATGTAAAAATAAAAAAAAAAAAAAAAAAAAACAAGATGTTCCCCATGGAGCCAACAGAAATGACTTGCACACTTTATTATTGGATCACCTCCTAGATGAAGGGAAGATTGACTCTGAAACGCACGAAAATTTAATATTTTCGTTAAGAGGAGTGTCCTAGTCAACAACGGCTTCTCCAATGGTTTCATTGAAGACATCATAAGAAAGAAGGTGAAACGCCATGCAACCTCTGAGGAGACAACTAACACAACACCTGTACCCCCTATTAGGCTATTCTACAGGAACTTCTTTTCCACAGCTCATAAAACGGAGGAAAGGGTCCTGAAAGATATTGGTAATAGGAACGTTATCCCTACAGACAAAAATCAGAAGATACAATTGACGATTTACTATAAAACCAAAAAAACGGTCAATCTACTCATTGGAAACTCTCCAGACACAAAGCAGAACGCTTTAAAGAGACCAATGTCGTCTATGCCTTCAAGTGCCCACTTGGGGACTGTAAGCCTCAAAGAACTCAGTATATAGGCAAGACAACAACATCTCTTTCCAGGCGATTAACGATGCATAAGCAACAGGGCTCTATTAAGGAACATATAATCTCATCCCACAACCAGACCATCACCGGAGAAGTCTTAACAAAAAACACAAAAATCATCGATAGATACAGCGATAGCAGGCGGCATGATATCTGCGAGGCACTACACATCAAGAAGCAATCAAGAGCCAATTAATGCACAACTATATTCTACCCACTTCAAGACTCCGCACCAATATAGAAACATCAAGAAATATGGGCCAATAGGCCCTCTGCAGTTACTTCCATTCTTGCCTTTAACTTACCCAATATTATACCCATTGTTTCGTGTTCTGCCTTGTGTCAAAAGTATGTTTTCACCTCATCCAAAACTGTTGTAACATATCACCTCACCCAAATGCAGGCATATAAAATGAAAGCTGTTTATATTATAGCATGGTAGAACTCTGTTTAGTGTTTGCAGGTTATAGTTGTGTGTGTGTAAACTAAAGTCTTTGAAAATGTATTAAATTTTTATGAAACGCATTCAAGTGTCGCATCAGACTAGAAATAAAAATGAATTTTGGAGAATTGATTTTTCAATTACCATCGACAGTGAAAAGAAACATAAGAAATATTGAGAAAATTAGTGTTAGAATTATTAAGCTTACTTTTTCAGTCACATTTGATAATATATGTTTACTAGAAAGACTGCTACCAATATATGTATATATATATATATATATATATATATATATATATATATATATATATATATATATATATATATATATATATATATATATATATATATATATGTCGTACCTAGTAGCCAGAACGCACTTCTCAGCCTACTATGCAAGGCCCGATTTGCCTAATAAGCCAAGTTTTCCTGAATAAATATATTTTCTCTAATTTTTTTCTTATGAAATGATAAAGCTACCCATTTCATTATGTATGAGGTCAATTTGTTTTTTTGGGAGTTAAAATTAACGTAGATATATGACCGAACCTAACCAACCCTACCTAACCTAACCTAACCTATCTTTATAGGTTAGGTTAGGTTAGGTAGCCGAAAACGTTAGGTTAGGTTAGGTTAGGTAGGTTAGGTAGACGAAAAAACATTAATTCATGAAAACTAGGCTTATTAGGCAAATCGGGCCTTGCATAGTAGGCTGAGAAGTGCGTTCTGGCTACTAGGTACGACATATATATATATATATATATATATATATATATATATATATATATATATATATATATATATATATATATATATATATATGTCGTACCTAGTAGCCAGAACTCACTTCTCAGCCTACTATTCAAGGCCCGATTTGCCTAATAAGCCAAGTTTTCCTGAATTAATATATTTACTATAATTTTTTTCTTATGAAATGATAAAGCAACCCTTTTCTCTATGTATGAGGTCAATTTTTTTTTATTGGAGTTAAAATTAACGTAGATATATGACCGAACCTAACCAACCCTACCTAACCTAACCTAACCTATATTTATAGGTAAGGTTAGGTTAGGTAGCCAAAAAAAGCTAGGTTAGGTTAGGTTAGGTAGGTTAGGTAGACGAAAAAACATTAATTCATGAAAACTTGGCTTATTAGGCAAATCGGGCCTTGAATAGTAGGCTGAGAAGTGCGTTCTGGCTATTAGGTACGACATATATATATATATATATATATATATATATATATATATATATATATATATATATATATATATATATATATATATATATATATATATATATGCAATAATGATCACAAAAACACTGATCCTAGTATGCAGAATAACCACATGTGAAAAATAAAAAATGCTTAACACGTTTTCGGCTAATTTGCCTTCATCAGAGCAAAGTAGAATGAAGATCAAATGAAGATTTCCAATCTTCATTCTACTTTGCTCTGATGAAAGCGAATTAGCCGAAAACGCATTAAGCATTTTCTATTTTTCACATTAGGTTATTCTGCATATATATATATATATATATATATATATATATATATATATATATATATATATATATATATATATATATATATATATATATATATATATATATATATATGATAGGGGGTACCACCACTGGTGCAATTATAGGGACCCACAGCCTCAGAGAAGGGAACACAGAGCATTCAGGGAAAAACTTGCCATTTTACTCTGAATACGAAAGAGTGTTTGCTTCTCCTACCACCCCCCTTTTTTTTTTATTATGGTGTACACTTTATTATGCAATGTTTTACAGTTACATATCTGATTTTATGCAAAAAATGAACATTAAGAGAACACAAGAAAAAGTTCGCTTCCTAGAGGCTGTAGATTTCCTCGAACTCCTCCAACGCCGGGCAGGAACCGAGGATGCAGCGGGCATTCCCCCTCTGGATCGCGACACTGAGGCGCTGAAAGAGAAAACTTGCTGCTCTAGGGTCTCTTGTGGTGTCAATGAGCTTGGAACCAAGATCCTTAAGAAATCTTCTTCCACTCTCTCCCCATGGGCCTAGGGTCTCAGACCCTATTGGAACGAAGTTGTACCGATGATTTAATTGCCTGTACTTGGCTGACTTGTCTCTTGCTCTGCATGTCGCCGCGGCTCCTGCTGTGCCGGCAGAGAGGTTGATGTATGTGGTTGCCAGGGTGGTTACGCAAGTATAGTCCCATGCCAACTGTCTGCCACCCTTCCACGGACGCAGTGTGATTCCATCTGGTCGGCCAGCAAAGCTGACAGAGTCACGGTTCAGTAGGTTGCGAGGCTCTCTCTCCGCTGGACACTGAGCAGAGGCAAGGCTTCTTTTAATGATGTCATTGACTTCGTCGTGTCTAGTGTGCCAACCACCAGATTTTCCACAGTGCAGGCCATTCAATCCATATTCGTCAGCATCTGCCTTGCCGCAAATACCCCTGTGAACAGTGTGGATAGGGGCAGCAAGGCGGAGAGCGACTGCAATACGGAGCTCCTGCGGATCAAGACGTGTGCCTGTCGCTGATATGGGGACTGCCAGAAGGAAGTCCCCTGCATGGGGAGGCTGCACAGCTGTAAGGCGTGCACGATCACTGGGGGTTGTTGCTGCCTCCAGCAAAGCTGTGGCTTCTTTGTCTACAATGGGGCTGTCCCAGCTGGATTGTTTCTTGGCTTTCGGCATGGCTGGTCTGTGTGCTGGGTCTGACATGGCACCCCATTTCGTGTCGCATTTCGTGTAGTGGGGGTCCTGTATCCCCGCTACATCACTCAGGGTGTCAGGTAGAATTTCCTTAACCAGGTCATCTGATGCTGAGGAGGAAGACAGGAAGGCTGGGACAGCAATTTGGGTGGCGGTACGGACACCCAAGCCACCGAGCCTGACAGGAAGAGTGGCTTGGTTCCACTGGCATTCGTTGAGGGAGAGGTAAACAACTTTTTCCAGCATGGTCTTCAGTAAGAGGTCATACTCTTCAAGCTTTCGGTTGTCGTAAGATGGGGCACACCTCAGAAAGTAGGTTAGCCTCGGAAGGGATAGGCATATGGTGAGGAGATAAAAAGCATCTTGGGCATCGAAGTCACCTATTCTGTCTTCCATCCTACTAAGGTCTGCGATTTTCTTGTCGAGGATCTCCTCAATGGCGTTAGACCCGAGGGGGACTCCAAGGAGGGTGCTGTTCTCGGCCCTAATGACATGGGCTCCAGGCAAGGCAGACCTTATTCTAGCTACGATGTCTGGGTTGGAGGAGACTACTTCACACTTGGAAGGGTTCAGGACGAGACCCAGGCTTACTTCTTGCTCCCATATTTTCCTGATATCTGACAAGAGGTGGTCTACGGTGCCAGCTATAGTGCCATCATCCAAAAACCAGATGTTGAACTCGCTGGACAAGCTTTCGGTGATTTCTTTTAAGACTAAGCAGAAAAGAAGGGGAGCAAGAGGATCCCCTTGCTGAACACCTTCACATGATCTGATTTCATGTTCACCAAAGAGCAGTTTTGACTCGCCACTGTAGCACGATAGTATGAACGGGTAGAGGGGCCGGAAATGGCGATGTACGGCACAAAGTACTGCATCTCTTCTGACCATGTTGAAGGCATTCTTAAAGTCCAGTTTGAGCAGGGCCTTTTCATGAGAAATGTTGGTGATGTATGCTCGTGCTGCACGGGGAGCCGCTTCACAGCCTTGGGGGATTCCAAATCCTAGCTGGATTGGTTTCAGCAATTCAGCCGCTTGCTGGCTGACAACCCTCGTAGCAGCCTTGGCAATCAGGCGTCGGAGAGTGTTGCCAACAGCGATTGGCCTGATTCCTTCGTCCTTCTTTTTGAGAGCACAGAGGGAGGCACATAAAAAGAGAGGCCTGATGACCTCAGTTATATCACCAGCCAGGCACATGTTGACGAACCTTTTGAGTTCCATAAGAAGATCTTGTGCAGCATCACCAACCGCAGGATTTAACATTTGCTTGATATGTTGAGGTTTTAACCCTGTAAAGCCGCCTGCTGACCCAGGTGGAAAAGAACCTGGCAAACAATACATCTCATTTCCAACGCATTGTCACAAAAAATAATTAAATCAAAATGAACGTAAAACGAAATCTTATGAAATTCAATTTATCAATGAAATCGGAAACATTGAAATGAAATCGTAACATATTTAGTATAATGTGTGTTGGTCTTATGTGCAACAGGTGGCTCTGTTTTTCATAAATACATGTTTTTACCTGTCACAAGGGTTGCATCTATATATTAGGTATATCAAAACACGCGAGTATTCGAATGGAACGTTGTGTCAAGCTTTCAAAGCAATCGGTAAAGAATTTTTGGAGATTACAGAGTGTGTTGCTCTTACGTCCAACAGATGGCGCTGTTTTTCAAAAAAACATGTTTTTCATGTCATAGGTAAGGCATGTATATAGTAGGTGTATTAAAAGACGCGCCTATTCAAATGAAACATTGTGTCAAAATTTCAAAGCAATCGGTATGGAGGTTTCGAAGATTTCCCTCACATGAAAAACACATTAAAAATACAGTTTAAAAAAAAAGCATGTTTTTTCCCGTCACAGACGTGACATCTATATAAAATATATATAATAAGAACATAAGAACATAAGAACAAAGACAACTGCAGAAGGCCTGTTGGCCCATACGAGGCCGCTCCTATTTATAACCACCCAATCCCACTCATATACATGTCCAACCCATGCTTGAAACAATCGAGGGACCCCACCTCCACAATGTTACGCGGCAATTGGTTCCACAAATCAACAACCCTGTTACTGAACCAGTATTTACCCAAGTCTTTCCTAAATCTAAACTTATCCAATTTATAACCATTGTTTCGTGTTCTGTCTTCTGTTGATACTTTTAATACCCTATTAATATCCCCTTTGTTATGTCCATACACCCACTTGTAAACCTCTATCATGTCACCCCTAACTCTTCGCCTTTCCAGTGAATGCAACTTAAGCTTTGTTAATCTTTCTTCGTATGAAAAATTTCTAATACCCCGCTCTGATGCGAATGGAACGTTGTGTGAAAATTTCAAAGCCATCGGTGAAGAATTTTTGGAGATTATCGATTATGCCCGAAACGCTTTGCGTAATAGTGGTTTTAGGCATTGTATGTACTAGCTCTATCTATAAATCGATCAACTTTTGTATCTTACCTTGTATGTATGTACTTTACCTGAATAAATATTTGTATTTGTAAATTTTTTGTATTAACAAACGAACATTTCCATTTTTATTTATATATATAAAATATATATAGGGGGACCACCTCTGGTGCAAGTGTAGGGACCCATAGCCTCGGAGAAGAAAATAAAGAGTACTCAGAGAAGACCTTGTGGATCCTCACTGAACCCTTTGATATTTTCTTCTCCTACCACCTCTATTCTTTTGGTATGTGTGTATTTTAATCTAGCTTTATTTGAAAATGTCATTACACAAAAAAAGTTACAATATTGATTACATGCAGGGTACAAGGCTGCTTGTCACAAGTTGAACAGCTCCTCAAATGGCGGGCAGGAACCATGGATGCAGTTAGCATTTTCTCTTTAGATTGCCACACTAAGGTGCTGAAAAAGAAAACTGGCAGCTCTAGGGTCTCTAGTTGTTTCTATTAGCTTAGATCCCAACTCCTTCAAAAAACTAGCAGCACTTTTACCCCAGGCACCCAGTGTCTCTGAGGCAATGGAGACAAAATTGTAGTGGTGCTCAAAGTCTCTGTATTTACGTGACTTGGCCACTTCCCGATGATTGGCAGCTCCTCCTGCTTGTGTAGCACTGAAGTCAACATAGGTATTGGCTAAAGTTGAAACGCAAGTGTAGTCCCACACCAACTGTCTACCATTCTTCCAGGGGTTCACTGTGATTCCATCTGGGCGACCGACAGGCTCATCTGAGTTGCGGGACATTAGGTCACGGGGCTCTCTCTCTGCTGGACAACTGGCTGTGGTAAGGCTTCTCTTAATAATGTCATTGACCTCGCCGTGTCTTGCATGCCATCCTCCTGTCCTTTGGCAGAGAAGGCCATGCCGTCAGTACCTGTCAGCCTCTGCCTCGCCACAAATACACCTGTATTCGGTGTGGATTGGGGCAGCGAGGCGGAGAGCCACGGCAATTCGGAGGGCCTGTGGTGTGAGACGGGTGCCGGTTGCTGACATTGGGGTTGCTAATAATTAATCACCTGCATGGGGAGATGCTACAGCTCTAAGTCGGGCAGTGTCGTGTGGTGTTGTCGCAAATTCTAGCAAAGTCGCAGCTTCTTGGTCAGCAATGGGGCGATCCCAGCTGGATTACTTATGGGCTTCAGAAGGTGGTGGTTGGGGTGCTGTTCCTGCGAGAGAGACCCATTTGGTTGTGCAGTCTGTGAAGCTGGGATCATGTACCCCTGCCTGTTGAACTAGGCGCTCAGGTAGGATTTCCTTCACCAAGTTGTCAGACCCCACTGAAGAGGACAGGAACGCTGGTACAGCAATTTGTGTTGCTGTGCGCACAGCAAGGCCCCCAAGTCTGACAGGAAGGGAGGCCTGTTTCCACTGTAAATCGCTGAGGGAAAGATTGAGGGCTTTTTCTTATGTTGATTTCAGCAAGCTGTCGTACTCTTCTAATTTAATATTGTTGAAAGATGCCGAACATCTTAGAAAGTAGGTCAGCCTGGGGAGGGACAAGCATCTGGTGATGAGGTAAAGTGCATCATGAGCATCGATGTCTTCACTTCTCTCGTTCATCCTCTTCAGGTCAGTGATCTTCTTACCAAGGACCCCGTCGATGGCATTCCTTCCAAGAGGAGCACCTAGGAGTGTGCTGTCCTCAGGGTTGGTTGTATGAATGTCAGGCAAAACAACCTTTATTTGCTCTATTATGTGCTGGTTGGTGGAGGTTATTTCGCACTTGGAAGGGTTCAGGGTGAGGCCTAGACTTGCTCCTTGCTGCTGAATTATTCTTATGTCGTCCAGGAGTGAGGCTGTGGAGCCGGCTAGAGTACCATCGTCCAAAAACCAAATGTTGAGCTCACTGGACAGGTTATCGGTGACTTCCTTGATAACTAGGCAGAAAAGAAAAGGAGCAATGGGGTCACCCTGTTGGACACCTTCTTGTGATTCAATTTCATGTTCCCCAAAAAGTAGAGTTAGATTCTTGCTGTAGCATGAATTTACAAATGGGTAGAGGGAAGGAAAAAGGCGATGAACTGCACTGAGCACTGCATCCCTTCTAACCAGATTGAAAGCATTTTTGAAGTCCAGCTTTATCAGGGCTTTTTCATCCGTAATGTTGGCAATGTAGGCTCTAGCTGCATGAGCCGCAGCCTCACACCCTTAGGGAATGCCAAACCCAAGCTGTTTTGGCTTCAGCATGTCGGCTGCTGCCTGACTAACTGCTCTAGCAGCAGCCTTAGCGACGAGACGCCGGAGTGAATTGCCCACAGCTATCGGTCTGATTCCTCCATCTTTTTTCCTCAGGCACAGAGGGTAGCGCCAAAAAAAAAGAGACGCCGTATAGTCTCTGGTATGTTGCCAGCTAGACATGTGTTGGCGAATGTAGTTAGTTCCACCAGGAGGCCCTGTGCAATGTCTCCCAGTGCAGGGTTGAGCATTTGTTTGATGTGGTTGGGTCTTAGTCCTGTCAACCCACCTGCTGATCTTGGTGGGAAGGATAAAGCTGCTTTATGCACCATGGATTCGAGCACACACAGGGGTTCTGCTCTGGTGACACCGACTAGGGGAACACTGTCGTCACGAGGAGCTCTGAGTGGGTGTTTTTTCCTCAGGGCTTGTGCTGTATCGGCATCCCTGGTGGCCAACTACGTCTTCACTGGTGATGACGCTGATCGCCCCTATTGTGTTGCCTTCTTCTATTTTTTTGCTGACTGTTGCTCTGATTTTGGATGCCTCGGTTCTGCTGTTGATACCTTTCTTGCCGTGGGTGTTTTTGGCACGGGTGGGGAGGGGTGCCTTTTTGTCTGGCTGTCAATATATATATATATATATATATATATATATATATATATATATATATATATATATATATATATATATATATATAACTGAAAACTCACACCCCAGAAGTGACTCGAACCCATACTCCCAGATGCCACGCAACTGGTATGTACAAGACGCCTTAATCCACTTGACCATCACGACCGGACATAATGAGGTGATAGCCGAGGCTATTTGAACCACCCCACCGCCGGCACTCGGATAGTAATCTTGGGCATAGCATTTTACCAAATCACCTCATTCTTTGGGGCACACGTGAGGAACACAAATGCGAACAAGCCTGAATGGTCCCCAGGACAATATGCAACTGAAAACTCACACCCCAGAAGTGACTCGAACCCATACTCCCAGATGCCACGCAACTGGTATGTACAAGACGCCTTAATCCACTTGACCATCACGACCGGACATAATGAGGTGATAGCCGAGGCTATTTGAACCACCCCACCGCCGGTACTCGGATAGTAATCTTGGGCATAGCATTTTACCAAATCACCTCATTCTTTGGGGCACACGTGAGGAACACAAATGCGAACAAGCCTGAATGGTCCCCAGGGCAATATGCAACTGAAAACTCACACCCCAGAAGTGACTCGAACCCATACTCCCAGATGCCACGCAACTGGTATGTACAAGACGCCTTAATCCACTTGACCATCACGACCGGACATAATGAGGTGATAGCCGAGGCAATTTGAACCACCCCACCGCCGGCACTCGGATAGTAATCTTGGGCATAGCATTTTACCAAATCACCTCATTCTTTGGGGCACACGTGAGGAACACAAATGCGAACAAGCCTGAATGGTCCCCAGGACAATATGCAACTGAAAACTCACACCCCAGAAGTGACTCGAACCCATACTCCCAGATGCCACGCAACTGGTATGTACAAGACGCCTTAATCCACTTGACCATCACGACCGGACATAATGAGGTGATAGCCGAGGCTATTTGAACCACCCCACCGCCGGCACTCGGATAGTAATCTTGGGCATAGCATTTTACCAAATCACCTCATTCTTTGGGGCACACGTGAGGAACACAAATGCGAACAAGCCTGAATGGTCCCCAGGACAATATGCAACTGAAAACTCACACCCCAGAAGTGACTCGAACCCATACTCCCAGATGCCACGCAACTGGTATGTACAAGACGCCTTAATCCACTTGACCATCACGACCGGACATAATGAGGTGATAGCCGAGGCTATTTGAACCACCCCACCGCCGGCACTCGGATAGTAATCTTGGGCATAGCATTTTACCAAATCACCTCATTCTTTGGGGCACACGTGAGGAACACAAATGCGAACAAGCCTGAATGGTCCCCAGGACAATATGCAACTGAAAACTCACACCCCAGAAGTGACTCGAACCCATACTCCCAGATGCCACGCAACTGGTATGTACAAGACGCCTTAATCCACTTGACCATCACGACCGGACATAATGAGGTGATAGCCGAGGCTATTTGAACCACCCCACCGCCGGCACTCGGATAGTAATCTTGGGCATAGCATTTTACCAAATCACCTCATTCTTTGGGGCACACGTGAGGAACACAAATGCGAACAAGCCTGAATGGTCCCCAGGACAATATGCAACTGAAAACTCACACCCCAGAAGTGACTCGAACCCATACTCCCAGATGCCACGCAACTGGTATGTACAAGACGCCTTAATCCACTTGACCATCACGTCTGAGGTGATTTGGTAAAATGCTATGCCCAAGATTACTATCCGAGTGCCGGCGGTGGGGTGGTTCAAATAGCCTCGGCTATCACCTCATTATGTCCGGTCGTGATGGTCAAGTGGATTAAGGCGTCTTGTACATACCAGTTGCGTGGCATCTGGGAGTATGGGTTCGAGTCACTTCTGGGGTGTGAGTTTTCAGTTGCATATTGTCCTGGGGACCATTCAGGCTTGTTCGCATTTGTGTTCCTCACGTGTGCCCCAAAGAATGAGGTGATTTGGTAAAATGCTATGCCCAAGATTACTATCCGAGTGCCGGCGGTGGGGTGGTTCAAATAGCCTCGGCTATCACCTCATTATGTCCGGTCGTGATGGTCAAGTGGATTAAGGCGTCTTGTACATACCAGTTGCGTGGCATCTGGGAGTATGTGGTTCGAGTCACTTCTGGGGTGTGAGTTTTCAGTTGCATATTGTCCTGGGGACCATTCAGGCTTGTTCGCATTTGTGTTCCTCACGTGTGCCCCAAAGAATGAGGTGATTTGGTAAAATGCTATGCCCAAGATTACTATCCGAGTGCCGGCGGTGGGGTGGTTCAAATAGCCTCGGCTATCACCTCATTATGTCCGGTCGTGATGGTCAAGTGGATTAAGGCGTCTTGTACATACCAGTTGCGTGGCATCTGGGAGTATGGGTTCGAGTCACTTCTGGGGTGTGAGTTTTCAGTTGCATATTGTCCTGGGGACCATTCAGGCTTGTTCGCATTTGTGTTCCTCACGTGTGCCCCAAAGAATGAGGTGATTTGGTAAAATGCTATGCCCAAGATTACTATCCGAGTGCCGGCGGTGGGGTGGTTCAAATAGCCTCGGCTATCACCTCATTATGTCCGGTCGTGATGGTCAAGTGGATTAAGGCGTCTTGTACATACCAGTTGCGTGGCATCTGGGAGTATGGGTTCGAGTCACTTCTGGGGTGTGAGTTTTCAGTTGCATATTGTCCTGGGGACCATTCAGGCTTGTTCGCATATATATATATATATATATATATATATATATATATATATATATATATATATATATATATATATATATATATATATATATATATATATATATATATGTCGTACCTAGTAGCCAGAACGCACTTCTCAGCCTACTATGCAAGGCCCCATTTGCCTAATAAGCCAAGTTTTCATGAATTATTTGCTTTTCGACTACCTAACCTACCTAACCTAACCTAACCTAACGTTTTCGGATACCTAACCTAACCTAACCTATAAAGATAGGTTAGGTTAGGTTAGGTAGGGTTGGTTAGGTTCGGTCATATATCTACGTTAATTTTAACTCAATAAAAACAAATTGACCTCATACTTAATGAAATGGGTAGCTTTATCATTTCATAAGATAAAAAATAGAGAAAATATATTAATTCATGAAAACTTGGCTTATTAGGCAAATCGGGCCTTGAATAGTAGGCTGAGAAGTGCGTTCTGGCTACTAGGTACGACATATACATATATATATATATATATATATATATATATATATATATATATATATATATATATATATATATATATATATATATATATATATATATAAACAATCTTTGGACAACACCCACCAGTGGGACTCGAACCCAGAAAGCACAACTACCTTCCAGTAGCTGCCATAACTAGTATACTTTAACCCTCTACACCATCAGACCCTACAAAAGAAGTAGAGGCTTCGAGATATATATATATACATCCCAAATATCTCCACTTCCTGAGGGCACCAGATGAGTGTGGGGTTAGTATAAGCTGGACACGAGTTCTCTCACATTGACAGTGGCTTGACAAAAAATGCAGACTAACCCCACACTCATCTGGTGCCCTCGGGAAGTGGAGATATTTGGGATGTATATATATATATCTCGAAGCCTCTACTTCTTTTGTAGGGTCTGATGGTGTAGTGGGTTAAAGCATACTAGTTATGGCAGCTACTGGAAGGTACTTGTGCTTTCTGGGTTCGAGTCCCACTGGTGGGTGTTGTCCAAAGATTGTTAATCTTCACTTGTGGTTTATGCAAGTATAGGCTTATATATATATATATATATATATATATATATATATATATATATATATATATATATATATATATATATATATATATATATAAATATATATATGCGAACAAGCCTGAATGGTCCCCAGGACAATATGCAACTGAAAACTCACACCCCAGAAGTGACTCGAACCCATACTCCCAGGTGCCACGCAACTGGTATGTACAAGACGCCTTAATCCACTTGACCATAACGACCGGACAAAATGAGGTGATAGCTGAGGCTATTTGAACCACCCCACCGCCGGCACTCGGATAGTAATCTTGGGCATAGCATTTTACCAAATCACCTCATTCTTTGGGGCACACGTGAGGAACACAAATGCGAACAAGCCTGAATGGTCCCCAGGACAATATGCAACTGAAAACTCACACCCCAGAAGTGACTCGAACCCATACTCCCAGGTGCCACGCAACTGGTATGTACAAGACGCCTTAATCCACTTGACCATCACGACCGGACAAAATGAGGTGATAGCCGAGGCTATTTGAACCACCCCACCGCCGGCACTCGGATAGTAATCTTGGGCATAGCATTTTACCAAATCACCTCATTCTTTGGGGCACACGTGAGGAACACAAATGCGAACAAGCCTGAATGGTCCCCAGGACAATATGCAACTGAAAACTCACACCCCAGAAGTGACTCGAACCCATACTCCCAGGTGCCACGCAACTGGTATGTACAAGACGCCTTAATCCACTTGACCATCACGACCGGACAAAATGAGGTGATAGCCAAGGCTATTTGAACCACCCCACCGCCGGCACTCGGATAGTAATCTTGGGCATAGCATTTTACCAAATCACCTAATTCTTTGGGGCACACGTGAGGAACACAAATGCGAACAAGCCTGAATGGTCCCCAGGACAATATGCAACTGAAAACTCACACCCCAGAAGTGACTCGAACCCATACTCCCAGGTGCCACGCAACTGGTATGTACAAGACGCCTTAATCCACTTGACCATCACGACCGGACAAAATGAGGTGATAGCCGAGGCTATTTGAACCACCCCACCGCCGGCACTCGGATAGTAATCTTGGGCATAGCATTTTACCAAATCACCTCATTCTTTGGGGCACACGTGAGGAACACAAATGCGAACAAGCCTGAATGGTCCCCAGGACAATATGCAACTGAAAACTCACACCCCAGAAGTGACTCGAACCCATACTCCCAGGTGCCACGCAACTGGTATGTACAAGACGCCTTAATCCACTTGACCATCACGACCGGACAAAATGAGGTGATAGCCGAGGCTATTTGAACCACCCCACCGCCGGCACTCGGATAGTAATCTTGGGCATAGCATTTTACCAAATCACCTCATTCTTTGGGGCACACGTGAGGAACACAAATGCGAACAAGCCTGAATGGTCCCCAGGACAATATGCAACTGAAAACTCACACCCCAGAAGTGACTCGAACCCATACTCCCAGGTGCCACGCAACTGGTATGTACAAGACGCCTTAATCCACTTGACCATCACGACCGGACAAAATGAGGTGATAGCCAAGGCTATTTGAACCACCCCACCGCCGGCACTCGGATAGTAATCTTGGGCATAGCATTTTACCAAATCACCTAATTCTTTGGGGCACACGTGAGGAACACAAATGCGAACAAGCCTGAATGGTCCCCAGGACAATATGCAACTGAAAACTCACACCCCAGAAGTGACTCGAACCCATACTCCCAGGTGCCACGCAACTGGTATGTACAAGACGCCTTAATCCACTTGACCATCACGACCGGACAAAATGAGGTGATAGCCGAGGCTATTTGAACCACCCCACCGCCGGCACTCGGATAGTAATCTTGGGCATAGCATTTTACCAAATCACCTCATTCTTTGGGGCACACGTGAGGAACACAAATGCGAACAAGCCTGAATGGTCCCCAGGACAATATGCAACTGAAAACTCACACCCCAGAAGTGACTCGAACCCATACTCCCAGGTGCCACGCAACTGGTATGTACAAGACGCCTTAATCCACTTGACCATCACGACCGGACAAAATGAGGTGATAGCCGAGGCTATCAAGCCTCGGCTATCGATAGCCCAAGATTACTATCCGAGTGCCGGCGGTGGGGTGGTTCAAATAGCCTCGGCTATCACCTCATTTTGTCCGGTCGTGATGGTCAAGTGGATTAAGGCGTCTTGTACATACCAGTTGCGTGGCACCTGGGAGTATGGGTTCGAGTCACTTCTGGGGTGTGAGTTTTCAGTTGCATATTGTCCTGGGGACCATTCAGGCTTGTTCGCATTTGTGTTCCTCACGTGTGCCCCAAAGAATGAGGTGATTTGGTAAAATGCTATGCCCAAGATTACTATCCGAGTGCCGGCGGTGGGGTGGTTCAAATAGCCTCGGCTATCACCTCATTTTGTCCGGTCGTGATGGTCAAGTGGATTAAGGCGTCTTGTACATACCAGTTGCGTGGCACCTGGGAGTATGGGTTTGAGTCACTTTTGGGGTGTGAGTTTTCAGTTGCATATTGTCCTGGGGACCATTCAGGCTTGTTCGCATTTGTGTTCCTCACGTGTGCCCCAAAGAATGAGGTGATTTGGTAAAATGCTATGCCCAAGATTACTATCCGAGTGCCGGCGGTGGGGTGGTTCAAATAGCCTCAGCTATCACCTCATTTTGTCCGGTCGTGATGGTCAAGTGGATTAAGGCGTCTTGTACATACCAGTTGCGTGGCACCTGGGAGTATGGGTTCGAGTCACTTCTGGGGTGTGAGTTTTCAGTTATATATATATATATATATATATATATATATATATATATATATATATATATATATATATATATATGTGTGTGTGTGTGTGTGTGTGTACTCACCTAGTTGTACTCACCTAGTTGTGTTTGCGGGGGTTGAGCTCTGGCTCTTTGGTCCCGCCTCTCAACCGTCAATCAACAGGTGTACAGATTCATGAGCCTATCGGGCTCTGTCATATCTACACTTGAAACTGTGTATGGAGTCAGCCTCCACCACATCACTTCCTAATGCATTCCATTTGTCAACCACTCTGACACTAAAAAAGTTCTTTCTAATATCTCTGTGGCTCATTTGGGCACTCAGTTTCCACCTGTGTCCCCTTGTGCGTGTTCCCCTTGTGTTAAATAGACTGTCTTTATCTACCCTATCAATCCCCTTCAGAATCTTGAATGTGGTGATCATGTCCCCCCTAACTCTTCTGTCTTCCAGCGAAGTGAGGTTTAATTCCCGTAGTCTCTCCTCGTAGCTCATACCTGTCAGCTCGGGTACTAGTCTGGTGGCAAACCTTTGAACCTTTTCCAGTTTAGTCTTATCCTTGACTAGATATGGACTCCATGCTGGGGCTGCATACTCCAGGATTGGCCTGACATATGTGGTATACAAAGTTCTGAATGATTCTTTACACAAGTTTCTGAATGCCGTTCGTATGTTGGCCAGCCTGGCATATGCCGCTGATGTTATCCTCTTGATATGTGCTGCAGGAGACAGGTCTGGCGTGATATCAACCCCCAAGTCTTTTTCCTTCTCTGACTCCTGAAGAATTTCCTCTCCCAGATGATACCTTGTATCTGGCCTCCTGCTCCCTACACCTATCTTCATTACATTACATTTGGTTGGGTTAAACTCTAACAACCATTTGTTCGACCATTCCTTCCTAGGTCTTCTTGAAGCCTCAAACAGTCCTCTTCTGTTTTAATCCTTCTCATAATTTTAGCATCGTCCGCAAACATTGAGAGAAATGAATCGATACCCTCCGGGAGATCATTTACATATATCAGAAACAAGATAGGACCGAGTACAGAGCCCTGTGGGACTCCACTGGTGACTTCACGCCAATCGGAGGTCTCACCCCTCACCGTAACTCTCTGCTTCCTATTGCTTAGATACTCCCTTATCCACTGGAGCACCTTACCAGCTACACCTGCCTGTCTCTCCAGCTTATGTACCAGCCTCTTATGCGGTACTGTGTCAAAGGCTTTCCGACAATCCAAGAAAATGCAGTCCGCCCAGCCCTCTCTTTCTTGCTTAATCTGTGTCACCTGATCGTAGAATTCTATCAAGCCTGTAAGGCAAGATTTACCCTCCCTGAATCCATGTTGGCGATTTGTCACGAAGTCCCTTCTCTCCAGATGTGTTACCAGGTTTTTTCTCACGATCTTCTCCATCACCTTGCATGGTATACAAGTCAAGGACACTGGCCTGTAGTTCAGTGCCTCTTGTCTGTCGCCCTTTTTGTATATTGGGACCACATTCGCCGTCTTCCATATTTCTGGTAGGTCTCCCGTCTCTAGTGACTTACTATACACTATGGAGAGTGGCAGGCAAAGTGCCTCTGCACTCTGTGTGTGTGTGTGTGTGTGTGTGTGTGTCTGTGTGTGTGTGTGTGTGTGTTTGTGTGTGTGTGTGTGTGTGTAAATTCCTACAAGTTCCTTGGGAACGTCTTCTGAGCAAGCGGAAAGGGAGGGCAGATTACGTTGCTAGGAAATTATGATATCTCCAGTGGTATGTAGCTCCTATTTGTCCCTAGCTCACTGAAGTTCCTTCACCACATCCTTGGCAGCTACTTGGCTCACATTATCCTCGTCCTTCATTCCTTGGGTAACAGATATTGCGTCAATCCTCTCGACACACCTGGGGGACACGTTCAGTTGGGGTATCCAACGCTGATGTCGACGCTGGATTTCCCATGACTTTTGTCGTTCAGCAAAATGCACCTTTTCCCGGGAGCCTCATGTCAGTGTCTCACTGATTCACTGCCATGGAAGAAGATATTACGATGCTCGACTTTACCGGTTGGGTCAGTTTTGAGAGTGGACGCTGTCACAATCTACTTGCTCTATTCACTATCTTAATTGGGTAACCAGAGGTATTAATTTCTGCTACACTTGCTCACCTCATTGGTCACTATACAATTTTTTAAAATCGATGCACGATTGTTCACAGCCTCTTCGTTGGCACAGTTAAATAAAGCACTCACTTTCTAGGATCATAGTCGACGTTCCACTTGTCTTTCTACTGGCGAAAATCAAAAGGAGTACGTGTTTACTGTGACCTCGGTCGAGGCTTCAATAGCCTCTTCAATGACTACTCTTTATGGATTTACACACACTGAGTCGTTAACACTTCCGACTCTCACTGGTCGGAACTGTCACTAGGCTTCGACAGTCCGTCCACTTCATTGACCCAGACCCTCCCTGATGTTCCTGGTGGTGTGGACGTGGCGCTGTTGCAATGGGCGGCCATCTTCCCCCTGTCGTGAGGGTGAACTCCATAGGTTTGGAGTTTACTGGCCGTGTGGGATATCCTCTCGTGGAATTAGTCATGTGTGGCATGCTCAAAGTCCCGGTCATGGACGTCTACGGTGTTGAGCTGGTCACTGCTCGCTGTGTGCTCATCAAGTTTGTGGGAGAGGCAGTTTACCGTGATTTTCTCCAGCGGTACGAGGGGCGTACTTTACAGCTGCAGGATGGCAACAGGTCTGTGGCCATTTCGGACCGGAGCGGTGCAGTGACCGATGTGAGTGTTCATGGTGCCCCCATGGAGTTTCCTGAGACCCTCGTCCAGCCTTTCTTCCAGAGGTATGGCCCCGTCGTCAGTGTGCGGATGCACTCGCTGTCTTCTGGGAAATATTCGGGTGTGAAGACCAACATTCGTACCCTCGGGATGCGACTGCGATTGGACATTCCATCCTATATGCGACTTTTAGGGTACTACGTGCGCGTGTTTTATGCCCGGCAACCTCGTACTTGTTTCCAGTGTGGCATGTTGGGGCATCAAGCTGCCGGGTACACTGCTGATCCGGTTGCTCCCGTAAATTTATTCCTGTAAATTTATTCTGTGAAGAGGATTTCCCGCCGCTCCCTCTCGAGGAGGCCTCCTGGGATGAGGGGGTGGCTGCGGAGCATCCTGCTGTGTGTGGCCTGGTTCCCCCTGTAGTAGAGGCTGCTGCAGTTCTGTGTCGGGCGTCGGTTCGTCCGGCTGGAGGTGCCCATGTTTCTGGGTCAGCTTCCGACTCTGATGATATCCGGCCGGAGCCCAAACGTTCCCGGCTTTCGTCTTCGGCCTGGGCCGATGTTGAGGACTTCAGTGACTGTGGGTCTTCGGGTGTTGACGGTGTGGATCCGGATGCGTCGATGTCTCCGCAGTTGGTGGTGGCGGAGGTCCATGTGCCTGCTGGTGCTGGTGCCCGTGTCTTGGGTGTGCCTTTTGTTCCTTCACCGCCAGGGGACTCTCCGCAGTAGGGTGTGGTGGGTTCAGCTGCCAGGGATAGTGTGGATGCTGGTGCTGGGTGTGGCCTGGTAGCGACTTTACGAAAGGATGCGCGCCGCCCTGGTTCCCTGCAGTCGTCTGGTGGTGTGCCCGTGGCCGCTGGTGCCCCTATGGTGGTGTCCTATGTCCGGCCCTTCCTGTGAGGATGTGACTTGGGGACCTGGAGGCCACGATTGCCGAGTTCATGCTGTCTGAAAGGCCGGAGGACTTTCATGATGGGCAGGTTCCCGGCGTGTGGGGTAGAGTGGTGGTTACTCATCTCCGGAGCGATACAATCTGAGTCCCCTGTTTGCGGGTGTTTGTTGCCAGGGTTCCGGATGAAATGGCTTCCCCGGTGGGTGGTCAAGACCCTTGGAGGTGGCTGCATTGGGAAGTGTTCATTGTGCGGTTCCCCCCGGGGCTTGTTACCGGGCAAATATGTCAGCTGATTTCATGTTTTTTTTTTTTTTGTTTTTTTTGCTACCTGTAGTGTTGTGTGCACCTATGGCATTTTGTTTGCCCTAATGTATTATGTACCCGTGCCTCTCCCTTATTTGTTGCGAGGCCGGTGTTTTGGCGAGTGTTTTTATTCCTGTATTTGCTTTTTCGTTACTTTGCCCTGTGTGTTCTACGTATGCATTGCTATGTTGTGTTGTTTTTTGTTTTTATTTTGTTTTTTATTTTGTTTTTATTTCTGGCTTGCTGTGTTCTCTGCGTTTTCTTGTTCTATTTCATGTTGTCCCTAATGATGTGTTTTGTTTTCGGTCCTTCCGGCCGGTGCTTGTTTGTTTGTTTTATATGTTACTATGTTTTGTTTTCTTGATTGTATGGATTGCTTGTTTGTTATTATTGTATATTTTGTGTCTTGATGTATGCTTTCCTTCTCATGCGTTTATCCAGTTTTGCTAATTGTTGTCCTGTGCTGCTGATCCTTCTGGTCGGTGGTTTCTTGTTTTGTTTGTTTTGTTTCCGATGGTATTTTATTGTATTTATTGTATTTCACTTGCATGCTTGCATGTAAAAATAAAAAAAAAAATTCATTGACCCACAAAGATCCAAATGAAGGAACCTGTAGCTTCCTCCACTGAATCTGGCATGCTGTCTAGTCTTTTCCACTCTTAGTAGGCCCCTTTGTCGACAATACTTATTTGACCTTATTGCAGAAAGATCCCCTTGGCACCTCAATGTGGTCGGAGTACTGTTGCTTCTCCTCTGGATTCAACTCGTCAATTAAGATCCAAATCTGCCGATTTTCACGAGTGCGCCCAAGGTCTCAACAGTGAGCAGAGTTCCGCTCCGTGGGGCTCGCTGGGTGCCCGCCGATGACGTCACAGCAAGCTCTTCGCTGATTGGCTGAGCACATTGAGCCTCGGCCAGTCACCTCACATATTATATGAGCTTAAATCATGTGTTGCTGCACTCCACCATGCCCCAGATGTGTTGCTGTCTGCTTTGGCGCCATTTTGTTTGGCAATCTGCCACAATTTACCCTTTACAGCCAAATACGATGCAAGATTGTATAAAAGACTTGTTCCTTCTTAATTTAAATTACAGCTTGAGGTCGACTGCGATCTTTCTAGGTGGGTAAAAATTACTCAATAGGCCGGAAAGTACTTATTAGATGGCGATCATAACACCACCCAGTAGCAAAAATGATAACCCACACAGATAACACGTCTGAGGTTGATAATTACATAATATTCTTAGACGGAAACTATTCACAGTCACGTGGGACGAGATATCCCTCGACAACACCTTCACTGTTACCGTTGGATTCAATATACTTTTGAAGACCCCAAAGGTAAAATAATTCCCCCCCCCCCCCTAACACTCACCCAACTGCCCAAGTACCTCGGTAATTGAATCATCGGCCATCCGGGATCAATACAAAAGTCACACGTTGACTATAATAAATAACTTTCACAGTCGCACCACCCCTAGGCATAGCGAGAACACGTCTTTCAAACTCACTTAAAAAATGCGTAAAAGAAAGATGGCCACCAAATTTCGCTAGTACAGTGTCTAAAGTCAGCAACTGTACGCCAATCACACCCTTAAGCGACACCATGAGACCTCACAGAGCCTTTGACACATTGCAAACTCCCTCTTAGTAGCAAACTGCACAGCCCATTAACTCACAACAACCCGTCCTCGACTCAAGTCCATTACATTCAGCGGTCGACCCCACAGACGCATTCATAAATTTTAACATGCAGTTCATTCAAAACGGGAATTTTCTCAAGTATAAATTAATATTATAATATATTGGCATATTGTGTATATATAGGCATAGGATAGGTTAGGTCAGGTGTTTAGGTCCTGTTGGCGATTATTTGTATTTGTAGTACGTGGGTGAAGCATTTACAGCGTTTTGGTTCGAACGAAATTCGTCAGTGAAGCACTTGTTCCGGATATGTTTGAACGTGAGCTGTTGTGAGTCGTGTGTAAACCGCTTTTCATTCATAAACAGGGGGTTTGGTGGGTGCATGGAATCACTTTTGGATCTTTGTTTGGAGGACGGGCTGCTCACAAGTAATGAGGTTCGAACACTTCCGGAACAAGTGCTTCACAAACGAATTTTGTTCGAACCACAACGCTGTAAATGCTTCACCCACGTACTACACATACAAATAATCCCCAACAGCCCTAAGCCCCTAACCTAACCTAAACCTATATATGCACAATAGGGTAATATATTATAATATTAATTTATATTTTAATAAAATCCTGTTTTGAATGAACAGCATATTAAAATTAATAAATATGTCTGTGAGGCTGACCGCTGGATGTAATGAACTTGAGTCGAGGACGGGTTGAACTGCAACTCGATCCTATTCGAACGGCGAAGCCTCGGTGACAAACGACCCCATCTTCGCTCCAACAGCCTCAGCCAGACGACCATCAACAACCTATCTCCAGGCAATAGCTGGCAGGCAAGAACGACGAACACACGTCGGCCTCTCCTCTTTTGTATACTGCAGTTTAGTACCGACGTATTTCCACGACACCAAGGCAGCAAAATAGCTCAAACAATTACATCATAACTGGCGGAGTAATTCATGGAAATAATGAATTTTATTTGGCTTCACCTCACGTAGCCTTTTCAATGTGCAACAACTGCCACGTCTGCTAATAATTTTTAGCCCAGATTTGATAGGACCTCATATGTATGGACTTACCATCAGGAAGAGGCACTCGCAGGAGTCCTACAGAGGCACAAGCAGCGACCAGCAGCAGCAGTGACGTCACACCCATTTCTGTGTGAATACAATATTATATTGAACAAATATGCAGAAAAAGATGACTGTTAAAATTGCTTTTGGATAATCTGCACAAAGAACTTGGACCAACAAAAATGTGGTGAGAAATCTTTCGAGACTAAATATATACAGTTAAGGGGTAAAATATCTTAGCTGGGTACAGGAAAATCTTAATGAAAATAAACTAAAAGTCACAGTTAGAGGGGAAATATCAGAACAGCGGAAGACAATGAGTGATAATTGGCTCTTATTATGTTCCTAATATAAACAAATAACGTTACAAGGGTAATAAGTTCATTCATGTATATATAAGCTGAAAATCGACAAGTAATGCATATTATTAGAAGAGAGGAGAGTCCATGAGGCAGCACACTACTCAATCCAGGTAAGTACAGCATATGTGTGTGTACTTGTGAAGAAGAAGAATTTAAACTAATGAAATAGTTTGATTCTCTTACATAATTTATTTACTGATGAAGACAGTGTGTAATGAAAGATGGTTATATTGTAAATAGACACTGAGAGAGAGAGAGAGAAAGAGAGAGAGAGAGAGAGAGAGAGAGAGAGAGAGAGAGAGAGAGAGAGAGAGAGAGAGATTCCTTCCATGGCCCAAACAGACAGACAGACAGAAGGAGTGTATGATATGAGGCTTAAAGAGAAAACTCGCTTCTCTCTGATGTGTTGTTATTTCGATAAGCCTGGATCCGAGATCCAGAAGGAAACCCCTTCTACTCTCTTTTCATGGACCAGAGGTCTCGAATTCTATTAGAATGAAGTTGTACCAGTGAATTCTCTCCCTTTACTTTATTGATTTTTCTTTCTCTGTTTGTGACTGCGGCTCCTGCTTGGCCGACAGAGGTTGATGTATGTGACTTGCAAGATGGATACACAAGTATAGTCCCATGCTAATTGCCTTCCATTTTTCCATTGTGATTCCAAATAGTCGTTCAGCAAAGCTAACAAAGTTATAGTTTAATAGATTGGGAGGCTCTTTCTCTGCTGGGAACTGGGCAGAAGAAAGACTCCTCTAAATAATGCCGTTGACTTCGTCATGTCGTGAATGCCAACTGCCTGATTTTCTACAGAGCAAGCTTTGCAATCCATATTCGTCTGCATCAAGAGCGCATCTGCCTCGCCAAAAAATCGCCCTAAATACAGTGTGAATTGGGGAAGCAAGGCAGAAGGCAACTGCAATACTGAACTGCTGCAGATCAAGAGAAGTGCCCATCACAGAATTAGGAACGGCCAAAAATATATCTCCTACATGGCGAGGCCGCACAGCTATGCGGGCTCATTGACCTCTGTGCACAATCACTGGAAGTGGTTGCTGCTTCCAATCAAGTTGTTAATGGTGTTCTGATGTCTTAGAAAAAATCATCAGAATAAAGGAGTCTAGGGGGCTAGCTATAGTGCCATCGTCCAAAAAACAGATGTTGAACCCTCTAGAGAAGCTCTCCGTGATGCCTTTTACAACTAAGCAGGAAAGAACAGGAGCTAGAGGATAACTTTGCTGGACGACACCTTCCTTTGATCTGATTTCGTGTTCCCCAAAGGCCTGTTTTGATTCACCACTGTAGCAAGATAAAATGAATGGATAGTGGGGCCAGAAATGGCGATGTACGGCACAAAGCACCGTATCTCTTCTGACCATTTTAAAAACACTTTTAAAGTCCAGTTTGATCAGAGGCTTATTGTCAGAAATGTTGGCAATGTACCCTCGTGCTGCATGAGCAGCCGCCTCACAACCTTGTGACATACCAAATCGTAGTTGAATTGGGTTCAGCAATTCAGTCACTTGCTGGCTGACAACCTTCATGAAAGCCTTGGCAACCCAAGTGGCAGCTAACTGCGATTGGCCTCATTTCCCCATCCTTTTTGTTGACAGCAGAGAGGGAGACATAACAAAAGAGGGGCCTGATGATCTCAAGTATACTACAGCCAGTCAGGCAAGTTTTGACGAACCGTGTGAGTTCCGTAAGGAGATCTTGTCTTGAGAAAGGCCATAAAGTAGATGTAAGCGGTGGAGTGTAATGCTCCTTATTTATAGTGGTATTTTCCAGATGTCTAAATCGAAATATCAGTGCAAAGTGGCAGACTATATATGTATACTTCCAACTTCAGAGGAATTCGAAGAAGTGTTTGACTTGCAACAATGATCGAACCCGTCTGTGACATTCATCACTGTTTCCCATTGTCGTGTTTTTCAAGTGAACCATAACCTTTAAGCACATTTTGTATTATTTTTGTATCAACACATGTATATCATGTAACTATCAAATATATAATAAAGCACAAAAAAAGGAAGGAGGTGGTAGGAGAAAAGCACACAGAAACTATTTTGGTGGGGATCTAAACATTCCCTCTAATGCGTTATGCGTGGTTTCCTCAAAGGCTATGGGCCCCCCCTTCTTCCAGCCGGAGGTGGTACTCCCTTCCCTATTATAATATATAATATATATATATATATATATATATATATATATATATATATATATATATATATATATATATATATATATATATATATATATATATGTCGTACCTAGTAGCCAGAACGCACTTCTCAGCCTACTATGCAAGGCCCGATTTGCCTAATAAGCCAAGTTTTCATGAATTGTTTTTCGACTACCTAACCTAACCTAACCTAACTTTTTCTGCTACCTAACCTAACCTAACCTATAAAGATAGGTTAGGTTAGGTTAGGTAAGGTTGGTTAGGTTCGGTCATATATCTATGTTAATTTTAACTCCAATAAAAAAAATTTGACCTCATACATAATGAAATGGGTAGCTTTATCATTTCATAAGAAAAAAATTAGTGAAAATATATTAATTCAGGAAAACTTGGCTTATTAGGCAAATCGGGCCTTGCATAGTAGGCCGATTACGACGTTCTGCTACTAGGTACGACATATATATATATATATATATATATATATATATATATATATATATATATATATATATATATATATATATATATATATATATATATATATATATATAGGTTGTTGAATATGACCGAAAGGGTAAGATTATGATTCTAACACGAATCTTCTCAATATTTCTTTCGTTTTTCTTCACTGTCGAGGGAAGTTGAAACCTTAACTCTCCAAAGTTATTTATTATGTAGTCTCCAAAGGTGTTTTTATATACTCTTGGCTGTGTTGGATTATTTTATTCATCACTGGATGATAATATACTAATTTAGCAATTTCCTCGACTTTCTCATTTAATGGGATTCATAGAATGATGTTGAGTCTTTTGCCTTTAGCGACTGCTCTTAGATGCAAAATGGTGGTAATTATTTCCACGTTGCCTTTCCACTGCTTTTTTCATAATATTTCAAGTGCAGCTTTTGAATCTGTGTGTATGACTGCATTTTGAGTGTTTTGTGCAATCACATATGCAAATTCCTGTTGTATGGCAAACAGCTCAGTTTGGGTTGATGATACTGGTACTCCCAATTTCCAATATGCCTGTTCACTGTCCGTGCAAAGAGCAGCGCCAGCACTCTTATATTCTGTGTCAACCAATCCATCTGTGATGATGTGGGTGGCTCCTGCTTCTGCTATGCTGCACATTTGCTTTTCTGTGATGCGCCTTAGGATTGTTGGATCATAGGCACCCTTCTTCATTGGAAGACTTTCTATTACTATTTTGAAGATAGTCTCCTCCCACGGTTGGGAACAAGTGTAGTTTGAGTGTGGTTGATCTCCTCCTCTATCAAGAAACATGCTTTTTAAATGTATTCTGTTAAATTAGTGTAGTCTGTTTAGGTCATTTCCCGCTCTGCCAGCCCAAGAGTTTCCGTTGTTTTGGCCAAGTCAAAAAACAAAGGCCTGCCGTACTGGGACTGGATCAGGGGAAATAATTGCTCCAGAGAGGGAGGTTAGCGATCTGAGGATTGCCGTCCGGGCCGCAGTTCTCTCTCTTAAGTGACCTCAGCATTAAAATTTATGTGTGTCTAGGATAATTCCTAAATACTGATAAGTGGCCATTCATTCAGTTGATTGACCTTGTACTGTGAGTTGGATGTTGTGCTTCGCTACTTTTATGGGCATGGCTTTTGTCTTTGTCGGGTTGAGTTTGATACCAATCTCCTTGCCCTCTTCACTGATGCAGTCTAAGCATTTGGGTGCAAGGCGCACCGCATCCCTTCCTTTTATGATGATGACAAAGTCGTCCGCGTAGTTTAGCAGCCTGCAGTGATATAGGAGTATCAACCTCATAATTCTTTCCATTAAATAGTTGAAGAGAAGGGGGCTGAGAATACCTCCTTGCAGTGTACCATTTTCATGTTTTTTGTATTCAGAGACTGTGCCATGAAGTTTTACTTTTGCTTCTCTGTTTATAAGACAATTTTTGGTCCAGAAGGACAGGTTGCCTTTAACCTCTTTGTCGATGAGGCAGCAGAGAATAGCTGGGGCGCTTGCCGGTTCAAAGGGTTTCTCGAGATCCAGGAATATCAGTATTCCTGGTCTGTCATTCAAGTAGGCTAACAGAATTGTAATACATTCCACTGTGCCAACCCCTCTTTTATAGGCATACATATCATGGTCCAGTTTAGGCATTTTCCACTCAAGTCTGTTGAGTGCCATTCTGTCATTTTGGAAAGAGATGGGCCGGGGATTATCTGGATCCTTGAGTTTGGGAATCAGCACTATGTCTGCTGTATTCCAAGCTGTAGGTCTAGTTTGAGAAGTCTAGGCTAAATTAATTAACAGGAATGCAGCGGCGTCTGGGCCGAGGTTTCTAATAATTTTATTGCTTATTTTGTCATCTCCAGGAGATGTATCCTTGGAGTTTTTCTTAGCCCGATTCAGCTCATCCAGTGTAAAAGGGGTATTAGTGTCAGTGACTTCTGCACATGCTGTATGGATTCTGTGCCACCTTTCTTCCTCTAATCCTGTCTACACTGCTAATATATCTGGTGGAAGCTTATTACTGGCTGCTCTTTCTGCAAACCTGGTTGCCAGTACTTCGGCTTCCTGATGCGGATCCTTGGGGTGTGGGGCTTTAGGTGCTTTATTTTATTTGTCCTGGTGGATTTGCTGCCATATATCTCCAAGTGATGTATGTTCATTCAGATGTGAACACCATTCCAGCCACTTTTGTTCTTTTACTATCCTGGTCTCTTGATGTACATGTTCCTTGACCTCACAAAGTAAGGTCCTGTTGCGGTCACTTGCCTGCTTTTTGTATAGCTTCCTTGTGCTGCTATGTCTATGATTGAGTTCTTTGACACTTTTGCAATATTACCAGTGATCTTTGTGGTGTCTGGTGGAGTGTTTTTTCAGTGGGATTGAGTATTTGGCTGCACTTTGAATCGCATCGACAAAATCTAGTTCTGCCTGATTAATGTCTTTGGGAACATCATAGTTTCTATGCCACTCTAAAATTAGGTTTTGAAATCGATCCCATTTTGCTAAAGCAAAGTTCCAGGCTTCAGATGGAGGTGGAGGTGGGGTGGGTAGATCTAACATAAGATCAATTTGGACCCCATAGTGGTCACTTGTGAGTGTTGGCTCAACTGATCATGTTGCTGCATCTCTGCAAGGGAGGCTGAAACGAAGGTAAAGACTAATATACCGCTTTGGATATGGGGTGGGTTCATTTTTGTTTAGGATTTTGATTTCTGGAAGCTGGTCTAGCATATATGCATTGGGAGTGCTGGCCTCGTTTGTTGTGTTCGAGCCCAGTGCCAACCGATGATGGGCAATAAAATCACCACAAATGATTGAGTTTGATGTAGTCGCGTATCCAAATAACACCGAGAGATCCATTTCAGCATGTAGAAACCTGTATACATTAAACACTTCACGCTTGTCGTGTCTTAGCTCAATGGAAACTCCCATTGCCTCTGTCCCTGCACCACCATAGGGTGGAACAGGGGACAGGGTTATGGGCTTGGAGATCAGGTCACGTTTCACATATATGGCACATCCACCTGGATTGCCCGTTGACCCATGGAAGGAAGAAGCCTCTATAGCCTGACATTTTAGGCTCTAATCCGGCTCAAAACAAGCTCTACTGTAGTATCAGGATGTCTATGCCTTTGGTTGCTGCTATGCATTGCAAGTGTTGCAATTTTGTGTGCAGACCTTGCACATTCCATTGCAGGATCTTTAGTCCTCTAGGTTGTTGGAACTTGGTGATATTGCCGTGGTATCCATAGAGTCTGATGAACACGCCTGGAAGTTGAAACTGGAGTTGAGGATCTTAGTGAACATGAAACACATTCATCAAGGTCGCTCTCAGACGTACTGGACTCTACCTGTTTTTAGAAAAGTGTCTCCTTCCCGGCATTCTTGACGGTGAGGATATTGTTTTTTTAAATTTCTTGAGCTTGCTCTCAATTGTCCCTCGAGTCTCTGTGGTTTGCTTGATGCCGTGTATCGACAGCAAACTTTCGACCAATTCCGTGACCAAGGTTTTAAGCATTGACCTAAGGGGGCCCAGTTGTGCGGGAGCACTATTTACTGCTATGCAAGTTTGGGGCCTGTTTTCTCTTTGGCCCTTATCAGTGGAAACTTTGACACTCTTACCATCACTGCCCCCAGTGTGCTTACTGGATGCAATAGGCGGGCGACTACGTTGAACTATTTTCTTGTGGCCCCCAGCCATCCCTTTGTCCTGGACGGAGGCCTTCACACCCTCTATCATGGCTGATGGTGGAGGGCCATGTGCTCCCACTACCTGGTTTAGTCTTGGTAAACTCCACGCTGTTTTTGTGGGCAGGGGAGCTGGTATATGTTTTGGTTGGGACATCGGCTCAGCTGTAGTCGTGGGGATGGGGGAGGGGGGGGGTCCGTTTGAATCCTTTTAAGCTTTTCGGGGCATCTTAAGTTCCAGGTGTGGGGTGCCTTGGAGCAATTTGAGCACCTGACCTGTACGGGCTGGTTTGCCTTGTGTTTATCAAGGCATATTTTTGTGTCGTGGGGCTGGTTGCAGACTCCACACCGCACTGGGCGTTGGCAGCCATCTTTGTGATGTCCAGATCTCTGACATCTGAAGCATCGGAGGGGCTCTGGGGTGTAAGGCCTGTGTTGTAACACGCCCCAAATGCCAAGATCAAGTTTCTCTGGGATCCGTCCTCTTACTGTGAGAAGGACTTGTCGGGTTTCCTGCTTCGTTGTTTTTACCTGGCATCTTTCTGCTGACACCACATAATTGAGCTTTTCGAGTTGAGCTAGAGCCATGCGCAAGGGATAGTGGAGGACAATTATTTTCCTTATTTTGTCCTCTGACTTGAGTTCTTCGCTTTTTTTGTAATTTTTAGGAATCGTTACAGCTGTCTCGTCTTTGGGCCTTAGAATATATTCGTCACTGAGGTTTGGCTTTGCTCTGATCTGGAGCCAGAGGAACTCTTTTTCAAGGTCACTACAGTGGCGTATGAAGACTTACCTTCAGCATGCTGCACCTTGAAGACTGGAAGTGAGGATTTAGTCTAGGTAGATTGAGTGCTCATCGGTAGAGGCCTATGATCTCGATAGGTCATAATGGAGTAGTTCTTCCTGTTGGCTTTGGTGACAGGACGCCAATCGCCATCACTGTTGGAACTTGAACTGGAGAGAGTTTTCCTTTTGTGGTTGGGAGCAGCAACGTTGTTTCCCACACAATTCATCTGGTGGTCCCTTCTATCGGGCAAATACTGACTGTGGAGTGATGAGTCAGTCGTGTGAAGGTGACGCTCAATGCGTCTGCACTGAATCACTGTTGATATTACGCTGTGTAATTACACTGAAAGTGGAAAATTGTCCATGCTTTGCCAAGGCTTATATTCGCTTGGGGTGAGGTGGTACAGGACGTGATTGAGATGAACAAGTGGATGAATGGCACATTGGCATTTAATAGCCAATTAATATCCAATGTTCTTGCTTCTCCAGTCTCTATGTCGGTTCGGGGTCTTGAAATAAGTAGAATGTAATTATGTATTAACTGGTTATTGATTGCTGGTCTTGACTTTTTGATGTGTAGGGCCTCGCTGATGTCCAGTCTTCTGTTGTCTTTATACCTGTCGATTATTTCAGTGTAGCTTGTTAAGATTTCTCTGGTGATGGTCTGGTTGTATGAGGAGATTATATGCTCCATGATGGAGCCCTGTTGTTTGAGCATTGTTAAGTCTTGCCTATATACTGATATCTTTGGGGCTGACAGTCCCCAAATGGGCATGTGAAGGCATAGAAAACGTTGGTCTATTTTAAAGCGTCCTGTTAGGTGTCTGGAGAGGTCTTCATAAGTAGGTTGTCAGCCTTTTTGGTTTTGTCATAAACTGTTAATTGTATCTTCTGATATGTGTCTGTGGGGATGACCTTCCTATCACTAATATATTTCAGGATTCTTTCCTCCGTTTTATGAGTCGTGAAAATGAAGTTCCAGTAAAACAATCTAATACGAGGTACAGGTGTTGCGTGATTCCTCATAGGTTGCATGGAGTGTCACCTTTCTTTTAATGACGCATTCATCATAACCGTTAGAGAAGTCATCATTGACTAGGACCTGCTTTACTCTACAGAGTTCCTCATCGACCTGCTTCCAACCAAAGCTGTGAGTGAGAGCTCGGTCGACATAAGCGTTAACAACATTCCGCTTATATCTGTCAGGGCAGTCACTATTAGCATTAAGGCACAATCTTATGTTCGTTTCCTTAGTGTAGACAGCAGTATGAAAGCCTCCATTCCTTTTCACGACTGTTACATCAAGAGAGGGCTCCTTCCTATTACTCTTCACCTCGTAAGTGAAACTTAACACCGAATTTTGTTGGAATGCCTCTTTCAACTGCTGCAAACGTCCGACATCGGGAACCTGCATAAATTTGTCGTCAAAATATTTGCAGTATATGTCAGGTTTTAAGTCCAGGTCAACTCAGACCCTCTGCTCTATCGTACCCAAGTAAAAATTCGCAAACAAAACACCTAGGGGAGAACCCATGGTTACACCATCTACTTGTTTATACTTGTGTTCATCGGGACTCAAAAAGGGTTCCTCTTTAGTGCAAGCTTCGAGAAACTTTCCCAGTATGCTCTCTCGTATGTTTAGAGGGGGTACAACCCGGATCACAATACACTCTGTCCATCATCATCCTCCTTATTTCGTCAGGACGAAATAGGGGGTGTGGTAACTGCTGGGGAAGGGGGTGTGTACTAACTGCTGGGGGAGGGGGTGTGTACTAACTGCTGGGGGAGGGTGTGTGGTAACTGCTGGGGAAGGGGGTGTGTGCTACTCTGCTGGGGGAGGGGGTGTGGTAATTGCTGGGAGAGGGAGTTTACAGGCACGTTGGTAAACAGCGACTCCACATCCAGAGAAGCTCGCATCCCCCAGTGGCCCGTGCCCCCCGCAAAAGTAAACAAATTCCCTTGTAGAGTTTATGCTGAAAGCATAAGACACACAAGGAGTGAGCAGGCGGTTGAGTTGCTTAGCCAGTCTGAATGTGGGTGTGGGTGTCTGGCTGATGATAGGCCGCATTAGCCCACTTCAGCCAATCATCAGCCCGAAAGTTTACGACAGAAACATAAGGAATATCGAGAAGATTCGTGCCAGAATCATAAATCTAAAACTTTCGGTCGTTTTCAATAAAATATATTTAAAAGAAAGACTGCTACCACAATATAATAATATTAAAATACACGACCCAGCAGCAAGGACCCAAGCTTTCACGATAGGATATCGCCAAGATCTGATCCTTCATTAGGTGCAAAAAGCAAAGAATGAGAGCAGTAATAGGACAACATGCCTACAGCAGGAAATAGACACATGGAAACAGGCTGACATCGACGAGGAGCTCTGCACTAGAATCGATCTAAAACTCGATGAACTTTCGGAGCGGCACTTCCATAACACTGAAAGTAGGATAATCAAGAAGTTGACATCATTATTCGGAGGTCCCATTATGGTTCCTCGACCCAGGGATGCTTTCAAAATCTCACCAGAATCAACCTCACTGAAGACCAAATCACTCTCTTAAATTTGTGAATAAACTGTCACGTTATGTCCAGATAGAGTTAGATGGGCCGGAAAGTAGAGTTAGAAATCTTACCAGGTGATTTATTCGAGATTGAGAACCAGAGGAAGGTAACCACTAAAGTCACTGCAAGCAGAACTGATCGTGGAAGGAGGGAAGACTCGCTGGAGCTACAAGAGCACTATACTATCCCAGAGCTCAGAGCGGCAGCTATGAGCCTCCGTGATAACAAGGACATGGTAGTAGGTAGTAAGGAGATGTGACAAGTGACCAATATACGTCATCTTAAAAAGAGATGAGTACATTGCAAAAGTGAACCTTATCTTCTCTGACCAAACAAAAGTCCTGAGGGTCACGAGGGATACAACAGCCGAATTAAAAACGAAAGTAAACAAACTGATCAAAACTGTCAACGCGAAAAAGTTCGAACTTCACTTACCCAAAATAACTGGATAATACAAACCCGGCTATGCATACGGAAACGTCAAAACCCATTAACTTCGGAACCCACTGAGGCTAGCCATCAGCCAGATACCTATGCCAGCGTACACGCTGGCCACAGGTGTAAGAGCCTCCCTGGACGTGGAGTCACTGCTCACTAATGTGCTCGCAGACGAGACTATAGGAATGATGATGGCCAGAGTGTATCGAGATCCGACTAGCACTTCCCTGGACATACCCTATAGCATATTCAGAAACCTGCTTGAAGCTGGCACAAAAGAGGCACCCTTCTTAAGAGGGCATAACTACGTTTCTTATAAGTTGTTCAATGTCAACCACTCTTTTTTGACTAGTTGTATATGAAGAGGGCTGCAATTGTTCCAAGTTTCAGTATTGCAGCCTAAATAGAGAGGGAGATTTTTTTCAACGAATTTTACACATTTTCAAATCGAAACTACAACCACAAGTTTCAAATGAAATAATTTCTATGACATTTTTCTATCACATTACTATATAAAAAAAGATCTGTTTAGCGGATTTGTTTAAATATGTTTAGTTTTACTAATACAAATAGTCAAGGTTCCATAAAAAATTATGCAAATATATCATGGTTTATTACTATTATAAAATTAATAAATTAACGTAGGAAAAATGCTTCTTACAGATTTGTAGAGACATAAACTCTACATATAAGGTGTAAGTTTCATGGAAATTGAAAAAAAATGAAAGAGTTATAAGAACGTTTATGTTACTTGAAAATAATAAGTAAAAAAAAAAATCTAAGGTGATGCCATCTGTGGCTGAGGTTGACATCAACCAATTTCGTGACCCCCTTACAAATAGGCTCACGTGCAGTCAGGTGTATAAGTTTCATGCGAATCGTCTGATAAACAAATAAGAAAAAAAAAGAACTAAATTTTTTGGGATAAAACTAATTGCTAAATATTTTTATTATATGCTATTGTGATAGCTGGGAATCATTGACATGATTTCAGTTGACACTTGTGTTTGATGTTAATTTTTGACCATTTTGGAAATTTTTTGACACATAATTCAATATTTTTTTCTCCCTTCCTATTTATGCTACGATGCTGAGATTTTGACCAGATGAAACCCTTTTCATATTTGACTCGTCCAAAAAAGTTTGAATGAAATCGAACTAGTTTTCATTTATAGCAAATTTTTGGACTGATGCCCCATTAAGTCCTGACGGACACATGTATAAACAAGTTGACTTCGTCGCCATGGGTTCTCCACTGGGTGTCTTGTTCGCGAACTTTTACATCGGTACTATTGAGCAGAGAGTTCTGGTCGGGTTAGACCTAAAATCCGCCATTTTCTGCAGGTATGTCGACGACATATTTGTATAAGTACCGGATACCGAGCGACTGTTGCAGTTGAAGAAAGGTTTCATGTAAAAATAAGTTTTAAACTTCACTTATGAGATGGAGAGTGGGGGTAAGCTGCCCTTTTTAGATGTAGCAGTCATGGAAAGGATCGGCAGCCTTCATTATGCAGTATATATGTTACGGTATCATCACCACCGTCTGAGTGTGGCCCTGGTAATTCCAGCCCCATCTATGAGTCTGCACTCAAACTTCCTTGGTATTGGACGCTACGTAGACAACGCCATCTATTGGTGGTGGCGTGACAGCGGCAAATGGCTCTGGTTTCCTGCCTTGGTCAGACAGAGAGATTGTTGTGGATGACCTCTGGTGGTGGGTGTATCAATATCAGCGCCACTTAGATTGTGCTACGGAGCATAATGTCAACTCCCAGGTAAATGAGTGTTACCTCTTGGTTTCCCCAGTGTACTGTTCATTTAACTAATGACGTTTCATGTCCACAGAAGTGACATGTGGTGGCAGTCGTGCTGAGAAAAACAGTTTTACCTTGGGCAGTCCACGTACTCTCAGCTTGGTCCTGGAACACCACTAAGTAAGCCGCCGCCGAACTGAGCAGAGTGTTAGCTGCTGATCTACACATTGTTGGAAGAGATCAGCGTACCCCAGGATTGGCTTAGGAGAGTAACGGACGACAGTGAGGTGCCTGTTGTGAAGTGCTGCTAGCCGGTCGCTAGAGGCTTCAGACAGAGGTTAGCTACCCCTGTGTATGGTTGTTTGAGACCTCGATCAGCGAGTGGCTGAAGTCCTCTGCCAGAGAGTAGCTAGGGAGCGATAGTGGAGTGTAGGCACCTCGTGATACTGTGTTGGGTGGCTGGCCCACATAAAAGTTGAACTCGCTAGTGTTTTCCAGTACGAGTGGAAGAGTTACTGAGTGGTGGAAACACTAGGGTTGATGAACCCTGCATGTGTGCGCTTTTAGTGTCCTGCGTGAAAGCGACACTACTGTAAATAAGTATAGTAATAATCTAGTTATTATATTTTAACGGTAAATGTGTAAATATGTTGGTGTAGGGAACTGTGTGCATTGTTCATTCCCCACCCCCCCTCCCTTTTCCTTACTGCACTATATAGCCAATTATTGAAACCATAATAAATTAAAAAAAAAATAATAACAAATAAAAATAAATAAAATGGTGCAAATGTGGGGACCCATAACCTCGGAGAAGAAAATTAAGAGTATTCAGAGAAGACCTTGTGGATTCTCGCTGAACACTTTAATATTTTTCTTCTCCTACCACCTCCATTCTTTTGTATATATATATATATATATATATATGTATATTTGTTTTATTTAAACTTTGTTACAAAAGAAGGAGGTACATATATGGTACAAAGATGATTATCATTAGTTGTGAGTTCCTCCAGCTCCTTAGATGGCGGGCAGGAACCCTAAATGTATGGTGCATTTCCTCTCTGAATCGCCATGCTGAGGCACTGGAAAAGGAAGCTGGCAACTCTAGGATCACTTGTTTCAATTAGCCTAGAACCTAGTTCCATAAAAAACTTGTGGCACTCTTATCCCAGGTGCCGAGTGTTTTCAGAAGCAATGGAGACCAAATTTTAATGGTGATCCTGTTCTCTGTATATTTGCGGGATTTGGCTGATTCCCTGTGAGGGGCAGCGCCACCCAGTTGTGCAACACTGAAATGAATGTAGGTGTTAGCCAAGGTTGATACGCGTGTGTAGTCCCATACCTACTGATTGCCATTCTCCCAGGTGCTCTCTGTGATACCATCTGGGCGACCAATAAGAGCATCAGAGTTATGGGCCGCTAGGTAACGGGGCTTTCTGTCAGCTGGGCATCCAGTTGAAGTGAGGCTCCTATTGATTATGTCGTTAACTACATTGTGCCTTGAGTTCCATCCCACTGCACTTTGGCAGAGTAGCCCCCCTCCCCGCTCAGCTCGTTGTTGCCATGAGGGGGGCTTAGTGGGCGGCTGCCGGAGTGTGATGCTCCTTGGGACAGTCCTCTATCCTTTTCTAGCCTTGTGCTCCTGCTGCCGTCATCTCCAATTCTGCTGGGCACCTTTTCCTTTTCCTTCTGTTTCGTTTTTCTCCCCCCTCTTCTCCTATCTGCTTGCCGTTTCCTGCCGACCTTTTGCTTTTCTGGTTCTTCCCTTGGACTTCTTCTATTTTGACGCCCGGGTGCTTGAGGAGGCATACTCTTGCACCCGTAGAACTGTAGTACCCGACGTCGAGAGCGAGGGGAACCTTTTATTGTCAATCCCCCTTTCGTCACTGAACCCGATCTCGACGGACTGTTGGTTTCTTAAGGTGGCGTTTGTGGGGCGTATGCTCACGACGCACCCCTAGGAGGCCCCGGCAAGATCGGCGATAGCTTCTTGTTGGGTGTCCTGCCTCTAATTGTGGCTCCATGGTGGGTGTGGGGGCACATTCGTGAATGAATATTCCTTTTCGTAATGATGATGACCCCTGTTTCGGCTGTTTCTGCTTTACCTTCTCAGGCTCGTGGGGTGGGCGACGAAGCCCCCGAGTCGGTCCGTGTTGGAAGACCGGGCTCTGTAGCCTCCGCTGCATTGGGCCCTGACCTTGCTCCTCCTTTGGCCTCTCTGACTCCTTCCCCTGGCTCCCCTCCCTCCTCTGTGGTTGGGTCGAGCCCCAAGCTCCCAGTGGTGACTACCTCGTCCCCTGGCGCGGCTCCATCTCTAGTTGTAACTACTGCGCCTTTTAACCCCTCTCTCTCTGGGGGTTCTCACCGCCGTCCTCGTCACGGCCGCCCTCGCTCGATTCCTAACAGTTCTGCTACCTATCAAGTCTTATTTGGTCCCGCTTCGTGGGCCAAATATTTTGATCTCCTCCCTCTTGATTCTGCTCCTCCTGACGATTTCTCCCTCTATCGACATCTCGTTGATTCCGTGGATGCCTCCATTACTTTCAACCCCACTCGTCTCGGTACACGTGTCGTTGCTGCTCCTTCTCAGGATGCTGCTTCCCGCTTGGCTGCCTTATCCTGCCTTGGCGAGACCCCTGTTCGGGTCTCGAAGAACGCTCAATTGAATGCCAGTGTTGGCACTATTCTGCTCCCGCCCCATGTTGCGACCGGTGTTCGGGACCTGCGCGACTGCCACGACGATATTCGACATATCCTTGCTGCCCAGGGCCATTCTATTCTCCAGGTGGACACGTTTACTCGTCCCCCTCGTGGTAGTCGCTGTCAACCCCTCCGGGTTGTGTAGATTACCTTTGATGGTAGGACCCTACCACCCTCTGTCATTCTTGCTGGTGCCAGGTGCTCTGTCCAGGAGTACATTCCTTCTCCTCGGCTCTGTAACAAGTGCTGGAGGTTTGGGCATGGTGCCCTCCGCTGCTCCGGGGCTGTCTCTCTCTGTCCTATGTGTGGTGGCGAAGGTCACTCTAAGTCGGAGTGCACTTCTCCCCAGGCTCGTTGCCTCAACTGCGGTGAGGCCCATCCTACCTTCTCCCGTGCGTGTGTCCATTACAAGCTTGAGGCAGCCGTCCTCAACTTGAAGCACCGGGAGCATTTATCTTTTCCTGAGGCGAGACGACAGGTTCGCCGGCTCCCGCCTTATGCTAATATCTCTTATGCTCGCGTGTTGCGCTCTTCCTCTCCTCGTCCTTCCCACCTTCCTCAGACTCACAACCGTTTCCGGGCCTTGGACCCTGATACGCCCACTGCCCCCTCCTCTGGTCCTTTGGGTTCTCTCCCGAAGGATCCACCTCCTGGTCCTCTGTTTGGGGTTCTTCTTCTTTCTACCCGATCTGTCGTGTTTCCTGTGTCTTCTTCCTCGTCTCCCTCCGTTCCTCCTTCCCATCTTCCCCTCCGTCTCTTGACTCTCCCCGCCGCCTGTCGGTGCGGGCTGATGTTCATCGTTCTCCAAACGGCCGTCATGTGTGATCTCGTTCAGCTTCTGTTGAGACGCTAGAATCCGTTGCCCAGTACGTGGTTGCTGGGACACCTGTCTCTTTAAGTCAGAAGCGTAAGCCTGGCTCCTCTCCTTCCTCCTCCCCGGGGGATAAGGTGGTTTCGCTTTCTTCCTCGGCCCCTACTTCTCCCTCTCTCGCTCCTTCCCCTCCCATTTCATTGGTTGCGCCCCCTGTTCCTGCTATGGAGGTTTCTTTAGCCCCCGCTTCCCTCTCGGTTGATACCCTTGCTGAGGTGTGCTCCCCTCTTTCTACCCCCCCTCTTCCTGCTCCTGTCCTTTACTGCTCCTCTCCGTTGTCTCCTCTTCCTCCTCCTCCGGACCCCGCCCGCCCACCTCTGATCTGTTCTCCCGTTTCCTTCCCTCCGTCTTTGCTCAGTTTACCCATGCCCCCTAACCCTGACTTTGCTGACCCTGATCCCGACCCTGATATTCTTTAACGTGCTCTGTTGCTCTTTCGCCTTTGTTTCTTCCTTGTTCTCTGTTTTTGTCCTTTTTCTTCTCGTCGTTGTCCATTCTTCAATGGAACGTTCGAGGTTATTATGCAAATTTCCTCGAACTCCAACTTCTGATTTCGCGGTTTTCGCCCCTTTGTGTCTGTCTCCAGGAGCCGATGCTTGGTGCTCGTCCTGGTCGTTTTCGTGGCTATTCCTTTCTCTCCCCCCCCCCCCAGCCGTTGGTGGCGCTTCTAATTCTTCTGCTCTCTTGATTCGTGCTGATGTTCCCTTTGTTCCTTTACTTTTTCCTTCGCCTCTCCATTGTTCTGCTGCTCGTATCTATGTGGGGAAATGGTACACAGTTTGTTCCATTTATCTCCACCCGAGTGTCCCGCTTTCTCTTCCTGATTTGAAACACCTTCTAGACTCCTTGCCGGAGCCTGTGCTCCTGCTGGGTGACTTCAATTGTCGTCATTCTCTTTGGGGTGACGTTCTGACGAATACCCGGGGTCGACGCCTTGAGCCGTTTCTCCTCTCTTCTTCCCTGTCTCTTCTAAATTCTGGTGAGCCCACTCATTTGGACTCTCGGACTCGCACCCTTTCTTGTCTTGATCTTTCTCTCTGCTCTTCTTCTCCTCTTTACTTAGATTTCACGTGGCAGGTTCTTGATGACCTTCATGGAAGTGATCATTTCCCCATCCTTGTTTCCTTTTTCTTTTTTCGCCCTTCCCTCTCTTTCCCTAGGTGGCAGTTTGCTAAGGCGGACTGCACCCTATTTACCCTCAGTGCTGCTCTCTCTGACCTCTCCCTTCTGCCTCTCCCTCGCGCTCTCCTCCTTTTTCATGACACTGTCTTCAACGCTGCCCTCAACTCTATCCCTCGCTCTTCCTCGCGGGGTCCACGGAAGTGCGTTCCTTGGTGGAATGCGGACTGTGCTCGTTCTGTCCGCTGTAAGCGTGCAGCCTGGAAGAGGCACCGCCGTAGGCAGACGACCGATTCTTTTCTTTTCTTTCGGAAAGCGAGTGCAGTGGCCCATAGGGCCATCCGTATGGCTAAACGTGAATGTTGGGCATCTTATGTCTCAACATTTACGTCCGAAACTCCTCTGGCCCAGATCTGAAAGCGTATCCACAAGATAGCGGGTAAGTTCGTTCCCGATATTTCACCGGTCCTTCACCTCCATGATACTCTTGTGGCGGACCTGTTGCAGGTCGCTTCCATACTGGGTTCCCACTTTTCTTCTGTTAGCTCTGGTCTTCATCTTCCCCAATCTTTCCTTCTTCGTAAACCTGTCCTTGAGTCTCGTTCTTTAGATTTCTGCACTCGTCTTAAGCTTCCCTATAATGATCCCTTCTCTCTCTCTGAACTTCGTTCTGCCCTGGCCCTCTGCGGTTCTACGGCGGCGGGCTCCGATGGTATTCATTATGAGATGCTTCGCTATCTCCCTCCGTGCACGTCTCAGTATTTACTGAGTCTGTATAATCGGATCTGGGAGTCGTCGTCAGTCCCTGAGGACTGGCTCGATGCCGTTGTCCTCCCTGTTCGCAAACCGGGGTCCCTAGGTACTTCCCCTAAGGACTTTCGCCCTATTGCTCTCACAAGTTGTGTCTGCAAACTCTTTGAACGTATGGTTAACGTTCGTCTGATGTGGTTCCTGGAACACCATCACCTCCTCTCCCCTTCTCAATTTGGTTTCCGCAAGTGCCGCAGCACGACAGATGTCCTGGTGAACTTGGAGGTCTATATTCATACTGCTTTTGCTGCGAAAAGCTCCGTTGTTGCCGTCCTTTTTGACCTAGAAAAGGCTTACGACACCACTTGGCGATATCATATTCTATCTCAACTTCATTCTTTTGGCCTTCGTGGTCGTCTCCCTCTCTTTCTCCGCAGCTTCCTCTCTCGTCGTTTCTTTCGGGTGCGCCTTGATACCGCTCTCTCTGCCTCTTTTCAGCAATACGAAGGTGTGCCCCAGGGTAGTGTTCTGAGCACTACTCTTTTTCTGGTTGCCGTCAATGGTCGTCTTTCCTCTCTTCCTTCTGGTGTCTTCTCCGCTCTCTATGTCGATGATCTTGCCCTTTGCTGTCAAGGTGATGATTCGCCTCTCCTTCAGCGCCGGCTTATACTTGCAATTGATGCCGTGTCGTCTTAGGCCACCTATCATGGCTTCAAGTTCTCTACTTCTAAGACTTGTGCCATGACTTTTACGCGGAAACGGGTCGTTCTTCGTCCCTCTTTGTCACTTTATGGTCATCCCCTTGAATACAAAGATTCCGCGAAGCTTTTGGGGTTATTCCTTGACACTCGTTTGTCTTGGTCTTCCCATATCTCTTACCTCCGTGTTGAGTGCTCTAAGGCTTTTACCCTCCTTCGGGTATTGTCCCATACATCTTGGGGGGGGGGGGGGGGGCAAATAGACGCACTCTCCTTGCTTTACATTCCTCTCTCGTCCTGTCTAAGCTCAATTATGGTTGCCCTGCTTAATCGTCTGCTTCTTCTACTCTTCGCCAACTTGATGCTTTGCACCATACTGGGTTGCGCCTCAGTTCTGATGCCTTTCGTTCGACTCCCATCCTCAGCTTGTATGTGGACACTGGCTTCCTGTCTCTCCAGGACCGCCGTGATCGCTACTGTCTTCTCTATCTTGCGCGGTCCTTACAACATCCTCCCTCTCACCTCTGTCGTGCTTTAACTTTTACGCCTCCTACGGTTCCTGTTCCTCTTCACCACCTCCCTCTTTCTGTCCAGTTATCTCGCTTACAGGATTCTCTTTCCGTTCGTGTTTCTAATGTTTCTCGTCGTGTTGTTCCTTGTTTGCCCCCTTCCGCAGTTTTGTACGCCCTTGACCCGCATCACTAAAGCTTTTACCCCTCTTACGGCTCTAAAACGCCTTTTCCTTGAGCACTTTTCTTCTCACTCCCGCTCCGTTTCTGTTTTCACCGATGGGTCTAAGTCTGCAGATGGTGATGGCTACTCTGTTGTTTCTCCTGATTGCTCTTATATGTGTCGCTTACCTCTGGAGACTAGCATCTTTACAGCGGAGCTTTATGCTATTCTCTATGCTCTCCGTCTCCTGCTTTCTCGTTGTCAGTCTTCCTTTGTAGTTGTTGTTGACTCTCGTAGTGCCCTCATGGCACTCGGGTCCTTTAATCTGGTTCATCCAGTAGTTGTCGAGATCCAGCATTGGCTGTTTCTTGTTCACAGTAAATTTAAATCGGTTGAGTTTTGCTGGGTTCCCAACCATATTGGTGTGTCTTTAAATGAGCGTGCGGATGTTGCCGCCAAGGAAGCTGCCGCTCTTGTCCCATCTCTTGTAAAGGTATTCCATATTCCGACTTTTACCCGGTTATCCATTCCTCCATCCTTACCCGTTGGTAGGCTTCTTGGTCGTCTGTTACTGGTAACAAACTATGTACTCCTAAATGTTGTGTTTACTCGTGGCCGTCCTCCTACCAATGTAACCGGCGATGGGAAACAGCTCTGGCGAGGTTGCGTATTGGCCATACTCGCTTAACCCATGGTCACTTGATGGAGCACCGCCCTGCTCTTTATTGTCCTAATTGCATTGTCCCTCTTACAGTCGTGCATGTCCTTCTCGAATGTCCTGACTTCCAGGACGAGCGTGTGTCTTGCTTTCCGACGGCCCCTCGCTGTCACCTGTCCCTCAATAGAATTCTTGGTGACTCGAAAACTTTTGATATCGTTCGCCTTATACGTTTTTGTTCTCGTATAGGCATCCTTGATGATATTTAGCGCCCTCTGATTATTCTGCACATTTGATGGTGCTACATAGCCTTCCCGGTTTGGTGCCTTCTTTTGATAATTACTTACTTACTTGCCAGACGCGGTGTCCGTAATCTATGGAAGCTGTCGAATCGATCCAAAGCTCGTTAATGTATTGATGCTCCTCAATTTGATTGATAATAAGGAACAACTCCAGGACACTAGAGTGTCATGGCATCTCTCTATGCCAAGTTTTCTCGCTAGTGACGCACACGCCACCTAGCGTCGAAAGTTGGAAACTTCGGGTATGATTCATTATATTTTATTCAGGTTTCCGAATTGATGGAAACATTACTGATGTTATTTTACTTCACAATAACGCTCTTTAGGTAACAGCAGATTATTTCTCGCTGGGTAAATCATTGTACCTAAAGCTAGATAGATAGAAATTAGATATTTATAATGGAAATTCCGCTCATAACTTTGTTTACTGGATCAGCTGATCGCTGCTGTATAAATCTATTTCAAAAAACAGCTATATAATTTGGTAACTAGAAATGAATCTATTACCAATCAGTATTCCTTAATAAATAATACAAGGTTAGACAGGATTTAATTCGATTCATATATATGTGGAAATTATTTTTCCCTGTCTGGTTAGCTGATGCAATTGCAGCCATAATTCTAGAAAGAATCTGGTGTTACTACGCCGTAATTAAATTAAAGTAATATTGCTACACTACTGGTTAGTAGTATTAGTAAATTATAATCCATAGTTCAAGAATTACCTCTTATCGCACTAGGGAGTAGTATTTGAGTGTTGGAAATTTCCAACATAACTCCGGGAACGAGAAAACACGAGTCACAGTTCATGATTTAGTACTGACGTTCCTGATACTCTCCCTCGAGGTTATAAATTCATCATATATTAGTAAGTTAATATGTTCATGACGGAGGTCTCGTATCTGTGAAACAGGAATGAAACTAAGTCATTAAACTATCCTCATGGGAACGTCAATTGAAGATTTGAAGCGTTAATCGCTGGGTCATCTAAGGTCAAGAAATCTCTAAGATCTACAGCAAAATCAATGATTAGGGTCGCAATGACTTTTAATGGTTAATTTACTTAGTCACTGAATTGTTCCTGCAGACTCATGAAATCTTGTCAACATCAAATGACTTTCATCTGCAGTTATGCAGAGTCAAAATACTGTTTAAGTTTGAATTTACATTGTTGCACTGCCATCCTAGATGGACGAGTGCTAGCATTTGTAGAGGTACTTTCCTCTGGAACCTGGGGTAAATTAACATCTGAAGAACATTCATGTTCTGCTAATTCTAGAGGAACTAAGTTCTCTAAAGTTTTTAGGGTGGTCATGCCTCGACACTAAACCTTAACTATTCCTAGTGTTCCTTGGTAATCTGGGTGGACAGCAACAATTTTGCCTATAGGCCAATCTGAACTCGGTCCAACACTATCAACTAAAACAAGATCACCTGGTTTTAAACTGACATTATTATAGGGAGGCTTACTGCTCCATAATGATATTCTCTGAGAGCAATTAGATACTCACGAGTCCACACTTCATTCCACCTGCCTATCACTCTAGAAAGATGTTTATAACTTTCCATCAAGTCTTTCCTTCCGACACATGAGGGGTCTTCCGGATCCTCATCTTCTAGAGATATTAGAGAACTAAGAAGACTGCCATGTATCAGATAATAGGGACTCAGGGGTTCTCTTTGGGAGAAATCATCTGAAAGATAGGTTAGGGGTCTGTTGTTAACTCGTGCCTCTATTTCCGTGACAATGGTCTGAAGCAATGGTCGGTAGGTTTAATTTTCTGTCGATGCAAGGTCTTTCTTAGGCACCGTTTCACAGTGCTTACTATTCGTTCATAGAATCCTCCTTGCCACGTTTCTCTGGGAGGTATAAATTTCTAGTGGCATTGTTTTTGTTTTAAGATGGTACGCACCTCTGGATGATTCTATATCTTAATAAGATATGGATGATAAAAGCTTAAGGAGGCTTTTCCTGCCACAAAATTGGATCCATTATCCGAGATCATCAATTTGGGGCAGGTTCGACGTGCTGCAAACCTTCGAAAGGCTTGTAGGAAAGCTTCTGCACTCATGTCAGAAGTTACTTCTAAATATACTCCTCCTGTAGTTTCTCACGTATAGAGACATAGAGGCTCGCGTATAGAGGCATTCAAGCTTTCACCGGAATCTTGTCCGGAGTGCCTGTTAAAATAAGAGCTCCTGTGTAATCCACCCCATTGGTCTCAAAGGAACGAGGTGTACGACTCGTTCTTTAGGTAATGGTGGAGGTCCTGGGTAAGGGCACACCCGAGCGTCATACCTTCAGCAGATTACGCAAGATTTAATGATAGATTTGACAGTTTGACGACCTTCAGGATGATAAAACTTTTGCCTTAAATCACTGAGAGTGTCTAACACTCCCCTATGTAATGTGCCATATTCATGACAATGTAATACTATAAGTTTGTTAATGATATGGTGACGACGAAGGAGCATAGGATTCTTTACTTCCTAATCAACTTCTGCATGTTGCAGACGTCCTCCACATCTTAAAATGTTATAATTGTCTGATCAAATAAATGCCCAATGATCTTACCAGTTCATCACGGAGATGCTCATAATTTCTTCCATAGGTCTCCATCTGGGCTTGTTTGGCCCAATATTTAAGTGGACTAGGGAATTGGTATTTGATACTTATCTTGTTAAAAAATCCAAACACAATTTGGGTAATCTCAAGTAATTTACTTAAACTAGAAAAGTGATTAGGATTTATAGGTAGAGATCGAGAGGGTTCTGGTTCCTCATTGGGGACAGTGATATTAGTCACTATGACTTCAGGCTTTTGTTTGGGCCACTGACCACTGACCAACCATTGGGGTCCTTTAAACCACATCTCGGTTTTAATAAGTTTCCTTAAAGTTAATCCTCATGAGAGGTTGTCAGCTGGGTTATCCTTGGGAGGAACATGTCTCAATTTATATTCAGCTGACAATTCTTTAATTTCCCTAACTCTATTACTGACGTAATGAGTTTTGTTGTTATGGTTTTTTACCCATTGTAAGATTGCCTCATTGTCTGATCACACTACTATATCAGCAAAGTGAATGTTATTGAGTGTCTTGGTCAGGTAACGAGCCAATCGGTCACCTACTAACAAAGCCGTTAGTTCCATTTGGGGTAATGACCTCTTCTTGAGTGGGGCCACCGTTGTGATATTATACGTTGTGATATTATCTGACTTGGTAGCACGTACATTTGCTTTTTGATACTCGATGCTTAAGAAGGAAAATTGATTGCTTTGTGTTTCCTAAGTAGGCTACTGCGTCGTATGCTTTGCCTGAGGCATTGCAAAACACATGTAAATTGGTGGGTTGTTTTAGTCCTAAGGCATTACGTGGGAATTTTAGAGTACTAAGTATATTTAAATCCGTTGTCATCTGTTGCCATTTATTTTGCAAGTTATTAGGCGACGGATCATCCCAACCCATAATCATTTGACAGCACTCCTGCATGAGTTTTCCCTTAATTAAAATGGGGCTAAGCGTAAAGGATCAAATAGTTTACTGACAAAGGACAATAATTTCCTCGTAGTTAAGGGAGAATTATTAGTTTCCACTGATATAATATTTAGCTCATCAGTAGAAGTATTCCATTCCATGCCAAGAACCTTTAAACTGTGAGGTACTTTGTACCCTGGAAATTAATTTTCTATTATTTGATTTAACTGTTTATCATTTGATGTCCAGGCTTTAAAGGCAAATTAGCTCCCAGTAATTTGCAATTAACCTAATGATAAATTTAAATTAATTTTGACTTATCACTCTTAGTTCCCTGGAAATTATCAATGCATAAATTATTGCAAATTTCAGTCTTGTTAGGACTATCAGAGCTCTTCAAATGCATATCCAATGTTGCTTGAAGCAGAAACGGTGAAGTGGTAGCTACAAATAAGACTAATGCAAATCTATAAGTTATGATCTCACTGTTGGGATCATTAGGATCCTTTATCCAGAGGAACTTTGTGAAATTGTGGTCTTCTTTTTGTAGACCTACTCTAAGGAAAGCCTTACTTATGTCTGTTGTATAGACATAGGTTCCTAGACGAAATCGTAATAATACGTCGTTGAGTTGTTGGGTAAGACTCGGGCCCATATGTAGGCAATCGTTGAGTTAGACACTATTCACCTACACCTTTGCACTACAGTTGAATACAATTCGAATGGGTGTAGTAACAGAATCTTTCTAGATGGCGCAGTGAGGCAGTTAATATCCTTCATTAGAGTTATCATGTTCAACAACTTTAATGAACTTAATGTCAAGTTGTTGTTGTATCAAGTTGTGATACAGCTGCAATTTGTCATGTTGCTTGTTCAATCTAGCTACCTGTAATTTTAATTGATTTAATGTCATGAAGTGATTTACTGGTAATTGGGGATGATTTAACTTCCATGGCAATGTAACTGAGTATTGATCATCCCTATAAATAACTGAGTTAAGATATTGTTGATAAGTCCAAGTATCATCTGGACTTGGTTGCTCAGGGACGATGCCTAAAGTATCTAGATCCCTAATTTATATATGGGGGGATCAGAGGTATCTTCAGCCATGCCTCTGAACTGGAGTGGTGACTGTTCCAAGAATAGTCATGCAACCATTATTGAGTTAATTTGATGCCTATTCATTGATGTAGAAATTTTCTGATGTAGCACCGGTCGAGTAAGCAATTTGCCTCCAGATGAAAGCAACAAATTCATTCCCTGTTGCTTAGTGCCCCCAGTAATAAATTTGTAATAACAATATGCCCTTTCATGTATACCAACATCGATGAGGCGGTCAGATTTTATTTTGTAATCAGCCAACTTCATCCCTTTACTTTGGAGAAGGTTGGCTGTCTTCCCTAGACCAGAAACATATAGGTCAGATGGGATTTTGTCAACAATAATGTCCTGTACTGGGTTAGTATAGTCTCCCAGACATACCAAAACTCTCACAACCTTGTAATCGCGAGGTCCGGAATCAGCAAAAATCCTGATGTGTTTAATTTCACTTGACACAAGGTTTTAAGTTTCAACTGATCAGCCAGTTGATGTGTAATGAAGGTTTTCTGAAAACCTTGGTAAAAAAAACATGTGTGGTGATCCTAGATTTCTTGTTTGTTAAGGGGGCATATCGATGTAAAATTAAAAGTGGTTCAATTTGCTTATAAATTTTTGTATGAAATGGTTATAGAAAGGGCTGCAGCTGGTCCACGTTTCATCATCACACCCTAAACAGAAAAGGAGAAAAAAAATAAACAACGAATTATGCAACGAATTTTCAAATAGTTTCAGGGAACACATGTGTCAACTAAAATAATTTCAATAACACTCAGATATTAAATTAAGCACATAATAAAGGATTCTAGTGATCAGTTTTATCAAAAAAGTGTTTAGTGCAATAATATAATTTTTCAAAGTTACCCTACTAAAAAAATATGCAATATATGATATTTAATTTTTTTTATAAAATCAACAAATAGACTTTGGACTAAAATGTCTACTAGAGTCTGTAGAAGCACAAACGCTACAAATAAGGTGTAATTTGCATGTAAATTGATTAATAAATGAAAGCTCTGAAGTAATTTGAAGGTGTAAATTACTTTCCAGAGTAAAATAAAGATCCAAGTTCGGCCACCTGTAGCTGAGCTTGACTTCGACAGATTTCGTTCATAATTGGCACCCTTGCAGATAGGCATCCATTGAGCAAGGTGTGCAAGTTTCATGCAAATCCCTTGATAACAAACGAGAAAAAAAAATTGGCCAAAAAAAAAATAAAAAAAAATAATTTTTTTTTTTTTTTTTTAAATATAAATATATTGAACATACATATTACAATTATTACAAGAGTTTGTGCTTCTACAGCACATAGTAGACATTTTAGTTGACACATGTGTTCCCTGAGATTATTTGAGAATGTTGAACATTCGTTGCATAATACGTTGTGTATTTTTTTTCTCCTTTTCTGTTTAGGGTGTGATGGTGAAACTTGGACCAGTTGCAGCCCTTTCTATAACCATTTCATAAAAAAATTTATAAGCAAATTGAACAATTTTAATTTATAACGATATTTTTTGATATGCCCCCTTAACCGTGGATGAACTGTAGGTAACGTTGTGATATTATCTGACTTGGTAGCACGTACATTTACTTTTTGATGTACTTTGCAATATTGCATAGTGGTGGAGGTACTTGGTTCCACTTGAGGGTTTTGTGACCTCGTTCGTGTTTCTCCACACAGTGTATAATGGTGTTGGTCCTTATGGTACTTGTTGCACACATGCAGGACATCTGTACAATTGCTAGGATCATGTGATCCTATGCATCTGGTGCATCGGCGTAATTCTTGGAGACATTTAATTCTTGTATTACGATCTGGGTAGGTACTACATTTAAAAGCTAAGTGTTCTTTGTGACAAAACAAACATTTTCTCTCTCCTGTAGTAGTAGTTATCTTAGAAGGCACATTAACTACAGTTTCAGAAGAATTTACAGTATAAGCACCTACATTACTACTCTTCCTTATGGAAGTGGAGTAGTTGATTTATATTTATGTTTATTGGACTTAACTGGAGTTAATTTTGTCTTTACTGATTTTTCAGAAATAAGCTGTTTAGGTTCAGATTTGATTTTATCGTGAGCCTTTAGCCTGTTGACAGTGATTCTCATTCCCTCGAAAATCTGGTCAAGGGAAAGGATCTTAGTCTTGTAATGCGAGCAGATTTCTGCTAAGGTGCTTCGAGGAAGTTTCCTCTGAAGGAGTAGTTTTAATGACCATTCTGAAGCTGGTACATTTACCTTAGTACCTAATGCTTTCATAAAGCACTAGAGTACCTCGTCTAGAGGTTAGCTTATCTATCTAAACATGCAATGATCAGCATGATCATGCTGTTCCCATCAGCAATCGGTGAAGAACTTTAGGAGATTACAGCGTGTGTTGCTCTTACGTGCAACAGATAGCGCGGTTTAAAAAAAAAAAAACATGTTTTTTCCTGTAAAAGACGAGGAATGTATATTGTAGGTATATAAAAACATGCGGCTGTTTGAATGCAACGTTGTATCCAAATTTCAAAGATTCAGTAAAGTGGTTTCGAAGATTTCCCTCACATAAAAATCACAGTTCTTCAAAAAAAAAGCAAGTTTTTCCCTGTCACAGACGTGACATCTTTATAGTATGTATATAAAAACCCGCTCGGATGCGAATGGATTGTTGTATGAAAATTTCAAAGCAATCAGCCAACAACTTTCGGAGATTAGCGATTTTGAACAAACGAACATGTACATTTTTATTTATATAGACTAGCAGTACCCGGCCACGCGTTGCTGTGGCTCAGCAACGCACATGCGTTGCTGAGCCACAGCAACCTTCCCTGTCCCCCAGTCCACCCTACCATTTCCCCCTCACCCGTCTCCTCGGTTTCCGAACCATTCCTCACTCCCTGGTACTTTTTTCTTCCACATCTTCCCCTCGCCCTCCTAACCATTCCCCCACTCCACCATCCCCTCTTCCTTCCCACTATTTCCCACTCCCCTGTCCCCTCGTCCTCCCTACCATTCCCATGTCCCCTCGTCCTCCCTACCATTCTCCCCTCCCCCGTCCCGTTATCCTTTCCACTATCCCCCACTCCCCTGTCCCCTCGTCCTTCCCACCATTCCCCACTCTCTTATCTGATGATCAAATGATCTGATGTTCCCATCAGAAAATTAGGAATATCAAATGATCTGGGGTTAGATACACGATGAAGTTACGCAAACACTTACGAACCTGTATATCTTTTCTCAATCTTTGGCTGCTCTGTTTATAATTATTAAACAGTTAATGAGCCCCAAAGCACCACGAGGCTGTTTATAACAATAACAACAGTTGATTGGCAAGTTTTCATGCTTGTAAACTGTTTAATAAATGTAACCAAAGCCATCAATGATTGAGGGAAGATGAAGACGTTCGTAAGTACTTGCGTAACTCCTTTGTGAATCTGGCCCAGATGTTACCATTACTGAAATATAAGAAAAACTGTTCAAAAAACGAAATGGAAAACAATGAAAAAAATACAAAATAAACTATACTCATGAAATGAACGGTATGATAAACAACACATCTCATTTCCAACGCGTTGTCATAAAAATATAATTAAATCAAAATGAATATAAAACGATATCTATGGAAATTCAATTTATCAATGAAATCGGAAACATTTTGAATGAAATCGTTATATATTTAGTATAACGAGTGTTGGTCTACTGTGCAACAGATGGTGCTGTTTTTCAAAAACACATGTTTTTACCTGTCACAAGGGTGGCATCTATATATTAGGTATATGAAAACACGTGCGTATTCGAATGAAACGTTGTGTCAAAATTTCTAAGCAACCGGTAAAATTTTTTTGGAGATTACAGAGTCTGTTGCTCTTACGTCCAACAGATGGTACTGTTTTTCAAAAAGCATGTTTTTTCGTGTCATAGGTAAAGCATGTATATAGAAGGTATATGAAAATACACACCTATTCATATGCAACATTGTGTCAAAATTTCAAAGTAATCGGTAGAGAGGTTTCGAAGATTTCCCTCACACGAAAAACACATTAAAAACACAGTTTAAAAAAAACATGTTTTTTCCCATCACAGACGTGACATCTATATAAAATATATATAAAAACCCACTCTGATGCGAATGAAACGTTGTGTGAAAATTGCAAAGCAATCGCTGAAGAACTTTCAGAGATTATGAACAAATGAACATTTCCATTTTTATTTATATAGACTAGCAGTACCCGGCCACGCGTGGCTGTGGCTCAGCAACGCATGTGAGTTGCTGAGCCACAGCAACCTTCCCTGTCCCTCAGTCCTCCCCACCATTCCCCTTCACCCGTCTCCTCGGCTTCTCAACCATTCCCCACTCCTTCGTCCCCTCGTCCTCCCCATCATTCCCTCTTCCTTTTCACAATGACCCACACCCGTGTCCCTTTGTCCTCCCCACCATTCTCCATTTCCCCATGCCCAATCCCAAACTCCCCCGTCCCCTCGTCCTTTCCCACGGTTACCCCCTCCATTGTCCCCTCGTCCTCCCCACCATCTCTCACTTCCTTCACCTCATCATCCCCACAATTCCCCACTCCTTCGTCCGATGCCTTCACAAATGGTCTGATGTTCCCATCAGAAAATTGGGAACATCAAGTGATATGATGTTCCCATCACTGATATATAAGAATTACAGTTAAAAAATGAAATGAAAATATGAAAAAATATAAAAATAAACAATACTCACGAAATGAACGGTGTGGTAAACAACGCAGCTCAATTCCAACACAATTCACATAAAATAATTAAATCAAAATGAAAATAAATCAAAATCTATGAAAGTTCAGTTTATCAGTGCAATCAGAAACATTGAAATGGAATTGTAACATATGTAGCACAGCATGTATGTTGCTCTTACATGCAACACGATGGCGCTCTTGTTCAAGGAAAGCATAGTTTTAACTGTCACAGGTGTGGCATCTATACTTATACTTACAAAATGAACGGTATGGTAAACATCACAGCTTAATTCCAACACAATGTCACACAAAATAATTCACTAAAAAATAAAATAAATCAAAATCGATGAGAATAAAATTTATCAATACAATCGGAAACATTGACATGGAATTCGTGATATATTTAGTATAGCCTGCATGTTGCCATTATGTGCAACAGAAGGCATTCTTTTAAAAAAACGCATGTTTTTACCTGTGAGAGGTGTGGCATCTATATAGTAGGTATATAAAAAGATGCGACTATTCGAATACAACGTTGTGTCAAAATTTCAAAGCAATCGGTGAAGAACTTTCGGAGATTACAGTGTGTGTTGCTGTTTGTGAGGGAATGTAGATTCCCTCAGCTAGTTTTCCTAGTTTTCTAGATTAGGCTAGTCGCTCTAGGGACTCTAGTCAAGAAGTTTTCAAACTAGCATACACTTGTGGGGTGTTGGATGAAAGCTCTTGCTATGGACTATCATTTAAGGCTAGTCAGAAGTCTGTGATTGCTCTGTAGAGAGAATTACAGAAATTTTCCTGTTTCTGTGAAATAGGATGGGAGTTGGAAGTGAGTGTTGTGGGAGTATACTTGTCTATAACCGTTAGAGGGGGAAGGACAGAGGGGTGAACGTTGCCCCCCCCCCCCACCATGTGAGTCATTGCGCCACTGTCTTTAGGCCCCCCCTCCTTGTGACGTCACGGGACGCCTAAGGGTGAGGGAGGCCTGTGAATGGTTTAGGCATCTCTACTCCTAGCTGAGTTTTGGCGCGAACAGCTGTGATTGGAAGCGGCACCATGGAGTTGTGCCGGCTTTGTGCTGATTGGTCAAGACAAGGTAGGGGGGGAGAGATGGGCATTTTGAGTTCCCTTAGCCCGCCAAATAGTCAGTTTGAGCTGGGCAGCGGGCTGGAGGAAGACGTAGCTGGGTGGAGGTGGCAGCCTGCCACCTCCACCCCCGTTAATCGCTGGGTCATTCCCTTGTTACTCATCGTGGATGGCACTCCTTCCATCCTGGGTTGTGTCAAGTCCCAATTTGCGTGAAATTGGGGCCGATGTGACAAACTAAGAGACAGGTACAGTGTTAACCCATGAGGCAGCTGGTCTCATGGTGTATCAGATTGATCCCTCATCCCTCGGGTCTGAGCATCCTGTCTAGTGTTAATGGACAATTGGTGGTATAATGGGCAGGGCCTCCTAGTGTAATTGTGGTGATATTACAGGCCCCTGTTGGACTTTGAATTGCACCTGGCGGCGTCCGTGTGGTGACGCCGCCGGCCATTGCCACCCGAGTGTACGAGCGAACATGCTGATGATGGGGTGTAAAGTGATCTCCCATCCATGTGTGTATGCCGGTAGGCGCCAACCAGCCAGTCGGGGGCCACCCCAGGCAGCCCGCGTGCCACCCGTGCTGCCCACCTTGGCCAGCCGCCCGGAGGCCACCCACCCAGGTCACCCGTGCGGCCAAACCCTACCCCACCCCATGCACCAGCTCAGCCCAGGTGGGGTGCTGTGTCGTCATGCGCTACCCATGGCCACCCCCTTAGGGCCATGAGGTGGCCACATGTTTAAGCCACTTTCCCTGGACAGCCTAGGGCCACATCTTGTCGACGCACGAGGAGCGAGCTAGGTGTTTACAGCCAGAGAGGTAGTGACCAGGGAAGGATTGTTGTGGAGTTAAGGAGCCGTGAGTACAATAAAAGTTGTTACAGTGAGGAAGCAGATGAGAGACAACTGTCTGTACTGTCGTCCAGGTGACTGGTTGGGAGTACCTGGAGATGGATGTTGTACACGGGACCACACTGTAAATATATAAAGTTATATATAAGTGTGTAGACTGACTCAGGTATGTAACCGGTCAGTGTAGAGATTTACCATAAAAATGATCCAGTTTTCGATTCTATATAATCGGTCAGACTTGATTAGTGCTATGGAGTACCAGCATGTAAAATTATAATCATTGCAGAGGTAGGCAGGCCAGTGTTGCAGGGATGTCAGTGGATACCCTGAGGTCTGTGTAGTTAGAGATACATTTATCTGGTGATATAATTTTCATTGATTATGTGAAAGCCATTTCTATGTGTTCATTTGCATGTTTTATGTACTGGGTTGTGTGGTGAGTCAGTAGATGAGATTGCTGACTGATTGCCTAATGATGTCATTAGCATGTGGGGTATGCTGACGGCATCATTATAAAGTGGGTTTGTGCAGTGTTGATATCAGGTATATGATATTACTGCCCTAGGAGCTGTGTTGAGGGTTTAAGGGACCTCTGTGATTATTCAGAGGAATTCACAGTACTTAATGAGAGCAGGCAGTTGATTTGTTAATTGCCTTGCTGAGGTAAGTGTGTGCTCACAGTAGTCCTTTGCAACGGTTGCAAGATATGGGGTCAGTAATATTGGTATACTCTTGTTGTTGCCAAACCGTGTGTCATTACTGTGTGGGCACAGTAATTAACGAGTTGCAGTAGCCGCAACCATATGTGGGCAGTGCATTTGTGTTGTTATGCATGCCGTAGTAAGTGTGACCTATGTAACACTGGGGTTACTTTGTTTCTTTAAGTTGTGTTGAGGACTTAAGGATTCAGTGAGTTAATGAGAGGGGAAATTAACTGGATAAGGGGTGCACACTTATTGTTGAGTGAGTAAGAGCTGTTATAGGAGAACAGTGTTGAGCTTGAGTGAGATACGTCTCGGGAGCAATTAATTGTCCGTGTGACAATTAATTAACCACTCTAGCTAATTATGTAATTAGCCTTCTCATCATGAATTCACGTAGTGGCAGAGGATCTGTCAGAGTCTGTCAGTATTTGTGTTAACGGAATTTGCTCGGGACTAATTACCTTTCTGGGGTATAGCAATTAGTGGCTCATGATAATTAGTGGAGTAATTAACGTCTGGGGTCTTGAGGACTCAGATGACTCGGTAAAGCGAGGTCATGGAGCTAGCATAAATCTTTACATTAATCATATCCTGTCTGATGACAGTGGATTAATTGCACTCATGTTAATTAGGGTAATTAACTCTCCCGTGAATTCACAGTGGTTGATGAGACCTGCTTAGGCAGTGTGGAGTGAGACGTGTTTATGTATGATTAACTATCGGTCCTGGTGACAGTTAATTAATTGCTCGGAGTTAATTAGGGTAATTAACACTCAGTAAAGTAAATTTTGACAGACTGTTGAGAAGCTACCAAGTTAGGGTAGGCTTAGTTATCGTAACTCAATGGGGATGTAATTAGTGGTCCGTTTGACCTTAATTAAGAATTACTCACTGAATACTTGCAAGGGGTCAAGTGTGATGTAATATAAGAGTTTTGAGTTATTGTTAACAAGATGATTGTGTTAAGAGAGACAAGTGTTACTGATTAACGTAGAGTACCATCATGTTGTTGTCTATGAGAGACAATTGGTTGTAATTGACGTAATTAATCACATAATCAGTTTGGTAATTGATTAAGGCAATTTCTTTTGTTTATCGTCTGGTGAGGAGAGTAGAGTAACTTAGGGATTACTGGAGCTGTGTCCTAGAATCCCACCTTGCCTGACTTTGTTTACTGTTTACAGTGCAACTTCTTGTAGGGCGTTGCAAAGAGTGTTCACACTGGGTTGTGATAGGGGGAGTCACTGTTGGACTACCCGCCTAGCTACGGGGGTCACTCCTGTTTGGAAGGAGGACCCTTAAGCTTGTGATTAGAGTAGCTGTCAGGGAAGCCGTGACACTATTGATTGCATGCTTGTGTCTCCAGTGGGCATCATTGTTCAGTTAGTTCACTTGTCAGCCTGAAGTGTCAGCAGAATGGAGCCTGCTGTCATTTCTCGAGGGGCTGTTGAATAGCTGTGTTGCAATTGCCACTGGATGGACAATAACACAACCACTCGCTGTAGTGTAACTTAGTCTGTGATTTTTTTTTGATTTGCAATATTGCGTCATCAGTGGGCACACCTGTGTTCAGGTTAGTTCAGTATGCAGCCTCACAACAAGGGTTGCTATTTAGCTGTTTGTTATCGTGCTTCTGGATGGACATTAACGTAACGTAAACTCTGTAATGTAGTAGTTAATCTCTTGTTATTAATAAATTGTTATGTTATAGAAAACGGTCTTTGATGTCAACCCTTCAACCATTCTTTTCCACCCATGTTCTGCTTTATACGATTGAATGTTGATGTGATCTTTTGATATGACGGCTGTTGTTGGGAATTCGAATTCCAATTCATAGCGCCACATCAAATATAAATATTTGATTGTGAGAACCCGTCGGTTACCCTTTATTAGTTTTAACGTCCTGTTTAACTAGGAGGAACCAGCGGCCTATTGTGGACAGGTTTTCACCCATAGGGGTGGAAGCCTGGCGGTTTGCTCCCGCTTTTCCTTTTTCTATTGGACTCATGCTTAACTGCCGTGTGCAGCCTTTAAACTTGTAGTCCACCTCCTAAGGGAGGTAGGCGTAGAAAAAAATCTCACACTTTTACGTCTAACAGACGGCGCTGTTTTTTTTAAAAAAGGCATGTTTTTTCCTGTCACAGGTCAGGCATATATATAGTAGATATATAAAAAGACCCGCCTATTCGAATACAACGTTGTGTCAAAATTTCAAAGCAATCGGTAAAGAGGTTTCGAAGATTTCCCTCACTTGAAAAACACAGTTTTCAGAAAAAGCATGTTTTTTAAAGTCACAGACGTGACATCTATGAAGTATGTATATAAAAATCTGGCCGGATGCGAATGAAACTTTGCGTGAAAATTTCAAAGCAATCGGTCAAGAACTTTCGGAGATTAGCGATTTTGAACAAACAAACTTTTTCATTTTTATTTATATAGACTAGCAGTACCCGCCACGCGTTGCTGTGGCTCAGTCTGGTTAAATGGGAAAGAAAGAAAAGAGAAAGCGCACGTTTCTAATATGTTTAATTTCACATTGCTTGTGGTATACAATATTTTCTGTTGTTTCATTGTCTGGAGATATAGAGATTGTTTGGTTTGCCGACTCTAGAACACTCAACATATAATGGTCCACGTGAGAAGCAATCCATGTCTATATATGAACTGCACAATTCTAAAGATTAGCTCTGAGCTTTGTTGATGGTGATTGCAAACCGCCAATCGAATTGGAAATTACAATCTCCTAAATTGAAATGGCATATCTGATGGAATCATAGGAATGTGAGGAATGAGAACATTTTTCCCTCTGAAAGGTCCTGTCGGATTGTTGCTTCTATGATGTCGCTGATTAATTTTTTTACTACAAGGCGCGTGGCGTTGCAAAGTTTTGGTTGGTTGATATTTCGCAACATAATAATTGGCAAGCCGATTTCCAATTGCCGTTCGTGTGATGGTATCCCTGGCAGATCGAGTGAATAAAAAAATTATGTTGGATAATTAACCGCTTCTTCTGCTTCCACAACAGTGTCGACGGAATTGTATATGACTGCCTCCCTTTGAATGATAGACTGAATAATATTGTTAAGGTCGTAGACGTTTTGTTCTTGGCCACACAAACAGCTCGTTCACTCAGCCAATCGTTATTCTTATAGTTGGTTTCAATATTGGGAGATACTTTTTCAACCAATTCTTCTTTTGACGTCACTAAATTGCAGAAGTTATGAGCAATGAAATTCGTCCTGAGGTCAGATCAACCGGCCCGTTTACGTTCCCAATTACTAGAAATTGATGTGAGAATATCTCAGCTGATGGATCGTTTTGTAGTAGCAACATAACTACATGCATATTTGTAGTTAATTTAAATGTCTTTACGTGGCGCCACGAAGTAGAGTATTTCAGGCAAGCATTTATTTCGTCTGCTGGTGTCGATCGACGAATTACAGGTAATGTTTGGTTGAAATCTCCTGCAAGCAATATTAATGAGTTTCGAAATGATCTGATGTTTCGACTCACATCTTGCAATGATTGATCAAGAGCCTCGAATGATTTTTTGTGAGGTATTGTGCATTCATCTCAAACTATAAGTTTACATTTCTGCAATACTTTTCCCATGTCGGATGCATTGTAAATGTTGCACATGGGAGTTTCAATGAATTGCATGTTCAATGGCGATTTCAAAGTCGAAGTAACAGTTCTTCCACCTGGTAGCAATGTTGCAGCATTTCCGGAAAATGCAAGAGCCAAGGTATGCCATTTTGGGATCCAAATGCTGCCAGAATCAATCTAATTAACAAGGTTTTACAAGTTCCTCCTGGCGCATCAAAGATTTCTCCAAGCCCGTTATTGACAGTTTGAATTATTTGATTGTTAAAGCCTTTTCGCTCAAGCATTAGCCTAGGAATATTTGGTTAAACATACGACAACAGGTCACCCGTGTTGTAATTTTGTTCACGACGCAATTCTACATCGAATGAAGCAGCAGCAGATCGACTCGATGATGGCATTTCCAATTGATTGAGAACTTTGTTCGTGATTTCTAAGCACAAGTCTTTAATCATTATCAACGCTTAGTTGAAGATTTTTGCTGCAAAAACCATGTTCATGTTTGAATTTTCTTTGCGTATTCGACGGATAATATCTTCAGCCATGTGCGATTTATAATTATCCCATAACTCTGTTGGAGATAACGGAGAGCCGGTGGTCAATATGATTGCAAACAATGCACGAATTTGATTTAGATGTGACGTGTTTGATGCGTCATTAATGCATACATCCCAGTGCCGATCGTTCTCCAATAAATTCGGAGCTTGACATGCACTACGGGACGTGGCATGTGTTACGCCGTTGACAAATCTGAATTGCTGGAGAGACGTTGGACCGGGCACATTTACCAATAGCATGCGAAGAAAGAAACATTCATCCTGATTAGGATTCACGGTGTGCAGTCTGCTTATCGTAGTTTATTTGAATATGCCAGGTTGTCCGTCGACTCGTCCTCCTCGTTTGCGTCGTTCAAATGATTTTCTACTGGCATTCCATGTGTAATGCGTAGGCACTTCCGGATACAACATTGCTTTCGCAAACACGTCATTTTGACATAATGTGAAGAAAGCAGTTAACGCTGTAGCCGGTGCATTCATACCTTTTTGTTGCACATTTGCAGCTGTGTTATAAACGTTTTGTCCATTTTCATGTTTTCAAAACAAAAACAAAAAATACTAACGAAATATTTTAATTCAAAAGCAGATCAATCGACACAGCTCAATTTCACCACCAATTGCACTGAAAAAAAGAAAAACAATGAAAAAAGACACAAATAAACTATAGCCACGAAATGAACGGTATGGGAAACAATACAGCTTAAATCCAAAGCAATGTCACACAAAATAATTAAATCAAAATGAAAATAAATCCAAATCTATGAAAATTCCATTTTTCAAAGCAAATGGAAATATTGAAACGGAATTGTAACATATTTTGTATAGCTTGTGTTGGTCTTATATGCAACAGATGGCGCTGCTTAAAAAAAAGGCAGGTTTTAACCTTTCACAGGTGTGGCATCTAAATAGTAGGTATATAAAAACATGCACGTATTTGAATTGAACGTTGTGTCAAAATTTCAAAGCAATCAGTGAAGAACTTTTGGAGATTAAAGCATGTATTAATCCTACGTCCTACAGATGGCGCTGTTTTTTGAAAAAAACTTATTTTTTCCTGTCACAGGTGAGGCATGTATATAGTAGGTATATCAAAACACGCGCCTATTCGAATGCAACGTTGTCAAAATTTCAAAGCATTCGGTAAAGTGGTTTCGAACATATCCCTAACTTGAAAAACACATGAAAAACACAGTTTAAAAAAAAACATGTTTTTTCCGGTCACAGACGTGATATCGATATAGTATGTTTATAAAAACCCATTCGGAAGCGAATAAAACGTTTTGTGAAAATTTCAAAGCAATCGGTGAAGAACTTTCGGAGGTTAACGATTCTAAACAAACGAACATTTCCATTTTTATTTATATAGATGACTGTGTCACTTTAGGAGTTTCAGTTAAAGAATTTCTTGAGGGTACTGTTTTTGTTGATTCAGTATAGTCTTTAAGTGCCTGATTTTCTTGTCTAATATTTACTACAGTACGCAAACCTGCTAATATATCCTGCATTGTCAGGACAGTATTATTCTGATATGAATACGATTCATTTAGCACCTTGCTAGACAATTTTCTTTGGATGATAATTTTAGTCATCCACTCAGCAGTGGGTTGATCCTCTTCACTGTTAAAGGAATTTAACAGTAACTCAAGTTTTAGATTAAATGTTTGCAAGAAGTCAGCTGATTGATCTGGCTGATTTAAGTCCAGAAGTTGATGCACGAGATTTATGATAGCCATTTCTATATCACCACTTCCTCTAGAGAGCTGGGTGGCTTGATTGGTGCTATCATGTTCAGCATTACCTCTAGGAGGCTGGTTTGAGTGATTAGGACTATCACCAATTTGGCTTAAGGCTTCTTGCTTAGCCTCAGCTTCAGCTTTTAATACAGTTTCAGCTTTTAATTCAGCTTCAGCTTTTAATACAGTTTCAGCTTTTAATTCAGCTTCAGCTTTTAATTCAGCTCAGCTGCATCTTCATCTTCTGTTGTGGCTTCATTTTCAATTTGCAGCTTTTCTTTTTTCTCTGGGTTCATCTGGGAGGCTTGTTAATTTAGTAGCCTCGTGTATCGAATTCTCAGAATCCATGGAATATATGGATGTAATTTCTGAAAACTGTTCTGATTCTGTTAATGTATCATTACGTGAAGTTGTATTAGATGAGCTTGTGGAGAATGAAGGTTTAACTACAATTATTGATCCATTGTAAGGATCTAATTAGAGGAATATCCTCATCTTGAGGTAGCTCATTTACTTTATCTGATGAGCTTGTTGTTCGCTTTGGTATGGGTAGACTATAAAAGTGTTCCCAACGCAGCAGGAACATTTTCTGTTGCAAGCACTTTGTATTAACATGGCCTGAATTTTGTCTTCATAGTTGGCAAGGTCAGATTCAGTTAGATTTATTTCATCTGGGTCAATATTAGTGACAAGGAGTATATTTCTATAAGACTCGATTATTCCTTTATTTTTTTCAAATTTTTCGCTAGCCACTTTTGTGGAAATTCCTAGCTTGATGATATCAACTGGATCTGTTTCTAACCAGTTATCACATTTGTTGAGTAGCCTTGTCAAGTGACTTTGAAGGCCTTTCAAGATTCTTCCAGTTTTTTTCTGGTGGAGCCAATTTGGCTATGTCTTAGAGCCTTATAGGCCTAATATAGCTAATTTAACAGCTATGGCACTTGCTCGTTTATGTGGAGGAGGTATTGTTATTAATACCCTAATATTTAAAAATAATATTTTTTAATATTTAAAATAAAATTTTTATTTCAAGTTTTTGGTTATGAAAAGCATTTAAACAAAACCAACACTGTGATTACATGTGATATATCTGTCATGACATGTAATGTCATTCATGACCCCTGATATCTGTCATGATATGGGGTATATGTCTTGACGTATAGAAAATAATCCGCTATTACTTTAGAATATATTGAAATTATAGGCTGACATCCATAGGCTACTGATACAAAGAAATCACGTAGTTCATGTGGAGACAATGAGTCATATTTATGCTGTAGAAGGTATGATGACTAAACCACACACCAGAATATGAGGAAAACACGATGTTTCCGTCCGTCCTGGACCATTATCATGTCCAGGATGGACCAAAACCTCGTTGTTTCTTCATTGTCTGATGTGTGGCTGGATATCACGCAATTCATATGTCAATAATACAGTACAAAGAACTCTGTGTTCTTCCAAGGCTATACAGCATATATGTACAAACCACGAGTCTTCCTACACCAAAGATGCCAAACCGTTCTCCGGAATAGTACATCGTATTTTGACGTAGAATTTCCCTAGAGCCAGAAATCATGTACAAGAAAGCTGGTGCGGCTCACGAAATTGACTTATTGTCCCGTTTTCTGTTTATAGGTACTCTGGTAGGTTAGTCTCTGGCAATTTAATATTACAGTTAGGAAGGTTAGGAGCGCTCGGGAGGACGGGCTGCATCGTTACACCACCAGTACCCGACTCTTAGCCCATCACACAAACTATAAATATTAACAGCTTGATTACTTGGGAATCCCATTTCATTCCTACTTAAATGCGAACCCCAAATAAATAAATAAATAATAATAAATAAATAAATAAATGTTTATTCAGGTAAAGTACATGCATACAAGAGGTTATACAAAAATTGATAGATTTATAGATAGAGCTAGTACATACAATGCCTAAAGCCACTATTACGCAAAGCGTTTCGGGCAGGAAAAACATTAATGACTAAAACTTAATAGTAATTGAGATTAAACTATAAAATGTGTTGAGAACAAATAAAAGTAAAAAAGGGGGGAACATGGCAGAAAAAGCAGCACAAATACAATTAGGTCGACAAACAGCGTTGTTAAAAAAACCAGACATGGGTTGACAATATAGGGGTAAGGTAGGCTACAGGGAATTTATTAGGTAGTACTTAGTTTTTATCTTAAACTGGTTGAGAGAGGTACAGTCTTTAAATTCTGGGTCCCTTGATTTGTAGAGCATTTCTAGTTTGGTTAGGTCATACTCTTGGAATATCAAAACGGTATTTGTTTCTGGTATGGTGCTCATGGGTTCTGTTACAACCTTCAATGAAGCTTTTGAAGTCAGGATTGGCATTGCAGTTCAGCGTTTTATATATGTACAATACACATGAGAGAATGTGTAGTGACTTAATATCTAACATATTCAGAGATTTGAGTAAGGGTACCGAGTGATGTCTGGGGCCAGAGTTGGATATTGTCCTAATAGCAGCTTTGTATTGAGTAATTAGAGGACGTAAATGATTTTGGGTAGTAGAACCCCAAGCACAAATACCATAGTTGAGATATGGATAGATGAGGGAGTAATAAAGCGTCACCAGGGCAGGGCGTGGTACATAATATCTGATCTTAGAAAGAATGCCAACGTTTTTTAAAACTTTTTTTGATATATTTAGAATGTGTCCCTGGAAATTCAGCTTATGGTCAATGAGAACGCCAAGGAATTTGCCATCTATTTTGTTACAAATTTGGGTATTGTTTATCCTGAGATTTATTTGATTAGAGGATTTATTGCCAAACAGAATATAGAAAGTTTTGTCAATGTTAAGGGTGAGTTTGTTGGCAGTTAGCCAAAGATGGACTTTATTTAGCTCAGTATTCACTGTGACATTTAGAGCAAGGGGGGTCAGGCCTGGAGTAAATGTAGGTTGTGTCGTCAGCAAATAGAATTGGTTTGAGGTGTTGGGAGGCATTTGGAAGGTCATTAATGTAGATAAGAAAGAAGAGAGGGCCAAGTATGCTGCCCTGAGGAACACCGATGTTGATGGGTAGGGTGGGAGAAAATGAATTATTCACAGAAACATACTGGAGCCTGTCAGTAAGGTAAGATTTGAGGTATTGCAGGGAGTGACCTCTGACTCCATAATGATGTAATTTAAGAAGGTTTTGGTGGTTGACAGTGTCAAAGGCCTTATGCAGGTCCACATATTACCCAACAGGGAACTCATTTTTATCAAGAGCTGCATGAATCAAGTTAATCATACTAATAAGTGCAAGGTTAGTTCTTTTTTTTTGGGTCTGAAGCCATATTGACAAGAGCTAAGTATATTGTGTTTGGCTAGATAAGAGTAAAGCTGCTCGTAGATTAGTTTTTCAAATATTTTTGATAAGTTAGGCAGGATTGATATAGGTCTGTAGTTGTTTGTTACGAACCCGGATCCAGCGTCCGAGCACGGAGCAGTAACGACCACGCCATCTGTGGGTCAGCTCCCGAAACCCCCGCCAAACGGACGACGACACCTGGTGAGGACAAGGTGTACCAGCCACAAGGGCCAGTTTCCAGTCCTGTGCAGCTCACAACACAGCCGCTCCTGACCTCTGGTGAAGTGGTGCTCCGACGACAGCGCCATCTATGGACTGGATACGTCAGGTGTTTGTGCCCGAGCCCGTAAGTGAGGTGTTTTAGTGTCCCAGTTATTGATGACGTGTCTGCTTACAGAGCCGACCTGGGACTGCTGTGATGGAAGTGGAGTCAGTCTACCCGAGGCGGCCAGTCTCCGTACCTTGAAGTTTGCTGCAGCTGTTGTGAAGTCGCCCCCCCCCCCCCCCCCGGAAGAACACTGTGGTGTGTTAGCCTGTCAGTGGAAAGGCAGTAAAAGGATTTATCCGGGACCGACTGTTGGAGACGATCATCCACTGGGGTACTGAAGACAGGAGAGTGATTTGTGGTGTCACACGAGGCTCCTGTCTAGGGCGTTCCCCTTTTATCGTTCGTGGAGTGGCCGTACCAGCCTTGTTGGCTCAGAACCTGCCAGCAGACCAGCTGGACGTGTGGTTGACGGCCTCCACGGCGGTGCCCCCAGTGGACCTGTGTTTTGGCTGACCTGTGGCCAGGGTAGGCTCAACTTCTTTGGAGAATTCGTTGTGTGGCCACGAAGAAAGCACCGAGGACTCAGCGCCTAGCTTCTGGATCGAGAGTCTTCAGCAGAAGACTATATTGTGATTAATCCCCCTTGTGTAGTGTTAATACCCCTCCCCCTGTGTATCCTTTTTATATATTATTTATTGGTGACAGACATTATATTATATTAAGTTTTTGCCTTTATTTCCCTTCCCCTTTAAGTTACTTGCGTCACGGATCACATCCATTGAAAGCCACTGCTGGCTTGGGGTCGGATATAACTTCCTCTAACAACATCAGAGTAAGAACCCCGTTGCGTCCCGAGAGGGCCGTAACATTAACATCTGTGAGATCACCACATTTGTGGACAGGGGTTACTCTCGCTTTTTTTAGAATATCTGGAAAGGTTTGGAGTTCAGGTGACTTGTTGAAGAGCAATGCAATAGCAGGGGCTAAAGATCTGGAGGCTTTTTTGTATATTAAAGTTGGTATCTCCTCAAGGACACTAGACTTGGTTTTAAGGGAAAGGATTATCTCATTAACATCAGTGGAATTTGTAGGCTTAATGTACAGAGACTGTGGATAGTTACCTGTAAGATAGTCCTTAACATCAGTACTGGAAGATGGAATATCATTTGCAAGGGATGCCCCAATGGAAGAGAAGAACCTATTGAACTCAATAGCAGAATCAGAGGCTGAAAGCTGACCATCGTTATTGGACAGGAGTATTGGTTTGTTATTTAAAATCTTCTTTGATCCCAATATATGTGAAATTTTGCTCCATTTTTTAAATGTTCCTCTTTGTTTGGGTAAATTTATCTTCGTAGTATTTAGGTTTGGCTCTTCTAATTATTTTAGATAGCAATAACGAGTGATTCTTTGATAATTCTTTGGAGACGGTTCCTAACCTATACTTCTTCTCAAGGTCATGTTTTATATTAATGGATTTAAGTATTTCCTTTGTAAGCCAAGGATTGTTTAGCCTTTTGGTTGTGACGTGTTTCGTTAGCATAGAACAGTGGGTGTTATAAAGGCTGACAGTTTTTTGAAGAAAAGATTGCACTGCTAGGTTGATGTCCCCTATGTTACCTAACTCGGACTTCCAGTTGACATTAGCAGCAGCAGTTATAAAATTGCCTATAGCAGTTTCATTGTGCAGCGTAAAGCTTAACTCCCTTGTCTCTAGAAGTGGTTTGTTATTGTTAGTTAAGAGAAATGTGGGGTAATGGTCTGTAGTGCTATCGGTGATTATACCTGAAGTAAGCGGAGAGGTTATGTTGGTCCAGATGTGATCTAGAGTCGTGGCAGTACTATCAGTGATTCTAGTAGGTCTAGTGATTAAGGGTATGAGGAAGCAGGAATTCATATAGTTGAGGAAGCTAACAGCAGTAGGGTGTTCAGGCTCGCAGAGGTCAATATTAAAGTTCCCTGCGATAATTAGATGGTTTTTGTTCAGTCTGTTATCTAGTATTAGATTTCTAAGGTTCGAGTTGAATTCGAACACATTAGTGTTAGGAATTATATAGACTGCACCCACAGACAGGACAGACTCAGCACCCTTGACTCTGAAACTGGCGAAGATATACTCCCCACAGCAGTCTCTAGTTCTAATTACTTTTAAGCATGTTAGCTATTTGTGGTTGTAAAGAGCAGTACCACCACCTCTCTGAATTTGACGACAGTTGTGAATTGCTGAGTAGTTAGGCATGTTAAAGAGTTGAGTAGTATCCTCTTTTAACCACGTTTCAGTAAGTATAATAAAAGAGAATTTGTTGTCAATAGTTGCAATCAAGGCACTAACATCATCGAAGTGTTTACCTAGAGATCTAACGTTCAAGTTGATTACAGAGATATTGTGATTATGTGTTAATACATTGTTTACATTATGTACTGTAAAATATCTGCAATTTTTATCATTAAAGTGATGATTGTCATAGATAGTGGATAAGAGGTTTAGTTCTGGGTCTATACTTGTCTGCATAAAAAGGCTGGTTGCAGGAAAACAAGGCAAGAATGGCAATTATAAAATAAAAATTTTGATATTAAAGGGGGAAAAAAATATATAAACAAGACTATACAAAACAAACACAAAATGATCAAAAAAAGAAAAATGAGGTAGATTGCTTACAAGTACTCTCATGTACACTGTAAGTAATAATTTGCATTTTGAGACACAGGCAAAGCCAGGGGTACAATCGAGTAAGGGAGTATGGCTAGGCTAGGCAACCTAGGTAATAAATGAAATCAAAGAAAAAAGTTGAATAATAAACATAGGCAAATTTAAGCTAATGGTTATTAACTATAAATAGTTTAGTTATGATCGTATAATTAATAAGACCTAAAGTATAAATAAAATAATAATTTAAGTGGTTACAGAAGCGGGTAAGAGGTGGGATATCCACCCCGACTTTGCTGAGGTTGTTTATCTTGGCAGTAAATGTCAAGATAATTTATTCAGTACAGTGATGAATAAAATATCACAGATATACATTAATAATTAAAGTAAGGACGCGATAATTAATTTATTTTTATCATGAAGATAAATTATACATAGCTAGGTTAAGATTTTAAGTTACCAGAAACCTAACTACTGCATTTATGGGTACTTTTACCATTAGGTGTCATTATTGTGTATTACACCAGCAGGAATAAGGAAGAAGCACACACCCCCACCAGTTACTCCCCGACCAATAGACAGTCTTCACCAGTGGAGGATGGATTCAACTACGGAAAGGAGGTAAGCTGCTACTTTCTTATAATTTGTACATTGTATTTTCTTTGTAAATTGGTACCAGTTTTGCATATTCGGGGTGACTCTTTGACACAACATTTGATATCTGTCATGATATTTGATATGTACTGATATATGATATCTTTCATAGCATGTCTATATGTCATAACATGTGATATAAGTCATGATATATAGTAGATGTCATAAGATATCTGTCATGACATGTTAAATAAATCATGAAAAATTTGTCATGATTTGGTATGGTATCATGCTAATTTGTCATCCTCCACCTTCATAAATAAATAATAAATAAATATGTTTATTCAGGTAAGGTACATACATACAAGTGATGTTACATTAATGGATTGATATATAGATAGAGCTAGTACATACAATGCCTAAAGCCACTATTACGCAATGCGTTTCGGGCAAAAACTTTATACTTTCATAATATTTTATACAAGTCATGACATGTGTCATGGTAAAATCTCTAGTAAGAGATTCGGCCAGCTCCATTTTCACCTATTCTACTAATTCATGTCTATTTAATCAAGAACTGCAGCCAAGAACAACAACAACAACTACAACAACAACAACTACTTCCAGACGTCTAGACGTATACCAGTCTCCTCCCCTGCACCACTGGCCGTCGCCCCACTTCGCACCTGGGTCACTGGGAGACCACGCCCTCCGAAACAAGCAGTTAAACAGCCGGTTAATAGTTAAAGAAGTCACCAGCGCCATCTGCCCGGCCGATATTCTGTATAAATAGGGCGTCCTTGCCCAACATGAGTTAGATTACTCCTGTGTGCTCAACTGAGTAGACCTGTTAACACATCTTGGTGGGGTAATGGATTTAGTCAGACTAGCTCACAATATTCCGAACCATATTTTATTTTGCACCTTAACGTAATGTAAATTTGATTGTTCATCTTGTTTGTTTTGCGCACTCTGTATTAGAGCCAAGCCTCGATATTTTTTTAATTTGTTTAATTTATTTTTAAAGTAAAGTATTTTTAAATGTTTTTTCCCTCTGGTTTATCCTACAGTTTACCTCACTGTGAAGACACCTTTGCAGTTTACTTTTTTTTCTTTGTTTTTTAATATCTTGTGACTGTCATCACAGAGATTGCACGACCACCAATGTTTCCTGTCACACATGTAATATATCTTATGAATATGTGATTTTCAGCAAAATGTATCATATTTTTGGAAAATGAAAAGGAATATAGACTGCTTTGTTCTCCTTAAAAATATTGTGAATAAACAGATGGCAAACAGTCGACATTTAGAATGCGCATGTAGTCCAATGCAGTCACCAGAATCCGTGATTTCTTGGTGAACACTTTTTTATCCACTCTTCGTTTATATCTCTTTGTATCGACGTTGCCCTCAAGCTTCCAACGACGAATCCACCTGAACACCGTCGACACACTCACACCAGATGACTGAGCAATGGATCGGTGGGACAATCCACACATCCACAGGTGCACAAACCTGGCCCGCTCACTCACATCTGTTGGCTTCATTATATTCGTCTGTGAAAAGCGTAAATTGAATTACTGCAATGGTAATGTGTTGTAATATTCAGATTATTCATCACGTGTGAATTTCTTCATGATTTTAACACACACACACAAACACACACACACACACACACACACACACACACACACACACACACACACACACACACACACACACACACAGATTGTCAGACCAATCCTGGGATATGCAGCTCCAGCTTAGAGTTAATACCTAGTTAAACACAAGACAAAGTTAGAGAAGATTCAGCAGTATGCCACCAGGCTCATCCCGGAACTGAGAGGAATTAGCTACGAGGAAAGGTTAAAGGAGCTGAACCTCACGTCCCTGGAAAACAGAAGAGTAAGGAGAGATACGATAACCACCTACAAAATTCTCAGGGGAATTAACAGGGTGGACAAAGACAAACTCTTCAGCACGGGTGGGACACGAACAATTGGACTCAGGTGGAAACTTAGTATCCAGATGAGCCACAGAGACGTTAGAAAGAATTTTTTCAGTGTCAGAGTAGTTAATAAATGGAATGCACTAGGAAGTGATGTGGTGGAGGCTGTCTCTATACACAGTTTCAAATGTAGATATGATAGAGCCCAGTAGGCTCAGGAATCTGTACACCAGTTGATTGACAGTTGAGAGGGGGGGACCAAAGAGACAGAACTCAACGCCCGCATATTCAATTATGTGAGTATACACATACACACACACACAGAGTCATGATCAATCAATCAATTAAATATTTGACTAGATACTCTTCGGGTGAATATTGAAGTGGGTATAGCTGAAGAATAGCCGGTGAGAAGAAACGTCGAGGTTGGAGAGACAGAACCTGGGCTAAACCCAGCTGCACGGCGTATATGAGGCTTTATGAGCACCAGGCCGGCTTAGGCTAGGGGGCAAGTTACCGAGTTGGGGAAGGCAAGGCGAGAACTGCTGTCCTCTTGAGTTGTGGAATCTTCTTTCTTCTATGAAGCTGAAGTCTTCCTTCTTTTGTGAAGCTGGAGTCTCCTTTCTTCAGTTTTCTGCGTCGGTCTTCTCGGAAGCGTGTAGGGATTCCACCACTTATAAACGAGCAAAATTAGGCCTGTCCGCCGCCCGGGTCAGACGTAACCAGCCGTGCTGTGAGTGTGTTTAGGGGGAGGTTGAAACTGTACATAAATACAAAATTTGAAAAGTGGAAAGTTAACTGGTAATGCTGGAAACTGTGAATGAAGGAATTGGAAACTCAAGACATTGAAGACGACTTACCAGCAGGTATCACCTATCGAGCAAGCAGAAAGTAAGGTAATTGGTACGCTTTATAATATAGTAGTCTTACAATGACTACCACAGGAAGAGTAACTAGGTCGAGGAGCAGAGGTTGGGTCAACCACCAGGGCAGCAAAGGGAGGGTCAACCACTGAGGCAGCAGAGGAAGGGTCAACCACTGAGGCAGCAGAGGTTGGGTCAACCACCAGGGCAGCAGAGGAAGGGTCAACCACCGAGGCAGCAGAGGTTGGGTCAATCACCGGGGCAGCAGAGGTTGGGTTAACCACCAGGGCAGCAGAGATTGGGTCAACCACTGGGGCAGCAGAGGAAGAGTCAACCACCGAGGCAGCAAAGGAAGGGTCAACCACCGGGTCAGCAGAGGTTGGGTCAGCCACCAGGGCAGCAGAGGTTGGGTCAACCACCGGGGCAGCAGAGGAAGGGTCAACAACCGAGGTAGCAGAGGTTGGGTCAACCACCAATGCAACAAAGGTTGGGGCAACCACCGGGGCAGCAGAGGTTGGGTCAACCACCGAGGCAGCAAAGGTTGGGTCAACCTCCGAGGCAGCAGAGGAAGGGTCAACCACCGAGGCAGCAGAGGTTGGGTCAACCACCAGGGCAGCAGAGGAAGGGTCAACCACCGAGGCAGAAGAGGAAGAGTCAACCACCGAGGCAGCAGAGGAAAAGTCAACCACCGGGGTAGCAGAGAAGGGTCAACCACCAGGGCAGCAAAGGAAGAGTCAACCACCAGGGCAACAGAGGTTGGGTCAACCACCGGGGCAGCAAAGGAAGGGTCAACAACCGAGGCAGCAGAGGTTAGGTCAACCACCAGGGCAGCAGAGGATGGGTCAACCACCGAGGCAGCAGAGGTTGGGTTAACCACCAGGGCAGCAGAGGAAGGGTCAACCACCGGGGCAGCAGAGGAAGGGTCAACCACCTGGGCAGCAGAGGATGGGTCAACCACCGAGGCAGCAGAGGTTGGGTCAACCACCAGGGCAGCAGAGGAAGGGTCAACCACTGGGGCAGCAGAGGAAGGGTCAACCACCTGGGCAGCAGAGGAAGGGTCAACCACCGAGGCAGAAGAGGAAGAGTCATCCACAGGGGCAGCAGAGGAAGGGTCAACCACCGGGGAAGCAGAGGTTGGGTCAACCACTGGGGCAGCAGAGAAGGGTCAACTACCGGGGCAGCAGAGGTTGGGTCAACCACCAGGGCAGCAGAGGTTGGGTCAACCACGAGGGCAGCAGAGGAAGGATCAACAACCGAGGCAGCAGGGGTTGGGTCAACCACCAGGGCAGCAGAGGAAGGGTCAACCACCAGGGCAGCAGAGGTTGGGTCAACCGACGGGGCAGCAAAAGTTGGGTCATCCACCGAGGCAGCAGAGGAAGAGTCAACCACCGGGGCAGCAGAGGTTGGGTAAACCACCAGGGCAGCAGAGGAAGGGTCAACCACCGGGGCAGCATAAGAAGGGTCAACCACCAGGGCAGCAGGGAAAGGGTCAACCACCGAGGCAGCAGAGGGAGAGTCAACCACCGGGGGCAGCAGAGGAAGGGTCAATCACCAGGGCAGCAGAGGTTGGGTCAACTACCGGGGCAGCAGAGGTTGGGTCAACCACCAGGGCAGCAGAGGTTGGGTCAACCACCAGGGCAGCTGAGGTTGGGTCAACCACCGAGGCAGCAGAGGTTGGGTCAACCACCGGGGCAGCAGAGGAATGTCAACCACCGAGGAAGCAGAGGTTGGGTCAACCACCAGGGCAGAAGAGGAAGGGTCAACCACCGAGGCAGCAGAGGTTGAGTCAACCACCGGGGCAGCAGAGGAAGGGTCAGCCACCGAGGCAGCAGAGGAAGGGTCAACCACCGAGGCAGCAGAGGAAGGGTCAACCACCGGGGTAGCAGAGAAAGGTCAACCACCGGGGCAGCAATGGGAGGGTCAACCACCAGGGCAGCAGAGGTTGGGTCAACCACCGTGGCAGCAGACGAAGGGTCAACAACCGAGGCAGCAGAGGATGGGTCAACAACCGAGGCAGCAGAGGTTGGGTCAACCACCAGGGCAGCAGAGGAAGGGTCAACCACCGAGGCCGCAAAGGTTGCGTCAACCACCAGGGCATCAGAGGAAGGGTCAACCACCGATGCAGCAGAGGTTGGGTCAACCACCGGGGCAGTAGAGTAAGAGTCAACCACCGAGGCAGCAGAGGTTGGGTCAACCACCGGGGCAGCAGAGGAAGGGTCAACCACCGAGGCAGCAGAGGTTGGGTCAACCACCGGGGCAGCAGAGGTTGGGTCAACCACCAGGGCAGCAGAGGTTGGGTCAACCACCGTGGCAGCAGACGAAGGGTCAACAACCGAGGCAGCAGAGGATGGGTCAACAACCGAGGCAGCAGAGGTTGGGTCAACCACCAGGGCAGCAGAGGAAGGGTCAACCACCGAGGCCGCAAAGGTTGCGTCAACCACCAGGGCAGCAGAGGAAGGGTCAACCACCGATGCAGCAGAGGTTGGGTCAACCACCAGGGCAACAGAGGAAGGGTCAACCACCGAGACAGCAGAGGTTGGATCAACCACCAGGGCAGCAGAGGAAGGGTCAACAACTGAATCAGCAGAGGTTGGTTCAATCACCGGGGCAGCAGAGGTTGGGTTAACCACCAGGACAGCAGAGGTTGGGTCAACCACCAGGGCAGCAGAGGTTAGGTTAACCACCGAGGCAGCAGAGGTTGGGTCAACCACCAGGGCAGCAGAGGAAGAGTCAACCACCGAGGCAGCAGAGGTTAGGTCAACCACCGGGACAGCAGAGGAAGGGTCAACCACCGAGGCAGCAGACGAAGGGTCAACCACCGGGGCAGCAGAGGAAGGGTCAACCACCAGGGCAGCAGGGGAAGGGTCAACCACCGAGGGAGCAGAGGGAGAGCCAACCACCGGGGAGACAGAGGTTGGGTCAACCACCGGGGCAGCAGAGGTTGGGTCAACCACCAGGGCAGCAGAGGTTGGGTCAACCACCGGGGCAGCAGAGGAAGGGTCCACCACCGAGGCAGCAGAGGTTGGGTCAACCACCGGGGCAGCAAAGGAAGGGTCAACCACCAGGGCAGCAGAGGTTTGGTCAACCACCTGGGCAGCAGAGGAAGGGTCAACAACCGAGGCAGCAGAGGAAGGGTCAACCACCGAGGCAGCAGAGGAAGGGTCAACCACCGAGGCAACAGAGGTTGGGTCAACCACCGGGGCAGCAGAGGAAGGGTCAACCACCGAGGCAGCAGAGGTTGGGTCAAACACCAGGGCAGCAGAGGAAGGGTCAATGTGAGGAGATGGTTCACCAGCTCACTTACAATAGTGCTCTTATGCCTGTGGGAGCCAGTACACTTGTTAAGTGCACTTGTTAAGTGGGCGGACTTAAGTTTGGTAACCAGCAACTGAAACCTCTAGTGTTTGGGCTCATGTGAGAGCCCCAGTCATCAGCAGTCCAAAAATGTTACCCTGGCCGGGGTGGCATGTCTGTGGACAGTGCTAGAGCTGATAGCATCATCTCATTGTATGGCATGGAGCCAGACAACTTTGCGCGCGAACGGCTAGGCCGCAGGCGTGGGTGGACATGTGGGGCCCCACGCTCGCCGGCCACTTGAGTGGTTGTCATGGAGACAGCCGCAATCTTAGAAACATCTCGAGCCGCCATGTTGGTCGGCCATCTTGGAGCTGCCCTAGGGGCTATGCTACACCGTCGCTGATTGGATGAGAGGGGTAGGCCGCTGTATGCCTTCCTCTCATTGGTTATTTCGAGAAGGACGCGGGGATAGCCGTTGTGTAGCGGCATTCTGAACACAGCCGCCACCTTGCCAAGACGCTTCCTGCACTCAATTCGGCCAAATTGATGTATAGGGCGTTGTGGTGGCTGGACTACAACTGCTGATGCTTCCTGCTTCACCTACGACATCGGTCGTCACAGAATCCGGCCGAAGTCGTCGCTTGGAGGGGTTTAAGACATTATTGTATGCAGGGGTAGAGGTACAGTGATCTGGGATCGTGGGGAATGTGCATACGAGCAGCAACAGACTCGTAGATCCCATACCAGTGTTGATTAGACTTGCTAGTGCTCTGTAGCAGTCGATGGGAACGGGGAAATTCGTGTCAGTGTTAAGGCAAATTTCCCAAGGTTGGTGTGAGACGCTATCGTTGTGCGCGTCACCTGGGTATGAACGCTTCACTTCACCGGGGAGTCGAGGGTGCGAACTCAGCCGTGTTGAGTGGGAGGGGTTCGAGTGTGCGACAATCTTTTCGAATAAATACTACCGCCGCTTACGCCACTTGGGACGAGCCAGCCACCTATAGCGGGGTGCCTGATGTATGGGAATGGTGTGTAAAGCCGGCAGTGTGAATGAGTAAGTACCTATGTGTGTATTTTTGGTGATTAGTAGTCTCTAAAGCTTGAATTCGAGGTCAAGTGTTCCGTCACATTGTCACGCAGCACCTGTTCAGGTGGAGTGAATTGTGGGCGAGGAGATTAATCACCTGTGTTGTCATCTTGTCAGTCCAGAGGGACTTAAGTCTGGTGTACGCAGACGTACAGTGTGTGTGTGTGTGTGGGTACACACGGGGAACAGAGTATACATAGATTAGCCAAGGACTGAGAGGATGTCCATGTAATAATTAATTATTTCATTGTGGTAATCATTTTTGATCGTCCGTGGGACGGAGTGATATCATTTCCATGTGTGGTCTTGCAGGTGTGGAATTCCAACACTGAGCGCTCAGGTATGTGTAACGCCAGTGGTTCCTGGCAATGATTATTGTGGAGTGTGCCACAGTGTGGACTTAAATTTCTTGTATTGTTCCCAGGGCCGTGACAAGTGTGATTTATATAAATATATATTGTGGTTGCAGTATTAATTAACGTAATTTTGGTGAGTCTTGGTGAGTGACAAGGCCGTCTAGAGAGACCGCCCCCGCTCTGTCGAGTAACGTAACTCTCGAGTGTTTATCGACATGCGTGATCGATAAATCACTCACCCATGTGATTTAAGGAGTGTGAGATTCTCCTTAGTGTTCCCAATTACGTTTGATAGCTGTAGGCTACATATGTCAGCAGTAATTATATATATATATATATATATATATATATATATATATATATATATATATGTATATATATATATATATATATATATATATATATATATATATATATATATATATAATCGTAGTGTCACGGTGCCCAGAGTTATTGTGTTATTTACTGTGTGGTGATTGCAATATATTGACCTATGTTCTAGGGGTCATTTGCAGCAGTAAGTAAGTAAGTGTGTGCAGTATCCTAATATTTGGAAATTAGAGTACTTGCCGTGTGTGTTATTGCAAAGGGAGTTGTTATTTGATGGTGATTGTTGCTAGTGTTGAGCAATCACCGTATGTGATTGCAGTCCAGTAAAGCCATTGTGGGGCAGTGTTCTAGAGGGTTCATGTCCTGTAGGTTATTTTACTAGATTCTGCAGTATTGTCATTGCAACCGGATTGTAACGTAAATCACTGTGATTTGTTAGTGTGATTTGTCATTGTTGTGGGGGAACTCGGCTGTAGACGAGTACTTGGGTACACATATATTCTCCTGGTTATCTGGTAGGACATCGAAGTCCAGTATTCAGTGAGGTGATTGCGAGGCAATTAATATAAAGTAACCAAGGGAACGCCCATTGCTTTAAGAGAATTTGTTCTTTGACAATTTGAGTAACGTAGAATACGTTTGGGTTAATTTACTTTCCTGTAAGCAGCTACGGTAGTCTCGAGGAGCCTAGCCATCAGCCAGATAAGAATTAGAGTATTGTCTGTCGTAATTAACGATCAGTGGGCCGGGTAATTGACGTGTTTCAGGAAGTCAAAGTAATTAATCTCGATCCTTGTTTGATCGACTCACACGAAGGCTACATTGTTCCATTAACGTAACGTCGTTATCTGCCCGGAAGTACCGGCACTTGACTGACTCGTGGGAGGAGTAGCGTCATTTTAGAATAACGTAAACGTGGTGCTAATTACTGTTATTAGCAGCCTGAATTGGTCTGAGTATGGAAGGCTCAGACGGAATTCATACCTTAATGTAAATTGCTGAGCCAGTGTGAAAGGTTGCGTATTTTAATCGTTTAATTATTGATCTTGAGGATAGTAATTAATTACTCAAAAGGTAATCACGAGTGATTACCGTTCTCTTAGCACTTTGGACATTGTAAATCAGAGTTTACCATCGCTGAGTGATTAGTAACCAATTAACGTAAATTAACGTAACTAGTAAAGAGATTAATCAGCTGTCTGGTAGTACAGGGATTAATATGATTTTCTCACTGAATGCTCGACGGGTAGTGTTGTTTGATTTCCGCATTACTAGTGACAGTTGTAGGAGTTGTTAATTTAACGTAAATGTTACCTTGTTATTAACGTAAATGCTATTGTGTTATTAACGTAAATCAATTGTTATTGATTGTTGATCGTCCGTGGGACGGAGTGTTAACGTAAGGATTAATTTGAGGAAGGGTGCTGGAGTTGCCAGTGAACCCATTAGTTATTGTTGTCATTGAAAGACTACTGATTTGATTGCATTGCAACCGCTGTTGCAGGTGTAGACTGCACTGAGGCGTAGAACAGTTAGGAGGTTACTGGAGACGTATTTCAGAACCTACTGTGTCATTTGTTGTAATTGTGATTATAGATCTGTTAGTTATTGTTTCTTGTTGATTCCTCTGTGGTCACGCTTATGTTCAAGTTAGTTCATTATGCAGTCCGAGGGGCTGGTGTCTAGCTGTCATTGATAGTGTCACAGGAAGGATTTCGAGTAACGTCATTGACATTTCTTTTGTTTTGTTGTAGTAGTTAGTACTTTATTGAATAAACTAAGTTGTTATGGTTAACACTGTCTTTTCGTTACACCCCCACACATTATTATTGTTATGCAAATGTTCTTCACACTCGACTAAAATTGAGACTAATTTTCTGAGCTTTGGATCAAATATACGGCACCACACAACAATAAATTATTGTTGTGAGAGCCCGTGACCTACTCGTTAGATTCGCTTCGGCGATTGGCGAAGGTCGGCGGCCTAGTGAGGGGGATTTCAATTTTCATTGGGGTCTCGGCGTTTGCTCGCGCCTAGTCACAATTGTTCATACATGGTCCCAAAGTGAGGAATGAGCTGTTTACTACACTGGTGTGTTAGCTAAGCAAGTCCTTCCTCAGGCGACCTAGTTGAATATCACGACAAGAATAAAGGTTAAAGAATAAAGAAAATTCTTAGAAATTTTCCGAGCTAAAATTCCTTATACCAATTTCAATTTATTCCACAATTCTCAACTCAAAACTCTCACATCGTGGCGCCCAACGTGGGGCCGTAGACTTTTGATTCATAATCAGAAAAGTAAGACTCATCAAGTTGAGAAACCTGTGAAGAAAGGTGTGCAGAACATTGCAGAACAATATTGTTGTAGGTGTGTATGTTGTCGGTTAGCAGGATTAGGTACACACACACACCACACACACAGAATGGATGAGGATTATAGGAAGAAGTACGTATATCTGTATGTGACTAAGTATGGCGTGCTGCCAAAGGATAGAAACAGTCGTACAGATGAGGAATGTCGGCGGTATGTTGAGGATCATAATGCCTATGTACGGCGTCTATGTCTAGAAAGAGCAAACAGAAGTGATCTAGGGGACAAGGGAGTTCCCCTAGCTGACCGTGGTATAGTCGGTATGTCAGGGGGTGTGGGATTGAGTCCACCCCAGGAGAAGGAAGGGGAGTCGCGACCCCAGCCTAGGCTAAGGACTGATTCCTTGGGCCACAGAAACGTTTCGTTAGAAGTAGTCAATCAGATACCAGAACAACCTCTCAGGAGGGGGACTGAACAACCCCAGGAGGAAATGACTTTACAGTACCTAGCAGCTCAAGCTGATGGTTTTTATCTGCAAGGAGTTAATAAGGCCAAGTTCGTGGCCTACATGTGGAATGCCCACTACGAGAGATTGACTAGATTGGAAATTGCAAGAGTGCAACCCGAGGCAAGGACGGGGAGTCAAGCCCCTCCTGCCGCGCCAAGCTCAGAGGTACAGGCGCTGGAAGTAGAGATACCTTCTCTATTGCCAAGAGAGGAGAAGATCGATCCTAGGGATGCATACCTAGATCGATGTGTGACGAAGGTTGAAAGGTTTACTCAAGCTCCAAGTAAGGGAGCCAAACCTAAAGAAAGTAAGTCTAAGGGACACCAACAGAAACCCAAGGTTAAGGGACCCAGGTGCTTCACATGCAACATGACAGGTCACCGAGCAGCTAAGTGCCCGAGCAGCACTAGGCTTAAGACTAAGAAGGTGACCAAGGTGCAAGTTACAGGCATGAGTACCGTGGGAGGTGATGCCCTAAGACACACACTCGAGTTAACTAGAGGAAGAGTTAATGGGCAATGGACGAGTGTCTTTCGAGACCGGGGTGCTACAGTTAACATGGTCAGGAGCAATTTGGTTGAACCTGAGAGTAGAACAGGTCGAACCCTCCGTGTCCAGTTCCCAGATGACACTGGTAAGGACATGGAAGAAGTGTCCGTGTTGGTAGACACCCCATATATCAAAGGTAAGATCAAAGCTGCGCTAAGTAGAAAGGCAGTGTATGGACTTTTGATAGGTAATACTCCTGGTATAGGGAACCAGGTGGGTCTGTCCTGTGGAAATGACCCAGAGGAAACAGGAACAGGTGAGAGGAAGGTTAAACCCGCCGGCGTTGACACCAAGCGTCAGCCGGCCGGTCGAGCAGGGATCACCGCCGCCCAGACAGAAGAGGTGCAGCAGGTGAAAGGAAACCGGAGCCATCCTCCTTTCCCTACTGCACAGAAAACGAGAACTGACTCAGAGGGACTCAGTTGGGTCTCACCAGCTGACGGCGATGTCACACGGCCGCCAGCTGAGGAAGTCAAGGTCGCCTCTTATCAGGCGAAAGATCAGGTGCATGAGGTAAAAGGAAAAAAGAACAATTTTCCTTCTTTCATTTCACAGAAAACGGAGGTGAGCCCAGTGAGACGGGTGTGGGCTGGATCAGGTGATCCTGCCACGACCTGTCCACCAGCCAGACCCGCGAGGGTTACCACCACTCAGGAGAGTAAACGTCTGCTTGATGTTACCAGTGGTGAGGCTAAGATAGCTGTGGTTCCCACAAGTGAAGTGGATATTCTGGACCAATCTTTCAGGCTGTTGGAAGATCGTTCAGACAAACGAACAGTCGCTGAGAGATTGAAGAACGAGCAGGTCAGTGACCAAGTGCTCAGTGAGGGGCGAGGTTTGACAGCTGCTGAAGAGGCCTCAGCCCAGTCAACTCAGTCGGTAGAGCAACCCTGTCTGAGAGTGACAGACAGACAGGAAGAAAGACCCTGTCACTGGGAAGTCATGACAGTCTGCTAACTGTCGGAATTGTGTCGGTAGAGTAGGGAAGGTGTTGAGTCTGTACTTCATTGGTAAGTCCATCCCAGTGTGCTACCTATTGTGTCCAGTATGACACAGACCTGTGGGGCGAGAGTGTGAAGGGACTGAGGAAGGGAAGCTGCGAGGCGTTGAGCCGGCTTAACCTGGACCCAGAACCTGAGCACGACCGCACTACGGTCAGGAAGTACCACCCTGGACGAGCCAGTGACGTCACATCTTGTCCAGCCAGCCACCGACGTCAACAGAAAACGGATGAATCACCACCACCCAGCCGCCGTGCACTTAATTAAGAGCTCAAGTGTAAGTGGCTGGTGATTTTTAGATGAAATTTTCCTCCGGGAAATTTTATCTTTTTGGTAGGAGGTTGTTGTAAGGAGATGGTTCACCAGCTCACTTACAATAGTGCTCTTATGCCTGTGGGAGCCAGTACACTTGTTAAGTGCACTTGTTAAGTGGGCAGACTTAAGTTTGGTAACCAGCAACCGAAACCTCTAGTGTTTGGGCTCATGTGAGAGCCCCAGTCATCAGCATTCCAAAAATGTTACCCTGGCCGGAGTGGCATGTCAGTGGACAGTGCTAGAGCTGATAGCATCATCTCATTGTATGGCATGGAGCCAGACAACTTTGCGCGCGAACGGCTAGGGCGCAGGCGTGGGTGGACATGTGGGGCCCCACGCTCGCCGGCCACTTGAGTGGTTGTCATGGAGACAGCCGCCATCTTAGAAACATCTTGAGCCGCCATGTTGGTCCTAGAGGGTTCATGTCCTGTAGGTTATTTTACTAGATTCTGCAGTATTGTCATTGCAACGGGATTGTAACGTAAATCACTGTGATTTGTTAGTGTGATTTGTCATTGTCGTGGGGGAACTCGGCTGTAGACGAGTACTTGGGTACACATATATTCTCCTGGTTATCTGGTAGGACATCGAAGTCCAGTATTCAGTGAGGTGATTGCGAGGCAATTAATATAAAGTAACCAAGGGAACGCCCATTGCTTTAAGAGAATTTGTTCTTTGACAATTTGAGTAACGTAGAATACGTTTGGGTTAATTTACTTTCCTGTAAGCAGCTACGGTAGTCTCGAGGAGCCTAGCCATCAGCCAGATAAGAATTAGAGTATTGTCTGTCGCAATTAACGGTCAGTGGGCCGGGTAATTGACGTGTTTCAGGAAGTCAAAGTAATTAATCTCGATCCTTGTTTGATCGACTCACACAAAGGCTACATTGTTCCATTAACGTAACGTCGTTATCTGCCCGGAAGTACCGGCACTTGATTGACTCGTGGGAGGAGTAGCGTCATTTTAGAATAACGTAAACGTGGTGCTAATTACTGTTATTAGCAGCCTGAATTGGTCTGAGTATGGAAGGCTCAGACGGAATTCATACCTTAATGTAAATTGCTGAGCCAGTGTGAAAGGTTGCGTATTTTAATTGTTTAATTATTGATCTTAAGGATAGTAATTAATTACTCTAAAGGTAATCATGAGTGATTATCGTTCTCTTAGCACTTTGGACATTGTAAATCAGAGTTTACCATCGCTGAGTGATTAGTAACCAATTAACGTAAATTAACGTAACTAGTAAAGAGATTAATCAGCTGTCTGGTAGTACAGGGATTAATGGGATTTTCTCACTGAATGCACGACGGGTAGAGTGTTGTTTGATTTGCGCGTTACTAGTGACAGTTGTAAGAGTTGTTAATTTAACGTAAATGTTACCTTGTTATTAACGTAAATGCTATTGTGTTATTAACGTAAATCAATTGTTATTGATTGTTGATCGTCCGTGGGACGGAGTGTTAACGTAAGGATTAATTTGAGGAAGGGTGCTGGAGTTGCCAGTGAACCCATTAGTTATTGTTGTCATTGAAAGACTACTGATTTGATTGCATTGCAACCGCTGTTGCAGGTGTAGACTGCACTGAGGCGTAGAACAGTTAGGAGGTTACTGGAGACGTATTTCAGAACCTACTGTGTCATTTGTTGTAATTGTGATTATAGATCTGTTAGTTATTGTTTCTTGTTGATTCCTCTGTGGTCACGCTTATGTTCGAGTTAGTTCATTATGCAGTCCGAGGGGCTGGTGTCTAGCTGTCATTGATAGTGTCACAGGAAGGATTTCGAGTAACGTCATTGACATTTCTCCTTTTTGTTTTGTTGTAGTAGTTAGTACTTTATTGAATAAACTAAGTAGTTATGGTTAACACTGTCTTTTCGTTACACCCCCACACATTATTATTGTTATGCAAATGTTCTTCACACTCGACTAAAATTGAGACTAATTTTCTGAGCTTTGGATCAAATATACGGCACCACACAACAATAAATTATTGTTGTGAGAGCCCGTGACTTACTCGTTAGATTCGCTTCGGCGATTGGCGAAGGTCGGCGGCCTAGTGAGGGGGATTTCAATTTTCATTGGGGTCTCAGGGTTTGCTCGCGCCTAGTCAATTGTTCATACATGGTCCCAAAGTGAGGAATGAGCTGTTTACTACACTGGTGTGTTAGCTAAGCAAGTCCTTCCTCAGGCGACCTAGTTGAATATCACGACAGGAAAAAAGGTTAAAGAATAAAGAAAATTCTTAGAAATTTTCCGAGCTAAAATTCCTTATACCAATTTCAATTTATTCCACAATTCTCAACTCAAAACTCTCACAGTCAACCACCAGGGCAGCAGAGGTTGGGTCAACCACCAGGGTAGCAGACGAAGGGTCAACAACCGAGGCAGCAGAGGAAGGGTCAACAACCGAGGCAGCAGAGGAAGAGTCAACCACCAGGGCAGCAGAGGTTGGGTCAACCACCGGGGAATCAGAGGTTGGGTCAACCACCGAGGCTGCAGAGAAGGGTAAACCACCGGGGAAGCAGAGGTTGGGTCAACCACCGGGGCGGCAGAGGTTGTGTCAACCTCCTGGGCAGCAGAGGAAGTGTCAACCACCGAGGCTGCAGATGTTGGGTCAACTAAAGAGGCAGAAGAGGTTGGGTCAACCACCGGGGCAGCAGAGGAAGGGTCAACCACCGAGGCAGCCGAGGTTGGGTCAACCACCATTGCTGCAGAGGAAGAATCAACCACCGAGGCAGCAGAGGTTGGGTCAACCACCGAGGCAGAAGAGGAAGGGTCAACCACCGAGGCAGCAGAGGTTGGGTCAACCACCAGGGCAGCAGAGGAAGGGTCAACCACCGAGGCAGCAGAGGTTAGGTCAATCACCGGGGCAGCAGAGGTTGGGTTAACCACCAGGACAGCAGAGGTTGGGTCAACCACCAGGGCAGCAGAGGTTAGGTTAACCACCGAGGCAGCAGAGGTTGGGTCAACCACCAGGGCAGCAGAGGAAGAGTCAACCACCGAGGCAGCAGAGGTTAGGTCAACCACCGGGGCAGCAGAGGAAGGGTCAACCACCGAGGCAGCAGACGAAGGGTCAACCACTGGGGCAGCAGAGGGAGAGTCAACCACCGGGGAGACAGAGGTTGGGTCAACCACCAGGGCAGCAGAGGTTGGGTCAACCACCAGGGCAGCGGAGGTTGGGTCAACCACCGGGGCAGCAGAGGAAGGGTCCACCACCGAGGCAGCAGAGGAAGGGTCAACCACCGAGGCAGCACATGTTGGGTCAACCGCCGAGGCAGAAGAGATTGGGTCAACCACCAGGGCAGCAGAGGAAGGGTCAACCACCGAGGCAGCAGAGGTTGGGTCAACCACCGAGGCAGAAGAGGTTGGGTCAACCACCGGGGCAGCAGAGGTTGGGTCAACCACCAATGCATCAAAGGTTGGGTCAACAACCGGGGCAGCAGAGGTTGGGTCAACCACCGAGGAAGCAGAGGAAAAGTCAACCACCAGGGCAGCAGAGGAAGGGTCTACCACCGGGGCAGCAGAGGAAGGGTCAACCACCAGGGCAACAGAGGAAGGGTCAACCACCGAGGCAGCAGAGGAAGAGTCAACCACCAGGGCAGCAGAGGTTGGGTCAACCACCGGGGCAGCAGAGGTTGGGTCAACCACCGAGGCAGCAGAGGAAGGGTCAACCACCAGGGCAGCAGAGGTTGGGTCAACCACCGGGGCAGCAGAGGTTGGGTCAACCACCGAGGCAGCAGAGAAGGGTAAACCACCGGGGAAGCAGAGGTTGGGTCAACCACCGGAGCAGCAGAGGTTGTGTCAACCTCCTGGGCAGCAGAGGAAGTGTCAACCATCGAGGCTGCAGAGGTTGGGTCAACTAAAGAGGCAGAAGAGGTTGGGTCAACCACCAGGGCGGCAGAGGAAGAGTCAACCACCGAGGCAGCAGAGATTGGGTCAACCACCGGGGCAGCAGAGGAAGGGTCAACCACCGAGGCAGCAGAGGTTGGGTCAACCACCAGGGCAGTAGAGGTTGGGTCAACCACCAGGGCAACAGAGGAAGGGTCAACCACCGAGGCAGCAAAGGTTGGGTCAACCACCAGGGCAGCAGAGGAAGGGTCAACCACCGATGCAGCAGAGGTTGGGTCAATCACCGGGGCAGCAAAGTTTGGGTTAACCACCAGGACAGCAGAGGTTGGGTCAACCACCAGGGCAGCAGAGGTTAGGTCAACCACCGAGGCAGCACAGGTTGGGTCAACCACCAGGGTAGCAGAGGAAGGGTCAACCACCGAGGCAGCAGAGGAAGGGTCAACCACCGAGGCAGCAGAGGTTAGGTCAACCACCGGGGCAGCAGAGGAAGGGTCAACCACCGAGGCAGCAGAGAAAGGGTCAACCACCGGGGCAGCAGAGGAAGGGTCAACCACCAGGGCAGCAGGGGAAGGGTCAACCCCCGAGGGAACAGAGGGAGAGTCAACCACCGGGGCAGCAGAGGACGGGTCAACCACCGGGGCAACAGAGGTTGGGTCAACCACCGGGGCAGCAGAAGTTGGGTCAACCACCAGGGCTCAAGAGGTTGGGTCAACCACCAGGGCAGCAGAGGAAGGGTCCACCACCGAGGCAGCAGAGGTTGAGTCAACCACCGGGGCAGGAAAGGAAGGGTCAACCACCAGGGCAGCAGAGGAAGGGTCAACCACCAGGGCAGCAGAGGTTGGGTCAACCACCGAGGCAGCAGAGGTTGGGTCAACCACCGGGGAAGCAGAGGTTTGGTCAACCACCGAGGCAGAAGAGGTTGGGTCAACCACCGGGGCAGCAGAGGTTGGGTCAACCACCAATGCATCAGAGGTCTGGTCAACCACCGGGGCAGTAGAGGTTGGGTCAACCACCGAGGCAGCAGAGGAAAAGTCAACCACCAGGGCAGCAGAGGAAAGGTCAACCACTGGGGCAGCAGAGGAAGGGTCAACCACCAGGGCAGCAGGGGAAGGGTCAACCACCGAGGCAGCAGAGGTTGGGTCAACCACCGAGGCAGCAGAGGAAGGGTCAACCACCGTGGCAGCAGAGGTTGGGTCAACCACCAGGGCAGCAGAGGAAGGGTCAACCACCGAGGCAGCAGAGGTTAGGTCAATCACCGGGGCAGCAGAGGTTGGGTTAACCACCAGGACAGCAGAGGTTGGGTCAACCACCAGGGCAGCAGAGGTTAGGTTAACCACCGAGGCAGCAGAGGTTGGGTCAACCACCCGGGCAGCAGAGGAAGAGTCAACCACCGAGGCAGCAGAGGTTAGGTCAACCACCGGGGCAGCAGAGGAAGGGTCAACCACCGAGGCAGCAGACGAAGGGTCAACCACCGGGGCAGCAGAGGGAGAGTCAACCACCGGGGAGACAGAGGTTGGGTCAACCACCAGGGCAGCAGAGATTGGGTCAACCACCAGGGCAGCGGAGGTTGGGTCAACCACCGGGGCAGCAGAGGAAGGGTCCACCACCGAGGCAGCAGAGGAAGGGTCAACCACCGAGGCAGCACAGGTTGGGTCAACCGCCGAGGCAGAAGAGGTTGGGTCAACCACCGGGGCAGCAGAGGAAGGGTCAACCACCGAGGCAGCAGAGGTTGGGTCAACCACCGAGGCAGAAGAGGTTGGGTCAACCACCGGGGCAGCAGAGGTTGGGTCAACCACCAATGCATCAAAGGTTGGGTCAACAACCGGGGCAGCAGAGGTTGGGTCATCCACCGAGGAAGCAGAGGAAAAGTCAACCACCAGAGCAGCAGAGGAAGGGTCTACCACCGGGGCAGCAGAGAAAGGGTCAACCACCAGGGCAGCAGAGGAAGGGTCAACCACCGAGGCAGCAGAGGAAGAGTCAACCACCAGGGCAGCAGAGGTTGGGTCAACCACCGGGGCAGCAGAGGTTGGGTCAACCACCGAGGCAGCAGAGAAGGGTAAACCACCGGGGAAGCAGAGGTTGCGTCAACCACCGGGGCAGCAGAGGTTGTGTCAACCTCCTGGGCAGCAGAGGAAGTGTCAACCACCGAGGCTGCAGAGGTTGGGTCAACTAAAGAGGAAGAAGAGGTTGGGTCAACCACACGGGCAGCAGAGGAAGGTTCAACCACAGAGGCAGCAGAGGTTGGGTCAACCACCAGGGCGGCAGAGGAAGAGTCAACCACCGAGGCAGCAGAGATTGGGTCAACCACCGGGGCAGCAGAGGAAGGGTCAACCACCGAGGCAGCAGAGGTTGGGTCAACCACCAGGGCAGTAGAGGTTGGGTCAACCACCAGGGCAGCAGAGGAAGGGTCAACCACCGAGGCAGCAAAGGTTGGGTCAACCACCAGGGCAGCAGAGGAAGGGTCAACCACCGATGCAGCAGAGGTTGTGTCAATCACCGGGGCAGCAAAGTTTGGGTTAACCACCAGGACAGCAGAGGTTGGGTCAACCACCAGGGTAGCAGAGGAAGGGTCAACCACCGAGGCAGCATAGGAAGGGGTCAACCACCGAGGCAGCAGAGGTTAGGTCAACCACCGGGGCAGCAGAGGAAGGGTTAACCACACGGGCAGCAGAGGAAGGGTCAACCACCGGGGCAGCAGAGGAAGGGTCAACCACCAGGGCAGCAGGGGAAGGGTCAACCACCAGGGTAGCAGAGGAAGGGTCAACCACCGAGGCAGCAGAGGAAGGGTCAACCACCGAGGCAGCAGAGGTTAGGTCAACCACCGGGGCAGCAGAGGAAGGGTCAACCACCGAGGCAGCTGAGGAAGGGTCAACCACCGGGGCAGCAGAGGAAGGGTCAACCACCAGGGCAGCAGGGGAAGGGTCAACCCCCGAGGGAACAGAGGGAGAGTCAACCCCCGGGGCAGCAGAGGACGGGTCAACCACCGGGGCAGCAGAGGTTGGGTCAACCACCAGGGCAGCAGAGGAAGGGTCAACCACCGAGGCAGCAGAGGGTAGGTCAATCACCGGGGCAGCAGAGGTTGGGTTAACCACCAGGACAGCAGAGGTTGGGTCAACCACCAGGGCAGCAGAGGTTAGGTTAACCACCGAGGCAGCAGAGGTTGGGTCAACCACCAGGGCAGCAGAGGAAGAGTCAACCACCGAGGCAGCAGAGGTTAGGTCAACCACCGGGGCAGCAGAGGAAGGGTCAACCACCGAGGCAGCAGACGAAGGGTCAACCACTGGGGCAGCAGAGGGAGAGTCAACCACCGGGGAGACAGAGGTTGGGTCAACCACCAGGGCAGCAGAGGTTGGGTCAACCACCAGGGCAGCGGAGGTTGGGTCAACCACCGGGGCAGCAGAGGAAGGGTCCACCACCGAGGCAGCAGAGGAAGGGTCAACCACCGAGGCAGCACATGTTGGGTCAACCGCCGAGGCAGAAGAGATTGGGTCAACCACCGGGGCAGCAGAGGAAGGGTCAACCACCGAGGCAGCAGAGGTTGGTTCAACCACCAAGGCAGAAGAGGTTGGGTCAACCACCGGGGCAGCAGAGGTTGGGTCAACCACCAATGCATCAAAGGTTGGGTCAACAACCGGGGCAGCAGAGGTTGGGTCAACCACCGAGGAAGCAGAGGAAAAGTCAACCACCAGGGCAGCAGAGGAAGGGTCTACCACCGGGGCAGCAGAGGAAGGGTCAACCACCAGGGCAACAGAGGAAGGGTCAACCACCGAGGCAGCAGAGGAAGAGTTAACCACCAGGGCAGCAGAGGTTGGGTCAACCACCGGGGCAGCAGAGGTTGGGTCAACCACCGAGGCAGCAGAGGAAGGGTCAACCACCAGGGCAGCAGAGGATGGGTCAACCACCGGGGCAGCAGAGGTTGGGTCAACCACCGAGGCAGCAGAGAAGGGTAAACCACCGGGGAAGCAGAGGTTGGGTCAACCACCGGAGCAGCAGAGGTTGTGTCAACCTCCTGGGCAGCAGAGGAAGTGTCAACCATCGAGGCTGCAGAGGTTGGGTCAACTAAAGAGGCAGAAGAGGTTGGGTCAACCACCAGGGCGGCAGAGGAAGAGTCAACCACCGAGGCAGCAGAGATTGGGTCAACCACCGGGGCAGCAGAGGAAGGGTCAACCACCGAGGCAGCAGAGGTTGGGTCAACCACCAGGGCAGTAGAGGTTGGGTCAACCACCAGGGCAGCAGAGGAAGGGTCAACCACCGAGGCAGCAAAGGTTGGGTCAACCACCAGGGCAGCAGAGGAAGGGTCAACCACCGATGCAGCAGAGGTTGGGTCAATCACCGGGGCAGCAAAGTTTGGGTTAACCACCAGGACAGCAGAGGTTGGGTCAACCACCAGGGCAGCAGAGGTTAGGTCAACCACCGAGGCAGCACAGGTTGGGTCAACCACCAGGGTAGCAGAGGAAGGGTCAACCACCGAGGCAGCAGAGGAAGGGTCAACCACCGAGGCAGCAGAGGTTAGGTCAACCACCGGGGCAGCAGAGGAAGGGTCAACCACCGAGGCAGCAGAGAAAGGGTCAACCACCGGGGCAGCAGAGGAAGGGTCAACCACCAGGGCAGCAGGGGAAGGGTCAACCCCCGAGGGAACAGAGGGAGAGTCAACCACCGGGGCAGCAGAGGACGGGTCAACCACCGGGGCAACAGAGGTTGGGTCAACCACCGGGGCAGCAGAAGTTGGGTCAACCACCAGGGCTCAAGAGGTTGGGTCAACCACCAGGGCAGCAGAGGAAGGGTCCACCACCGAGGCAGCAGAGGTTGAGTCAACCACCGGGGCAGGAAAGGAAGGGTCAACCACCAGGGCAGCAGAGGAAGGGTCAACCACCAGGGCAGCAGAGGTTGGGTCAACCACCGAGGCAGAAGAGGTTGGGTCAACCACCGGGGTAGCAGAGGTTGGGTCAACCACCAATGCATCAGAGGTCTGGTCAACCACCGGGGCAGTAGAGGTTGGGTCAACCACCGAGGCAGCAGAGGAAAAGTCAACCACCAGGGCAGCAGAGGAAAGGTCAACCACTGGGGCAGCAGAGGAAGGGTCAACCACCAGGGCAGCAGGGGAAGGGTCAACCACCGAGGCAGCAGAGGTTGGGTCAACCACCGAGGCAGCAGAGGAAGGGTCAACCACCGTGGCAGCAGAGGTTGGGTCAACCACCAGGCAGCAGAGGAAGGGTCAACCACCGAGGCAGCAGAGGTTAGGTCAATCACCGGGGCAGCAGAGGTTGGGTTAACCACCAGGACAGCAGAGGTTGGGTCAACCACCAGGGCAGCAGAGGTTAGGTTAACCACCGAGGCAGCAGAGGTTGGGTCAACCACCCGGGCAGCAGAGGAAGAGTCAACCACCGAGGCAGCAGAGGTTAGGTCAACCACCGGGGCAGCAGAGGAAGGGTCAACCACCGAGGCAGCAGACGAAGGGTCAACCACCGGGGCAGCAGAGGGAGAGTCAACCACCGGGGAGACAGAGGTTGGGTCAACCACCAGGGCAGCAGAGATTGGGTTAACCACCAGGGCAGCGGAGGTTGGGTCAACCACCGGGGCAGCAGAGGAAGGGTCCACCACCGAGGCAGCAGAGGAAGGGTCAACCACCGAGGCAGCACAGGTTGGGTCAACCGCCGAGGCAGAAGAGGTTGGGTCAACCACCGGGGCAGCAGAGGAAGGGTCAACCACCGAGGCAGCAGAGGTTGGGTCAACCACCGAGGCAGAAGAGGTTGGGTCAACCACCGGGGCAGCAGAGGTTGGGTCAACCACCAATGCATCAAAGGTTGGGTCAACAACCGGGGCAGCAGAGGTTGGGTCATCCACCGAGGAAGCAGAGGAAAAGTCAACCACCAGAGCAGCAGAGGAAGGGTCTACCTCCGGGGCAGCAGAGAAAGGGTCAACCACCAGGGCAGCAGAGGAAGGGTCAACCACCGAGGCAGCAGAGGAAGAGTCAACCACCAGGGCAGCAGAGGTTGGGTCAACCACCGGGGCAGCAGAGGTTGGGTCAACCACCGAGGCAGCAGAGAAGGGTAAACCACCGGGGAAGCAGAGGTTGCGTCAACCACCGGGGCAGCAGAGGTTGTGTCAACCTCCTGGGCAGCAGAGGAAGTGTCAACCACCGAGGCTGCAGAGGTTGGGTCAACTAAAGAGGAAGAAGAGGTTGGGTCAACCACACACGGGCAGCAGAGGAAGGTTCAACCACAGAGGCAGCAGAGGTTGGGTCAACCACCAGGGCGGCAGAGGAAGAGTCAACCACCGAGGCAGCAGAGATTGGGTCAACCACCGGGGCAGCAGAGGAAGGGTCAACCACCGAGGCAGCAGAGGTTGGGTCAACCACCAGGGCAGTAGAGGTTGGGTCAACCACCAGGGCAGCAGAGGAAGGGTCAACCACCGAGGCAGCAAAGGTTGGGTCAACCACCAGGGCAGCAGAGGAAGGGTCAACCACCGATGCAGCAGAGGTTGTGTCAATCACCGGGGCAGCAAAGTTTGGGTTAACCACCAGGACAGCAGAGGTTGGGTCAACCACCAGGGCAGCAGAGGTTAGGTCAACCACCGAGGCAGCACAGGTTGGGTCAACCACCAGGGTAGCAGAGGAAGGGTCAACCACCGAGGCAGCAGAGGAAGGGGTCAACCACCGAGGCAGCAGAGGTTAGGTCAACCACCGGGGAAGCAGAGGAAGGGTCAACCACCGAGGCAGCAGAGGAAGGGTCAACCACCGGGGCAGCAGAGGAAGGGTCAACCACCAGGGCAGCAGGGGAAGGGTCAACCACCAGGGTAGCAGAGGAAGGGTCAACCACCGAGGCAGCAGAGGAAGGGTCAACCACCGAGGCAGCAGAGGTTAGGTCAACCACCGGGGCAGCAGAGGAAGGGTCAACCACCGAGGCAGCTGAGGAAGGGTCAACCACCGGGGCAGCAGAGGAAGGGTCAACCACCAGGGCAGCAGGGGAAGGGTCAACCCCCGAGGGAACAGAGGGAGAGTCAACCCCCGGGGCAGCAGAGGACGGGTCAACCACCGGGGCAACAGAGGTTGGGTCAACGACCGGGGCAGCAGAAGTTGGGTCAACCACCAGGGCTCAAGAGGTTGGGTCAACCACCGGGGCAGCAGAGGAAGGGTCCACCACCGAGGCAGCAGAGGTTGAGTCAACCACCGGGGCAGCAAATTAAGGGTCAACCACCAGGGCAGCAGAGGAAGGGTCAACCACCAGGGCAGCAGAGGTTGGGTCAACCACCGAGGCAGCAGAGGTTGGGTCAACCACCGGGGAAGCAGAGGTTTGGTCAACCACCAAGGCAGAAGAGGTTGGGTCAACCACCGGGGCAGCAGAGGTTGGGTCAACCACCAATGCATCAGAGGTTGGGTCAACCACCGGGGCAGTAGAGGTTGGGTCAACCACCGAGGCAGCAGAGGAAAAGTCAAGCACCAGGGCAGCAGAGGAAAGGTCAACCACTGGGGCAGCAGAGGAAGGGTCAACCACCAGTGCAGCAGGGGAAGGGTCAACCACCGAGGCAGCAGAGGAAGGGTCAACCACCAGGGAAGCAGAGGTTTGGTCAACCACCGAGGCAGAAGAGGTTGGGTCAACCACCGGGGCAGCAGAGGTTGGGTCAACCACCAATGCATCAGAGGTTGGGTCAACCACCGGGGCAGTAGAGGTTGGGTCAACCACCGAGGCAGCAGAGGAAAAGTCAACCACCAGGCCAGCAGAGGAAAGGTCAACCACCAAGGCACCAGAGAAAGTGTCAACCACCAGGGCAGCAGAGGTTGGGTCAACCACCGGGGCAGCAGAGGTAGGGTCAACCACCGAGGCAGCAAAGAAGGGTAAACCACCGGGGAAGCAGAGGTTGGGTCAACCACCGGGGCAGCAGAGGTTGTGTCAACCTCTTGGGCAGCAGAGGAAGTGTCAACCACCGAGGCTGCAGAGGTTGGGTCAACTAAAGAGGCAGAAGAGGTTGGGTCAACCACCGGGGCAGCAGAGGAAGGGTCAACCACCGAGGCAGCAGTGGTTGGGTCAACCACCAGGGCGGCAGAGAAAGAGTCAACCACCGAGGCAGCAGAGGTTGGGTCAACCACCGGGGCAGCAGAGGAAGGGTCAACCACCGAGGCAGCAGAGGTTGGGTCAACCACCGGGGCAGTAGAGGTTGGGTCAACCACCAGGGCAGCAGAGGAAGAGTCAACCACCGAGGCAGCAAAGGTTGGGTCAACCACCAGGGCAGCAGAGGATAGTTCAACAACCGAGGCAGCAGAGATTGGGTCAACCACCGGGGCAGCAGAGGAAGGGTCAACCACCGAGGCAGCAGAGGTTGGGTCAACCACCAGGGCAGTAGAGGTTGGGTCAACCACCAGGGCAGCAGAGGAAGGGTCAACCACCGAGGCAGCAAAGGTTGGGTCAACCACCAGGGCAGCAGAGGAAGGGTCAACCACCGATGCAGCAGAGGTTGGGTCAATCACCGGGGCAGCAAAGTTTGGGTTAACCACCAGGACAGCAGAGGTTGGATCAACCACCAGGGCAGCAGAGGTTAGGTCAACCACCGAGGCAGCACAGGTTGGGTCAACCACTAGGGTAGCAGAGGAAGGGTCAACCACCGAGGCAGCAGAGGAAGGGTCAACCACCGAAGCAGCAGAGGTTGGGTCAATCACCGGGGCAGCAAAGTTTGGGTTAACCACCAGGACAGCAGAGGTTGGATCAACCACCAGGGCAGCAGAGGTTAGGTTAACCACCGAGGCAGCAGAGGTTGGGTCAACCACCAGGGCAGCAGAGGAAGAGTCAACCACCGAGGCAGCAGAGGTTAGGTCAACCACCGGGGCAGCAGAGGAAGGGTCAACCACCGAGGCAGCAGACGAAGGGTCAACCACTGGGGCAGCAGAGGGAGAGTCAACCACCGGGGAGACAGAGGTTGGGTCAACCACCAGGGCAGCAGAGGTTGGGTCAACCACCGAGGCAGCAGAGAAGGGTAAACCACCGGGGAAGCAGAGGTTGGGTCAACCACCGGGGCGGCAGAGGTTGTGTCAACCTCCTGGGCAGCAGAGGAAGTGTCAACCACCGAGGCTGCAGATGTTGGGTCAACTAAAGAGGCAGAAGAGGTTGGGTCAACCACCGGGGCAGCAGAGGAAGGGTCAACCACCGAGGCAGCCGAGGTTGGGTCAACCACCATTGCTGCAGAGGAAGAATCAACCACCGAGGCAGCAGAGGTTGGGTCAACCACCGAGGCAGCAGAGGAAGGGTCAACCACCGAGGCAGCAGAGGTTGGGTCAACCACCAGGGCAGCAGAGGAAGGGTCAACCACCGAGGCAGCAGAGGTTAGGTCAATCACCGGGGCAGCAGAGGTTGGGTTAACCACCAGGACAGCAGAGGTTGGGTCAACCACCAGGGCAGCAGAGGTTAGGTTAACCACCGAGGCAGCAGAGGTTGGGTCAACCACCAGGGCAGCAGAGGAAGAGTCAACCACCGAGGCAGCAGAGGTTAGGTCAACCACCGGGGCAGCAGAGGAAGGGTCAACCACCGAGGCTGCAGACGAAGGGTCAACCACTGGGGCAGCAGAGGGAGAGTCAACCACCGGGGAGACAGAGGTTGGGTCAACCACCAGGGCAGCAGAGGTTGGGTCAACCACCAGGGCAGCGGAGGTTGGGTCAACCACCGGGGCAGCAGAGGAAGGGTCCACCACCGAGGCAGCAGAGGAAGGGTCAACCACCGAGGCAGCACATGTTGGGTCAACCGCCGAGGCAGAAGAGATTGGGTCAACCACCGGGGCAGCAGAGGAAGGGTCAACCACCGAGGCAGCAGAGGTTGGGTCAACCACCGAGGCAGAAGAGGTTGGGTCAACCACCGGGGCAGCAGAGGTTGGGTCAACCACCAATGCATCAAAGGTTGGTTCAACAACCGGGGCAGCAGAGGTTGGGTCAACCACCGAGGAAGCAGAGGAAAAGTCAACCACCAGGGCAGCAGAGGAAGGGTCTACCACCGGGGCAGCAGAGGAAGGGTCAACCACCAGGGCAACAGAGGAAGGGTCAACCACCGAGGCAGCAGAGGAAGAGTCAACCACCAGGGCAGCAGAGGTTGGGTCAACCACCGGGGCAGCAGAGGTTGGGTCAACCACCGAGGCAGCAGAGGAAGGGTCAACCACCAGGGCAGCAGAGGTTGGGTCAACCAACGGGGCAGCAGAGGTTGGGTCAACCACCGAGGCAGCAGAGAAGGGTAAACCACCGGGGAAGCAGAGGTTGGGTCAACCACCGGAGCAGCAGAGGTTGTGTCAACCTCCTGGGCAGCAGAGGAAGTGTCAACCATCGAGGCTGCAGAGGTTGGGTCAACTAAAGAGGCAGAAGAGGTTGGGTCAACCACCAGGGCGGCAGAGGAAGAGTCAACCACCGAGGCAGCAGAGATTGGGTCAACCACCGGGGCAGCAGAGGAAGGGTCAACCACCGAGGCAGCAGAGGTTGGGTCAACCACCAGGGCAGTAGAGGTTGGGTCAACCACCAGGGCAGCAGAGGAAGGGTCAACCACCGAGGCAGCAAAGGTTGGGTCAACCACCAGGGCAGCAGAGGAAGGGTCAACCACCGATGCAGCAGAGGTTGGGTCAATCACCGGGGCAGCAAAGTTTGGGTTAACCACCAGGACAGCAGAGGTTGGGTCAACCACCAGGGCAGCAGAGGTTAGGTCAACCACCGAGGCAGCACAGGTTGGGTCAACCACCAGGGTAGCAGAGGAAGGGTCAACCACCGAGGCAGCAGAGGAAGGGTCAACCACCGAGGCAGCAGAGGTTAGGTCAACCACCGGGGCAGCAGAGGAAGGGTCAACCACCGAGGCAGCAGAGAAAGGGTCAACCACCGGGGCAGCAGAGGAAGGGTCAACCACCAGGGCAGCAGGGGAAGGGTCAACCCCCGAGGGAACAGAGGGAGAGTCAACCACCGGGGCAGCAGAGGACGGGTCAACCACCGGGGCAACAGAGGTTGGGTCAACCACCGGGGCAGCAGAAGTTGGGTCAACCACCAGGGCTCAAGAGGTTGGGTCAACCACCAGGGCAGCAGAGGAAGGGTCCACCACCGAGGCAGCAGAGGTTGAGTCAACCACCGGGGCAGGAAAGGAAGGGTCAACCACCAGGGCAGCAGAGGAAGGGTCAACCACCAGGGCAGCAGAGGTTGGGTCAACCACCGAGGCAGCAGAGGTTGGGTCAACCACCGGGGAAGCAGAGGTTTGGTCAACCACCGAGGCAGAAGAGGTTGGGTCAACCACCGGGGCAGCAGAGGTTGGGTCAACCACCAATGCATCAGAGGTCTGGTCAACCACCGGGGCAGTAGAGGTTGGGTCAACCACCGAGGCAGCAGAGGAAAAGTCAACCACCAGGGCAGCAGAGGAAAGGTCAACCACTGGGGCAGCAGAGGAAGGGTCAACCACCAGGGCAGCAGGGGAAGGGTCAACCACCGAGGCAGCAGAGGTTGGGTCAACCACCGAGGCAGCAGAGGAAGGGTCAACCACCGTGGCAGCAGAGGTTGGGTCAACCACCAGGGCAGCAGAGGAAGGGTCAACCACCGAGGCAGCAGAGGTTAGGTCAATCACCGGGGCAGCAGAGGTTGGGTTAACCACCAGGACAGCAGAGGTTGGGTCAACCACCAGGGCAGCAGAGGTTAGGTTAACCACCGAGGCAGCAGAGGTTGGGTCAACCACCCGGGCAGCAGAGGAAGAGTCAACCACCGAGGCAGCAGAGGTTAGGTCAACCACCGGGGCAGCAGAGGAAGGGTCAACCACCGAGGCAGCAGACGAAGGGTCAACCACCGGGGCAGCAGAGGGAGAGTCAACCACCGGGGAGACAGAGGTTGGGTCAACCACCAGGGCAGCAGAGATTGGGTCAACCACCAGGGCAGCGGAGGTTGGGTCAACCACCGGGGCAGCAGAGGAAGGGTCCACCACCGAGGCAGCAGAGGAAGGGTCAACCACCGAGGCAGCACAGGTTGGGTCAACCGCCGAGGCAGAAGAGGTTGGGTCAACCACCGGGGCAGCAGAGGAAGGGTCAACCACCGAGGCAGCAGAGGTTGGGTCAACCACCGAGGCAGAAGAGGTTGGGTCAACCACCGGGGCAGCAGAGGTTGGGTCAACCACCAATGCATCAAAGGTTGGTTCAACAACCGGGGCAGCAGAGGTTGGGTCAACCACCGAGGAAGCAGAGGAAAAGTCAACCACCAGGGCAGCAGAGGAAGGGTCTACCACCGGGGCAGCAGAGGAAGGGTCAACCACCAGGGCAACAGAGGAAGGGTCAACCACCGAGGCAGCAGAGGAAGAGTCAACCACCAGGGCAGCAGAGGTTGGGTCAACCACCGGGGCAGCAGAGGTTGGGTCAACCACCGAGGCAGCAGAGGAAGGGTCAACCACCAGGGCAGCAGAGGTTGGGTCAACCAACGGGGCAGCAGAGGTTGGGTCAACCACCGAGGCAGCAGAGAAGGGTAAACCACCGGGGAAGCAGAGGTTGGGTCAACCACCGGAGCAGCAGAGGTTGTGTCAACCTCCTGGGCAGCAGAGGAAGTGTCAACCATCGAGGCTGCAGAGGTTGGGTCAACTAAAGAGGCAGAAGAGGTTGGGTCAACCACCAGGGCGGCAGAGGAAGAGTCAACCACCGAGGCAGCAGAGATTGGGTCAACCACCGGGGCAGCAGAGGAAGGGTCAACCACCGAGGCAGCAGAGGTTGGGTCAACCACCAGGGCAGTAGAGGTTGGGTCAACCACCAGGGCAGCAGAGGAAGGGTCAACCACCGAGGCAGCAAAGGTTGGGTCAACCACCAGGGCAGCAGAGGAAGGGTCAACCACCGATGCAGCAGAGGTTGGGTCAATCACCGGGGCAGCAAAGTTTGGGTTAACCACCAGGACAGCAGAGGTTGGGTCAACCACCAGGGCAGCAGAGGTTAGGTCAACCACCGAGGCAGCACAGGTTGGGTCAACCACCAGGGTAGCAGAGGAAGGGTCAACCACCGAGGCAGCAGAGGAAGGGTCAACCACCGAGGCAGCAGAGGTTAGGTCAACCACCGGGGCAGCAGAGGAAGGGTCAACCACCGAGGCAGCAGAGAAAGGGTCAACCACCGGGGCAGCAGAGGAAGGGTCAACCACCAGGGCAGCAGGGGAAGGGTCAACCCCCGAGGGAACAGAGGGAGAGTCAACCACCGGGGCAGCAGAGGACGGGTCAACCACCGGGGCAACAGAGGTTGGGTCAACCACCGGGGCAGCAGAAGTTGGGTCAACCACCAGGGCTCAAGAGGTTGGGTCAACCACCAGGGCAGCAGAGGAAGGGTCCACCACCGAGGCAGCAGAGGTTGAGTCAACCACCGGGGCAGGAAAGGAAGGGTCAACCACCAGGGCAGCAGAGGAAGGGTCAACCACCAGGGCAGCAGAGGTTGGGTCAACCACCGAGGCAGCAGAGGTTGGGTCAACCACCGGGGAAGCAGAGGTTTGGTCAACCACCGAGGCAGAAGAGGTTGGGTCAACCACCGGGGCAGCAGAGGTTGGGTCAACCACCAATGCATCAGAGGTCTGGTCAACCACCGGGGCAGTAGAGGTTGGGTCAACCACCGAGGCAGCAGAGGAAAAGTCAACCACCAGGGCAGCAGAGGAAAGGTCAACCACTGGGGCAGCAGAGGAAGGGTCAACCACCAGGGCAGCAGGGGAAGGGTCAACCACCGAGGCAGCAGAGGTTGGGTCAACCACCGAGGCAGCAGAGGAAGGGTCAACCACCGTGGCAGCAGAGGTTGGGTCAACCACCAGGGCAGCAGAGGAAGGGTCAACCACCGAGGCAGCAGAGGTTAGGTCAATCACCGGGGCAGCAGAGGTTGGGTTAACCACCAGGACAGCAGAGGTTGGGTCAACCACCAGGGCAGCAGAGGTTAGGTTAACCACCGAGGCAGCAGAGGTTGGGTCAACCACCCGGGCAGCAGAGGAAGAGTCAACCACCGAGGCAGCAGAGGTTAGGTCAACCACCGGGGCAGCAGAGGAAGGGTCAACCACCGAGGCAGCAGACGAAGGGTCAACCACCGGGGCAGCAGAGGGAGAGTCAACCACCGGGGAGACAGAGGTTGGGTCAACCACCAGGGCAGCAGAGATTGGGTCAACCACCAGGGCAGCGGAGGTTGGGTCAACCACCGGGGCAGCAGAGGAAGGGTCCACCACCGAGGCAGCAGAGGAAGGGTCAACCACCGAGGCAGCACAGGTTGGGTCAACCGCCGAGGCAGAAGAGGTTGGGTCAACCACCGGGGCAGCAGAGGAAGGGTCAACCACCGAGGCAGCAGAGGTTGGGTCAACCACCGAGGCAGAAGAGGTTGGGTCAACCACCGGGGCAGCAGAGGTTGGGTCAACCACCAATGCATCAAAGGTTGGGTCAACAACCGGGGCAGCAGAGGTTGGGTCATCCACCGAGGAAGCAGAGGAAAAGTCAACCACCAGAGCAGCAGAGGAAGGGTCTACCACCGGGGCAGCAGAGAAAGGGTCAACCACCAGGGCAGCAGAGGAAGGGTCAACCACCGAGGCAGCAGAGGAAGAGTCAACCACCAGGGCAGCAGAGGTTGGGTCAACCACCGGGGCAGCAGAGGTTGGGTCAACCACCGAGGCAGCAGAGAAGGGTAAACCACCGGGGAAGCAGAGGTTGCGTCAACCACCGGGGCAGCAGAGGTTGTGTCAACCTCCTGGGCAGCAGAGGAAGTGTCAACCACCGAGGCTGCAGAGGTTGGGTCAACTAAAGAGGAAGAAGAGGTTGGGTCAACCACACGGGCAGCAGAGGAAGGTTCAACCACAGAGGCAGCAGAGGTTGGGTCAACCACCAGGGCGGCAGAGGAAGAGTCAACCACCGAGGCAGCAGAGATTGGGTCAACCACCGGGGCAGCAGAGGAAGGGTCAACCACCGAGGCAGCAGAGGTTGGGTCAACCACCAGGGCAGTAGAGGTTGGGTCAACCACCAGGGCAGCAGAGGAAGGGTCAACCACCGAGGCAGCAAAGGTTGGGTCAACCACCAGGGCAGCAGAGGAAGGGTCAACCACCGATGCAGCAGAGGTTGTGTCAATCACCGGGGCAGCAAAGTTTGGGTTAACCACCAGGACAGCAGAGGTTGGGTCAACCACCAGGGCAGCAGAGGTTAGGTCAACCACCGAGGCAGCACAGGTTGGGTCAACCACCAGGGTAGCAGAGGAAGGGTCAACCACCGAGGCAGCAGAGGAAGGGGTCAACCACCGAGGCAGCAGAGGTTAGGTCAACCACCGGGGCAGCAGAGGAAGGGTCAACCACCGAGGCAGCAGAGGAAGGGTCAACCACCGGGGCAGCAGAGGAAGGGTCAACCACCAGGGCAGCAGGGGAAGGGTCAACCACCAGGGCAGCAGGGGAAGGGTCAACCACCAGGGTAGCAGAGGAAGGGTCAACCACCGAGGCAGCAGAGGAAGGGTCAACCACCGAGGCAGCAGAGGTTAGGTCAACCACCGGGGCAGCAGAGGAAGGGTCAACCACCGAGGCAGCTGAGGAAGGGTCAACCACCGGGGCAGCAGAGGAAGGGTCAACCACCAGGGCAGCAGGGGAAGGGTCAACCCCCGAGGGAACAGAGGGAGAGTCAACCCCCGGGGCAGCAGAGGACGGGTCAACCACCGGGGCAGCAGAGGTTGGGTCAACCACCAGGGCAGCAGAGGAAGGGTCAACCACCGAGGCAGCAGAGGTTAGGTCAATCACCGGGGCAGCAGAGGTTGGGTTAACCACCAGGACAGCAGAGGTTGGGTCAACCACCAGGGCAGCAGAGGTTAGGTTAACCACCGAGGCAGCAGAGGTTGGGTCAACCACCAGGGCAGCAGAGGAAGAGTCAACCACCGAGGCAGCAGAGGTTAGGTCAACCACCGGGGCAGCAGAGGAAGGGTCAACCACCGAGGCAGCAGACGAAGGGTCAACCACTGGGGCAGCAGAGGGAGAGTCATCCACCGGGGAGACAGAGGTTGGGTCAACCACCAGGGCAGCAGAGGTTGGGTCAACCACCAGGGCAGCGGAGGTTGGGTCAACCACCGGGGCAGCAGAGGAAGGGTCCACCACCGAGGCAGCAGAGGAAGGGTCAACCACCGAGGCAGCACATGTTGGGTCAACCGCCGAGGCAGAAGAGATTGGGTCAACCACCGGGGCAGCAGAGGAAGGGTCAACCACCGAGGCAGCAGAGGTTGGGTCAACCACCGAGGCAGAAGAGGTTGGGTCAACCACCGGGGCAGCAGAGGTTGGGTCAACCACCAATGCATCAAAGGTTGGGTCAACAACCGGGGCAGCAGAGGTTGGGTCAACCACCGAGGAAGTAGAGGAAAAGTCAACCACCAGGGCAGCAGAGGAAGGGTCTACCACCGGGGCAGCAGAGGAAGGGTCAACCACCAGGGCAGCAGAGGTTGGGTCAACCACCGGGGCAGCAGAGGTTGGGTCAACCACCGAGGCAGCAGAGGAAGGGTCAACCACCAGGGCAGCAGAGGTTGGGTCAACCACCGGGGCAGCAGAGGTTGGGTCAACCACCGAGGCAGCAGAGAAGGGTAAACCACCGGGGAAGCAGAGGTTGGGTCAACCACCGGAGCAGCAGAGGTTGTGTCAACCTCCTGGGCAGCAGAGGAAGTGTCAACCATCGAGGCTGCAGAGGTTGGGTCAACTAAAGAGGCAGAAGAGGTTGGGTCAACCACCAGGGCGGCAGAGGAAGAGTCAACCACCGAGGCAGCAGAGATTGGGTCAACCACCGGGGCAGAAGAGGAAGGGTCAACCACCGAGGCAGCAGAGGTTGGGTCAACCACCAGGGCAGTAGAGGTTGGGTCAACCACCAGGGCAGCAGAGGAAGGGTCAACCACCGAGGCAGCAAAGGTTGGGTCAACCACCAGGGCAGCAGAGGAAGGGTCAACCACCGATGCAGCAGAGGTTGGGTCAATCACCGGGGCAGCAAAGTTTGGGTTAACCACCAGGACAGCAGAGGTTGGGTCAACCACCAGGGCAGCAGAGGTTAGGTCAACCATAGAGGCAGCACAGGTTGGGTCAACCACCAGGGTAGCAGAGGAAGGGTCAACCACCGAGGCAGCAGAGGAAGGGTCAACCACCGAGGCAGCAGAGGTTAGGTCAACCACCGGGGCAGCAGAGGAAGGGTCAACCACCGAGGCAGCAGAGAAAGGGTCAACCACCGGGGCAGCAGAGGAAGGGTCAACCACCAGGGCAGCAGGGGAAGGGTCAACCCCCGAGGGAACAGAGGGAGAGTCAACCACCGGGGCAGCAGAGGACGGGTCAACCACCGGGGCAACAGAGGTTGGGTCAACCACCGGGGCAGCAGAAGTTGGGTCAACCACCAGGGCTCAAGAGGTTGGGTCAACCACCAGGGCAGCAGAGGAAGGGTCCACCACCGAGGCAGCAGAGGTTGAGTCAACCACCGGGGCAGGAAAGGAAGGGTCAACCACCAGGGCAGCAGAGGAAGGGTCAACCACCAGGGCAGCAGAGGTTGGGTCAACCACCGAGGCAGCAGAGGTTGGGTCAACCACCGGGGAAGCAGAGGTTTGGTCAACCACCGAGGCAGAAGAGGTTGGGTCAACCACCGGGGCAGCAGAGGTTGGGTCAACCACCAATGCATCAGAGGTCTGGTCAACCACCGGGGCAGTAGAGGTTGGGTCAACCACCGAGGCAGCAGAGGAAAAGTCAACCACCAGGGCAGCAGAGGAAAGGTCAACCACTGGGGCAGCAGAGGAAGGGTCAACCACCAGGGCAGCAGGGGAAGGGTCAACCACCGAGGCAGCAGAGGTTGGGTCAACCACCGAGGCAGCAGAGGAAGGGTCAACCACCGTGGCAGCAGAGGTTGGGTCAACCACCAGGGCAGCAGAGGAAGGGTCAACCACCGAGGCAGCAGAGGTTAGGTCAATCACCGGGGCAGCAGAGGTTGGGTTAACCACCAGGACAGCAGAGGTTGGGTCAACCACCAGGGCAGCAGAGGTTAGGTTAACCACCGAGGCAGCAGAGGTTGGGTCAACCACCCGGGCAGCAGAGGAAGAGTCAACCACCGAGGCAGCAGAGGTTAGGTCAACCACCGGGGCAGCAGAGGAAGGGTCAACCACCGAGGCAGCAGACGAAGGGTCAACCACCGGGGCAGCAGAGGGAGAGTCAACCACCGGGGAGACAGAGGTTGGGTCAACCACCAGGGCAGCAGAGATTGGGTCAACCACCAGGGCAGCGGAGGTTGGGTCAACCACCGGGGCAGCAGAGGAAGGGTCCACCACCGAGGCAGCAGAGGAAGGGTCAACCACCGAGGCAGCACAGGTTGGGTCAACCGCCGAGGCAGAAGAGGTTGGGTCAACCACCGGGGCAGCAGAGGAAGGGTCAACCACCGAGGCAGCAGAGGTTGGGTCAACCACCGAGGCAGAAGAGGTTGGGTCAACCACCGGGGCAGCAGAGGTTGGGTCAACCACCAATGCATCAAAGGTTGGGTCAACAACCGGGGCAGCAGAGGTTGGGTCATCCACCGAGGAAGCAGAGGAAAAGTCAACCACCAGAGCAGCAGAGGAAGGGTCTACCACCGGGGCAGCAGAGAAAGGGTCAACCACCAGGGCAGCAGAGGAAGGGTCAACCACCGAGGCAGCAGAGGAAGAGTCAACCACCAGGGCAGCAGAGGTTGGGTCAACCACCGGGGCAGCAGAGGTTGGGTCAACCACCGAGGCAGCAGAGAAGGGTAAACCACCGGGGAAGCAGAGGTTGCGTCAACCACCGGGGCAGCAGAGGTTGTGTCAACCTCCTGGGCAGCAGAGGAAGTGTCAACCACCGAGGCTGCAGAGGTTGGGTCAACTAAAGAGGAAGAAGAGGTTGGGTCAACCACACGGGCAGCAGAGGAAGGTTCAACCACAGAGGCAGCAGAGGTTTGGTCAACCAAAAGGGCGGCAGAGGAAGAGTCAACCACCGAGGCAGCAGAGATTGGGTCAACCACCGGGGCAGCAGAGGAAGGGTCAACCACCGAGGCAGCAGAGGTTGGGTCAACCACCAGGGCAGTAGAGGTTGGGTCAACCACCAGGGCAGCAGAGGAAGGGTCAACCACCGAGGCAGCAAAGGTTGGGTCAACCACCAGGGCAGCAGAGGAAGGGTCAACCACCGATGCAGCAGAGGTTGTGTCAATCACCGGGGCAGCAAAGTTTGGGTTAACCACCAGGACAGCAGAGGTTGGGTCAACCACCAGGGCAGCAGAGGTTAGGTCAACCACCGAGGCAGCACAGGTTGGGTCAACCACCAGGGTAGCAGAGGAAGGGTCAACCACCGAGGCAGCAGAGGAAGGGGTCAACCACCGAGGCAGCAGAGGTTAGGTCAACCACCGGGGCAGCAGAGGAAGGGTCAACCACCGAGGCAGCAGAGGAAGGGTCAACCACCGGGGCAGCAGAGGAAGGGTCAACCACCAGGGCAGCAGGGGAAGGGTCAACCACCAGGGTAGCAGAGGAAGGGTCAACCACCGAGGCAGCAGAGGAAGGGTCAACCACCGAGGCAGCAGAGGTTAGGTCAACCACCGGGGCAGCAGAGGAAGGGTCAACCACCGAGGCAGCTGAGGAAGGGTCAACCACCGGGGCAGCAGAGGAAGGGTCAACCACCAGGGCAGCAGGGGAAGGGTCAACCCCCGAGGGAACAGAGGGAGAGTCAACCCCCGGGGCAGCAGAGGACGGGTCAACCACCGGGGCAACAGAGGTTGGGTCAACGACCGGGGCAGCAGAAGTTGGGTCAACCACCAGGGCTCAAGAGGTTGGGTCAACCACCGGGGCAGCAGAGGAAGGGTCCACCACCGAGGCAGCAGAGGTTGAGTCAACCACCGGGGCAGCAAAGGAAGGGTCAACCACCAGGGCAGCAGAGGAAGGGTCAACCACCAGGGCAGCAGAGGTTGGGTCAACCACCGAGGCAGCAGAGGTTGGGTCAACCACCGGGGAAGCAGAGGTTTGGTCAACCACCGAGGCAGAAGAGGTTGGGTCAACCACCGGGGCAGCAGAGGTTGGGTCAACCACCAATGCATCAGAGGTTGGGTCAACCACCGGGGCAGTAGAGGAAGGGTCAACCACCGAGGCAGCAGAGGAAAAGTCAAGCACCAGGGCAGCAGAGGAAAGGTCAACCACTGGGGCAGCAGAGGAAGGGTCAACCACCAGTGCAGCAGGGGAAGGGTCAACCACCGAGGCAGCAGAGGAAGGGTCAACCACCAGGGAAGCAGAGGTTTGGTCAACCACCGAGGCAGAAGAGGTTGGGTCAACCACCGGGGCAGCAGAGGTTGGGTCAACCACCAATGCATCAGAGGTTGGGTCAACCACCGGGGCAGTAGAGGTTGGGTCAACCACCGAGGCAGCAGAGGAAAAGTCAACCACCAGGCCAGCAGAGGAAAGGTCAACCACCAAGGCACCAGAGAAAGTGTCAACCACCAGGGCAGCAGAGGTTGGGTCAACCACCGGGGCAGCAGAGGTAGGGTCAACCACCGAGGCAGCAAAGAAGGGTAAACCACCGGGAAAGCAGAGGTTGGGTCAACCACCGGGGCAGCAGAGGTTGTGTCAACCTCCTGGGCAGCAGAGGAAGTGTCAACCACCGAGGCTGCAGAGGTTGGGTCAACTAAAGAGGCAGAAGAGGTTGGGTCAACCACCGGGGCAGCAGAGGAAGGGTCAACCACCGAGGCAGCAGTGGTTGGGTCAACCACCAGGGCGGCAGAGAAAGAGTCAACCACCGAGGCAGCAGAGGTTGGGTCAACCACCGGGGCAGCAGAGGAAGGGTCAACCACCGAGGCAGCAGAGGTTGGGTCAACCACCGGGGCAGTAGAGGTTGGGTCAACCACCAGGGCAGCAGAGGAAGAGTCAACCACCGAGGCAGCAAAGGTTGGGTCAACCACCAGGGCAGCAGAGGATAGTTCAACCACCGAGGCAGCAGAGATTGGGTCAACCACCGGGGCAGCAGAGGAAGGGTCAACCACCGAGGCAGCAGAGGTTGGGTCAACCACCAGGGCAGTAGAGGTTGGGTCAACCACCAGGGCAGCAGAGGAAGGGTCAACCACCGAGGCAGCAAAGGTTGGGTCAACCACCAGGGCAGCAGAGGAAGGGTCAACCACCGATGCAGCAGAGGTTGGGTCAATCACCGGGGCAGCAAAGTTTGGGTTAACCACTAGGACAGCAGAGGTTGGATCAACCACCAGGGCAGCAGAGGTTAGGTCAACCACCGAGGCAGCACAGGTTGGGTCAACCACTAGGGTAGCAGAGGAAGGGTCAACCACCGAGGCAGCAGAGGAAGGGTCAACCACCGAGGCAGCAGAGGTTGGGTCAATCACCGGGGCAGCAAAGTTTGGGTTAACCACCAGGACAGCAGAGGTTGGATCAACCACCAGGGCAGCAGAGGTTAGGTTAACCACCGAGGCAGCAGAGGTTGGGTCAACCACCAGGGCAGCAGAGGAAGAGTCAACCACCGAGGCAGCAGAGGTTAGGTCAACCACCGGGGCAGCAGAGGAAGGGTCAACCACCGAGGCAGCAGACGAAGGGTCAACCACTGGGGCAGCAGAGGGAGAGTCAACCACCGGGGAGACAGAGGTTGGGTCAACCACCAGGGCAGCAGAGGTTGGGTCAACCACCGAGGCAGCAGAGAAGGGTAAACCACCGGGGAAGCAGAGGTTGGGTCAACCACCGGGGCGGCAGAGGTTGTGTCAACCTCCTGGGCAGCAGAGGAAGTGTCAACCACCGAGGCTGCAGATGTTGGGTCAACTAAAGAGGCAGAAGAGGTTGGGTCAACCACCGGGGCAGCAGAGGAAGGGTCAACCACCGAGGCAGCCGAGGTTGGGTCAACCACCATTGCTGCAGAGGAAGAATCAACCACCGAGGCAGCAGAGGTTGGGTCAACCACCGAGGCAGCAGAGGAAGGGTCAACCACCGAGGCAGCAGAGGTTGGGTCAACCACCAGGGCAGCAGAGGAAGGGTCAACCACCGAGGCAGCAGAGGTTAGGTCAATCACCGGGGCAGCAGAGGTTGGGTTAACCACCAGGACAGCAGAGGTTGGGTCAACCACCAGGGCAGCAGAGGTTAGGTTAACCACCGAGGCAGCAGAGGTTGGGTCAACCACCAGGGCAGCAGAGGAAGAGTCAACCACCGAGGCAGCAGAGGTTAGGTCAACCACCGGGGCAGCAGAGGAAGGGTCAACCACCGAGGCAGCAGACGAAGGGTCAACCACTGGGGCAGCAGAGGGAGAGTCAACCACCGGGGAGACAGAGGTTGGGTCAACCACCAGGGCAGCAGAGGTTGGGTCAACCACCAGGGCAGCGGAGGTTGGGTCAACCACCGGGGCAGCAGAGGAAGGGTCCACCACCGAGGCAGCAGAGGAAGGGTCAACCACCGAGGCAGCACATGTTGGGTCAACCGCCGAGGCAGAAGAGATTGGGTCAACCACCGGGGCAGCAGAGGAAGGGTCAACCACCGAGGCAGCAGAGGTTGGGTCAACCACCGAGGCAGAAGAGGTTGGGTCAACCACCGGGGCAGCAGAGGTTGGGTCAACCACCAATGCATCAAAGGTTGGGTCAACAACCGGGGCAGCAGAGGTTGGGTCAACCACCGAGGAAGCAGAGGAAAAGTCAACCACCAGGGCAGCAGAGGAAGGGTCTACCACCGGGGCAGCAGAGGAAGGGTCAACCACCAGGGCAACAGAGGAAGGGTCAACCACCGAGGCAGCAGAGGAAGAGTCAACCACCAGGGCAGCAGAGGTTGGGTCAACCACCGGGGCAGCAGAGGTTGGGTCAACCACCGAGGCAGCAGAGGAAGGGTCAACCACCAGGGCAGCAGAGGTTGGGTCAACCACCGGGGCAGCAGAGGTTGGGTCAACCACCGAGGCAGCAGAGAAGGGTAAACCACCGGGGAAGCAGAGGTTGGGTCAACCACCGGAGCAGCAGAGGTTGTGTCAACCTCCTGGGCAGCAGAGGAAGTGTCAACCATCGAGGCTGCAGAGGTTGGGTCAACTAAAGAGGCAGAAGAGGTTGGGTCAACCACCAGGGCGGCAGAGGAAGAGTCAACCACCGAGGCAGCAGAGATTGGGTCAACCACCGGGGCAGCAGAGGAAGGGTCAACCACCGAGGCAGCAGAGGTTGGGTCAACCACCAGGGCAGTAGAGGTTGGGTCAACCACCAGGGCAGCAGAGGAAGGGTCAACCACCGAGGCAGCAAAGGTTGGGTCAACCACCAGGGCAGCAGAGGAAGGGTCAACCACCGATGCAGCAGAGGTTGGGTCAATCACCGGGGCAGCAAAGTTTGGGTTAACCACCAGGACAGCAGAGGTTGGGTCAACCACCAGGGCAGCAGAGGTTAGGTCAACCACCGAGGCAGCACAGGTTGGGTCAACCACCAGGGTAGCAGAGGAAGGGTCAACCACCGAGGCAGCAGAGGAAGGGTCAACCACCGAGGCAGCAGAGGTTAGGTCAACCACCGGGGCAGCAGAGGAAGGGTCAACCACCGAGGCAGCAGAGAAAGGGTCAACCACCGGGGCAGCAGAGGAAGGGTCAACCACCAGGGCAGCAGGGGAAGGGTCAACCCCCGAGGGAACAGAGGGAGAGTCAACCACCGGGGCAGCAGAGGACGGGTCAACCACCGGGGCAACAGAGGTTGGGTCAACCACCGGGGCAGCAGAAGTTGGGTCAACCACCAGGGCTCAAGAGGTTGGGTCAACCACCAGGGCAGCAGAGGAAGGGTCCACCACCGAGGCAGCAGAGGTTGAGTCAACCACCGGGGCAGGAAAGGAAGGGTCAACCACCAGGGCAGCAGAGAAAGGGTCAACCACCAGGGCAGCAGAGGTTGGGTCAACCACCGAGGCAGCAGAGGTTGGGTCAACCACCGAGGAAGCAGAGGTTTGGTCAACCACCGAGGCAGAAGAGGTTGGGTCAACCACCAATGCATCAGAGGTCTGGTCAACCACCGGGGCAGTAGAGGTTGGGTCAACCACCGAGGCAGCAGAGGAAAAGTCAACCACCAGGGCAGCAGAGGAAAGGTCAACCACTGGGGCAGCAGAGGAAGGGTCAACCACCAGGGCAGCAGGGGAAGGGTCAACCACCGAGGCAGCAGAGGTTGGGTCAACCACCGAGGCAGCAGAGGAAGGGTCAACCACCGTGGCAGCAGAGGTTGGGTCAACCACCAGGGCAGCAGAGGAAGGGTCAACCACCGAGGCAGCAGAGGTTAGGTCAATCACCGGGGCAGCAGAGGTTGGGTTAACCACCAGGACAGCAGAGGTTGGGTCAACCACCAGGGCAGCAGAGGTTAGGTTAACCACCGAGGCAGCAGAGGTTGGGTCAACCACCCGGGCAGCAGAGGAAGAGTCAACCACCGAGGTAGCAGAGGTTAGGTCAACCACCGGGGCAGCAGAGGAAGGGTCAACCACCGAGGCAGCAGACGAAGGGTCAACCACCGGGGCAGCAGAGGGAGAGTCAACCACCGGGGAGACAGAGGCTGGGTCAACCACCAGGGCAGCAGAGATTGGGTCAAACACCAGGGCAGCGGAGGTTGGGTCAACCACCGGGGCAGCAGAGGAAGGGTCCACCACCGAGGCAGCAGAGGAAGGGTCAACCACCGAGGCAGCACAGGTTGGGTCAACCGCCGAGGCAGAAGAGATTGGGTCAACCACCGGGGCAGCAGAGGAAGGGTCAACCACCGAGGCAGCAGAGGTTGGGTCAACCACCGAGGCAGAAGAGGTTGGGTCAACCACCGGGGCAGCAGAGGTTGGGTCAACCACCAATGCATCAAAGGTTGGGTCAACAACCGGGGCAGCAGAGGTTGGGTCAACCACCGAGGAAGCAGAGGAAAAGTCAACCACCAGGGCAGCAGAGGAAGGGTCTACCACCGGGGCAGCAGAGGAAGGGTCAACCACCAGGGCAACAGAGGAAGGGTCAACCACCGAGGCAGCAGAGGAAGAGTCAACCACCAGGGCAGCAGAGGTTGGGTCAACCTCCGGGGCAGCAGAGGTTGGGTCAACCACCGAGGCAGCAGAGGAAGGGTCAACCACCAGGGCAGCAGAGGTTGGGTCAACCACCGGGGCAGCAGAAGTTGGGTCAACCACCGAGGCAGCAGAGAAGGGTAAACCACCGGGGAAGCAGAGGTTGGGTCAACCACCGGAGCAGCAGAGGTTGTGTCAACCTCCTGGGCAGCAGAGGAAGTGTCAACCATCGAGGCTGCAGAGGTTGGGTCAACTAAAGAGGCAGAAGAGGTTGGGTCAACCACCAGGGCGGCAGAGGAAGAGTCAACCACCGAGGCAGCAGAGATTGGGTCAACCACCGGGGCAGCAGAGGAAGGGTCAACCACCGAGGCAGCAGAGGTTGGGTCAACCACCAGGGCAGTAGAGGTTGGGTCAACCACCAGGGCAGCAGAGGAAGGGTCAACCACCGAGGCAGCAAAGGTTGGGTCAACCACCAGGGCAGCAGAGGAAGGGTCAACCACCGATGCAGCAGAGGTTGGGTCAATCACCGGGGCAGCAAAGTTTGGGTTAACCACCAGGACAGCAGAGGTTGGGTCAACCACCAGGGCAGCAGAGGTTAGGTCAACCACCGAGGCAGCACAGGTTGGGTCAACCACCAGGGTAGCAGAGGAAGGGTCAACCACCGAGGCAGCAGAGGAAGGGTCAACCACCGAGGCAGCAGAGGTTAGGTCAACCACCGGGGCAGCAGAGGAAGGGTCAACCACCGAGGCAGCAGAGAAAGGGTCAACCACCGGGGCAGCAGAGGAAGGGTCAACCACCAGGGCAGCAGGGGAAGGGTCAACCCCCGAGGGAACAGAGGGAGAGTCAACCACCGGGGCAGCAGAGGACGGGTCAACCACCGGGGCAACAGAGGTTGGGTCAACCACCGGGGCAGCAGAAGTTGGGTCAACCACCAGGGCTCAAGAGGTTGGGTCAACCACCAGGGCTCAAGAGGTTGGGTCAACCACCAGGGCAGCAGAGGAAGGGTCCACCACCGAGGCAGCAGAGGTTGAGTCAACCACCGGGGCAGGAAAGGAAGGGTCAACCACCAGGGCAGCAGAGGAAGGGTTAACCACCAGGGCAGCAGAGGTTGGGTCAACCACCGAGGCAGCAGAGGTTGGGTCAACCACCGGGGAAGCAGAGGTTTGGTCAACCACCGAGGCAGAAGAGGTTGGGTCAACCACCGGGGCAGCAGAGGTTGGGTCAACCACCAATGCATCAGAGGTCTGGTCAACCACCGGGGCAGTAGAGGTTGGGTCAACCACCGAGGCAGCAGAGGAAAAGTCAACCACCAGGGCAGCAGAGGAAAGGTCAACCACTGGGGCAGCAGAGGAAGGGTCAACCACCAGGGCAGCAGGGGAAGGGTCAACCACCGAGGCAGCAGAGGTTGGGTCAACCACCGAGGCAGCAGAGGAAGGGTCAACCACCGTGGCAGCAGAGGTTGGGTCAACCACCAGGGCAGCAGAGGAAGGGTCAACCACCGAGGCAGCAGAGGTTAGGTCAATCACCGGGGCAGCAGAGGTTGGGTTAACCACCAGGACAGCAGAGGTTGGGTCAACCACCAGGGCAGCAGAGGTTAGGTTATCCACCGAGGCAGCAGAGGTTGGGTCAACCACCCGGGCAGCAGAGGAAGAGTCAACCACCGAGGCAGCAGAGGTTAGGTCAACCACCGGGGCAGCAGAGGAAGGGTCAACCACCGAGGCAGCAGACGAAGGGTCAACCACCGGGGCAGCAGAGGGAGAGTCAACCACCGGGGAGACAGAGGTTGGGTCAACCACCAGGGCATCAGATTGGGTCAACCACCAGGGCAGCGGAGGTTGGGTCAACCACCGGGGCAGCAGAGGAAGGGTCCACCACCGAGGCAGCAGAGGAAGGGTCAACCACCGAGGCAGCACAGGTTGGGTCAACCGCCGAGGCAGAAGAGGTTGGGTCAACCACCGGGGCAGCAGAGGAAGGGTCAACCACCGAGGCAGCAGAGGTTGGGTCAACCACCGAGGCAGAAGAGGTTGGGTCAACCACCGGGGCAGCAGAGGTTGGGTCAACCACCAATGCATCAAAGGTTGGGTCAACAACCGGGGCAGCAGAGGTTGGGTCATCCACCGAGGAAGCAGAGGAAAAGTCAACCACCAGAGCAGCAGAGGAAGGGTCTACCACCGGGGCAGCAGAGAAAGGGTCAACCACCAGGGCAGCAGAGGAAGGGTCAACCACCGAGGCAGCAGAGGAAGAGTCAACCACCAGGGCAGCAGAGGTTGGGTCAACCACCGGGGCAGCAGAGGTTGGGTCAACCACCGAGGCAGCAGAGAAGGGTAAACCACCGGGGAAGCAGAGGTTGCGTCAACCACCGGGGCAGCAGAGGTTGTGTCAACCTCCTGGGCAGCAGAGGAAGTGTCAACCACCGAGGCTGCAGAGGTTGGGTCAACTAAAGAGGAAGAAGAGGTTGGGTCAACCACACGGGCAGCAGAGGAAGGTTCAACCACAGAGGCAGCAGAGGTTGGGTCAACCACCCGGGCGGCAGAGGAAGAGTCAACCACCGAGGCAGCAGAGATTGGGTCAACCACCGGGGCAGCAGAGGAAGGGTCAACCACCGAGGCAGCAGAGGTTGGGTCAACCACCAGGGCAGTAGAGGTTGGGTCAACCACCAGGGCAGCAGAGGAAGGGTCAACCACCGAGGCAGCAAAGGTTGGGTCAACCACCAGGGCAGCAGAGGAAGGGTCAACCACCGATGCAGCAGAGGTTGTGTCAATCACTGGGGCAGCAAAGTTTGGGTTAACCACCAGGACAGCAGAGGTTGGGTCAACCACCAGGGCAGCAGAGGTTAGGTCAACCACCGAGGCAGCACAGGTTGGGTCAACCACCAGGGTAGCAGAGGAAGGGTCAACCACCGAGGCAGCAGAGGAAGGGGTCAACCACCGAGGCAGCAGAGGTTAGGTCAACCACCGGGGCAGCAGAGGAAGGGTCAACCACCGAGGCAGCAGAGGAAGGGTCAACCACCGGGGCAGCAGAGGAAGGGTCAACCACCAGGGCAGCAGGGGAAGGGTCAACCCACCAGGGTAGCAGAGGAAGGGTCACCCACCGAGGCAGCAGAGGAAGGGTCAACCACCGAGGCAGCAGAGGTTAGGTCAACCACCGGGGCAGCAGAGGAAGGGTCAACCACCGAGGCAGCTGAGGAAGGGTCAACCACCGGGGCAGCAGAGGAAGGGTCAACCACCAGGGCAGCAGGGGAAGGGTCAACCCCCGAGGGAACAGAGGGAGAGTCAACCCCCGGAGCAGCAGAGGACGGGTCAACCACCGGGGCAGCAGAGGTTGGGTCAACCACCAGGGCAGCAGAGGAAGGGTCAACCACCGAGGCAGCAGAGGTTAGGTCAATCACCGGGGCAGCAGAGGTTGGGTTAACCACCAGGACAGCAGAGGTTGGGTCAACCACCAGGGCAGCAGAGGTTAGGTTAACCACCGAGGCAGCAGAGGTTGGGTCAACCACCAGGGCAGCAGAGGAAGAGTCAACCACCGAGGCAGCAGAGGTTAGGTCAACCACCGGGGCAGCAGAGGAAGGGTCAACCACCGAGGCAGCAGACGAAGGGTCAACCACTGGGGCAGCAGAGGGAGAGTCAACCACCGGGGAGACAGAGGTTGGGTCAACCACCAGGGCAGCAGAGATTGGGTCAACCACCAGGGCAGCGGAGGTTGGGTCAACCACCGGGGCAGCAGAGGAAGGGTCCACCACCGAGGCAGCAGAGGAAGGGTCAACCACCGAGGCAGCGCATGTTGGGTCAACCGCCGAGGCAGAAGAGATTGGGTCAACCACCGGGGCAGCAGAGGAAGGGTCAACCACCGAGGCAGCAGAGGTTGGGTCAACCACCGAGGCAGAAGAGGTTGGGTCAACCACCGGGGCAGCAGAGGTTGGGTCAACCACCAATGCATCAAAGGTTGGGTCAACAACCGGGGCAGCAGAGGTTGGGTCAACCACCGAGGAAGCAGAGGAAAAGTCAACCACCAGGGCAGCAGAGGAAGGGTCTACCACCGGGGCAGCAGAGGAAGGGTCAACCACCAGGGCAACAGAGGAAGGGTCAACCACCGAGGCAGCAGAGGAAGAGTCAACCACCAGGGCAGCAGAGGTTGGGTCAACCACCGGGGCAGCAGAGGTTGGGTCAACCACCGAGGCAGCAGAGGAAGGGTCAACCACCAGGGCAGCAGAGGTTGGGTCAACCACCGGGGCAGCAGAGGTTGGGTCAACCACCGAGGCAGCAGAGAAGGGTAAACCACCGGGGAAGCAGAGGTTGGGTCAACCACCGGAGCAGCAGAGGTTGTGTCAACCTCCTGGGCAGCAGAGGAAGTGTCAACCATCGAGGCTGCAGAGGTTGGGTCAACTAAAGAGGCAGAAGAGGTTGGGTCAACCACCAGGGCGGCAGAGGAAGAGTCAACCACCGAGACAGCAGAGATTGGGTCAACCACCGGGGCAGCAGAGGAAGGGTCAACCACCGAGGCAGCAGAGGTTGGGTCAACCACCAGGGCAGTAGAGGTTGGGTCAACCACCAGGGCAGCAGAGGAAGGGTCAACCACCGAGGCAGCAAAGGTTGGGTCAACCACCAGGGCAGCAGAGGAAGGGTCAACCACCGATGCAGCAGAGGTTGGGTCAATCACCGGGGCAGCAAAGTTTGGGTTAACCACCAGGACAGCAGAGGTTGGGTCAACCACCAGGGCAGCAGAGGTTAGGTCAACCACCGAGGCAGCACAGGTTGGGTCAACCACCAGGGTAGCAGAGGAAGGGTCAACCACCGAGGCAGCAGAGGAAGGGTCAACCACCGAGGCAGCAGAGGTTGGGTCAACCACCAGGGTAGCAGAGGAAGGGTCAACCACCGAGGCAGCAGAGGAAGGGTCAACCACCGAGGCAGCAGAGAAAGGGTCAACCACCGGGGCAGCAGAGGAAGGGTCAACCACCAGGGCAGCAGGGGAAGGGTCAACCCCCGAGGGAACAGAGGGAGAGTCAACCACCGGGGCAGCAGAGGACGGGTCAACCACCGGGGCAACAGAGGTTGGGTCAACCACCGGGGCAGCAGAAGTTGGGTCAACCACCAGGGCTCAAGAGGTTGGGTCAACCACCAGGGCAGCAGAGGAAGGGTCCACCACCGAGGCAGCAGAGGTTGAGTCAACCACCGGGGCAGGAAAGGAAGGGTCAACCACCAGGGCAGCAGAGGAAGGGTCAACCACCAGGGCAGCAGAGGTTGGGTCAACCACCGAGGCAGCAGAGGTTGGGTCAACCACCGGGGAAGCAGAGGTTTGGTCAACCACCGAGGCAGAAGAGGTTGGGTCAACCACCGGGGCAGCAGAGGTTGGGTCAACCACCAATGCATCAGAGGTCTGGTCAACCACCGGGGCAGTAGAGGTTGGGTCAACCACCGAGGCAGCAGAGGAAAAGTCAACCACCAGGGCAGCAGAGGAAAGGTCAACCACTGGGGCAGCAGAGGAAGGGTCAACCACCAGGGCAGCAGGGGAAGGGTCAACCACCGAGGCAGCAGAGGTTGGGTCAACCACCGAGGCAGCAGAGGAAGGGTCAACCACCGTGGCAGCAGAGGTTGGGTCAACCACCAGGGCAGCAGAGGAAGGGTCAACCACCGAGGCAGCAGAGGTTAGGTCAATCACCGGGGCAGCAGAGGTTGGGTTAACCACCAGGACAGCAGAGGTTGGGTCAACCACCAGGGCAGCAGAGGTTAGGTTAACCACCGAGGCAGCAGAGGTTGGGTCAACCACCCGGGCAGCAGAGGAAGAGTCAACCACCGAGGCAGCAGAGGTTAGGTCAACCACCGGGGCAGCAGAGGAAGGGTCAACCACCGAGGCAGCAGACGAAGGGTCAACCACCGGGGCAGCAGAGGGAGAGTCAACCACCGGGGAGACAGAGGTTGGGTCAACCACCAGGGCAGCAGAGATTGGGTCAACCACCAGGGCAGCGGAGGTTGGGTCAACCACCGGGGCAGCAGAGGAAGGGTCCACCACCGAGGCAGCAGAGGAAGGGTCAACCACCGAGGCAGCACAGGTTGGGTCAACCGCCGAGGCAGAAGAGGTTGGGTCAACCACCGGGGCAGCAGAGGAAGGGTCAACCACCGAGGCAGCAGAGGTTGGGTCAACCACCGAGGCAGAAGAGGTTGGGTCAACCACCGGGGCAGCAGAGGTTGGGTCAACCACCAATGCATCAAAGGTTGGGTCAACAACCGGGGCAGCAGAGGTTGGGTCATCCACCGAGGAAGCAGAGGAAAAGTCAACCACCAGAGCAGCAGAGGAAGGGTCTACCACCGGGGCAGCAGAGAAAGGGTCAACCACCAGGGCAGCAGAGGAAGGGTCAACCACCGAGGCAGCAGAGGAAGAGTCAACCACCAGGGCAGCAGAGGTTGGGTCAACCACCGGGGCAGCAGAGGTTGGGTCAACCACCGAGGCAGCAGAGAAGGGTAAACCACCGGGGAAGCAGAGGTTGCGTCAACCACCGGGGCAGCAGAGGTTGTGTCAACCTCCTGGGCAGCAGAGGAAGTGTCAACCACCGAGGCTGCAGAGGTTGGGTCAACTAAAGAGGAAGAAGAGGTTGGGTCAACCACACGGGCAGCTGAGGAAGGTTCAACCACAGAGGCAGCAGAGGTTGGGTCAACCACCAGGGCGGCAGAGGAAGAGTCAACCACCGAGGCAGCAGAGATTGGGTCAACCACCGGGGCAGCAGAGGAAGGGTCAACCACCGAGGCAGCAGAGGTTGGGTCAACCACCAGGGCAGTAGAGGTTGGGTCAACCACCAGGGCAGCAGAGGAAGGGTCAACCACCGAGGCAGCAAAGGTTGTGTCAACCACCAGGGCAGCAGAGGAAGGGTCAACCACCGATGCAGCAGAGGTTGTGTCAATCACTGGGGCAGCAAAGTTTGGGTTAACCACCAGGACAGCAGAGGTTGGGTCAACCACCAGGGCAGCAGAGGTTAGGTCAACCACCGAGGCAGCACAGGTTGGGTCAACCACCAAGGTAGCAGAGGAAGGGTCAACCACCGAGGCAGCAGAGGAAGGGGTCAACCACCGAGGCAGCAGAGGTTAGGTCAACCACCGGGGCAGCAGAGGAAGGGTCAACCACCGAGGCAGCAGAGGAAGGGTCAACCACCGGGGCAGCAGAGGAAGGGTCAACCACCAGGGCAGCAGGGGAAGGGTCAACCACCAGGGTAGCAGAGGAAGGGTCAACCACCGAGGCAGCAGAGGAAGGGTCAACCACCGAGGCAGCAGAGGTTAGGTCAACCACCGGGGCAGCAGAGGAAGGGTCAACCACCGAGGCAGCTGAGGAAGGGTCAACCACCGGGGCAGCAGAGGAAGGGTCAACCACCAGGGCAGCAGGGGAAGGGTCAACCCCCGAGGGAACAGAGGGAGAGTCAACCCCCGGGGCAGCAGAGGACGGGTCAACCACCGGGGCAGCAGAGGTTGGGTCAACCACCAGGGCAGCAGAGGAAGGGTCAACCACCGAGGCAGCAGAGGTTAGGTCAATCACCGGGGCAGCAGAGGTTGGGTTAACCACCAGGACAGCAGAGGTTGGGTCAACCACCAGGGCAGCAGAGGTTAGGTTAACCACCGAGGCAGCAGAGGTTGGGTCAACCACCAGGGCAGCAGAGGAAGAGTCAACCACCGAGGCAGCAGAGGTTAGGTCAACCACCGGGGCAGCAGAGGAAGGGTCAACCACCGAGGCAGCAGACGAAGGGTCAACCACTGGGGCAGCAGAGGGAGAGTCAACCACCGGGGAGACAGAGGTTGGGTCAACCACCAGGGCAGCAGAGGTTGGGTCAACCACCAGGGCAGCGGAGGTTGGGTCAACCACCGGGGCAGCAGAGGAAGGGTCCACCACCGAGGCAGCAGAGGAAGGGTCAACCACCGAGGCAGCGCATGTTGGGTCAACCGCCGAGGCAGAAGAGATTGGGTCAACCACCGGGGCAGCAGAGGAAGGGTCAACCACCGAGGCAGCAGAGGTTGGGTCAACCACCGAGGCAGAAGAGGTTGGGTCAACCACCGGGGCAGCAGAGGTTGGGTCAACCACCAATGCATCAAAGGTTGGGTCAACAACCGGGGCAGCAGAGGTTGGGTCAACCACCGAGGAAGCAGAGGAAAAGTCAACCACCAGGGCAGCAGAGGAAGGGTCTACCACCGGGGCAGCAGAGGAAGGGTCAACCACCAGGGCAACAGAGGAAGGGTCAACCACCGAGGCAGCAGAGGAAGAGTCAACCACCAGGGCAGCAGAGGTTGGGTCAACCACCGGGGCAGCAGAGGTTGGGTCAACCACCGAGGCAGCAGAGGAAGGGTCAACCACCAGGGCAGCAGAGGTTGGGTCAACCACCGGGGCAGCAGAGGTTGGGTCAACCACCGAGGCAGCAGAGAAGGGTAAACCACCGGGGAAGCAGAGGTTGGGTCAACCACCGGAGCAGCAGAGGTTGTGTCAACCTCCTGGGCAGCAGAGGAAGTGTCAACCATCGAGGCTGCAGAGGTTGGGTCAACTAAAGAGGCAGAAGAGGTTGGGTCAACCACCAGGGCGGCAGAGGAAGAGTCAACCACCGAGGCAGCAGAGATTGGGTCAACCACCGGGGCAGCAGAGGAAGGGTCAACCACCGAGGCAGCAGAGGTTGGGTCAACCACCAGGGCAGTAGAGGTTGGGTCAACCACCAGGGCAGCAGAGGAAGGGTCAACCACCGAGGCAGCAAAGGTTGGGTCAACCACCAGGGCAGCAGAGGAAGGGTCAACCACCGATGCAGCAGAGGTTGGGTCAATCACCGGGGCAGCAAAGTTTGGGTTAACCACCAGGACAGCAGAGGTTGGGTCAACCACCAGGGCAGCAGAGGTTAGGTCAACCACCGAGGCAGCACAGGTTGGGTCAACCACCAGGGTAGCAGAGGAAGGGTCAACCACCGAGGCAGCAGAGGAAGGGTCAACCACCGAGGCAGCAGAGGTTGGGTCAACCACCAGGGTAGCAGAGGAAGGGTCAACCACCGAGGCAGCAGAGGAAGGGTCAACCACCGAGGCAGCAGAGAAAGGGTCAACCACCGGGGCAGCAGAGGAAGGGTCAACCACCAGGGCAGCAGGGGAAGGGTCAACCCCCGAGGGAACAGAGGGAGAGTCAACCACCGGGGCAGCAGAGGACGGGTCAACCACCGGGGCAACAGAGGTTGGGTCAACCACCGGGGCAGCAGAAGTTGGGTCAACCACCAGGGCTCAAGAGGTTGGGTCAACCACCAGGGCAGCAGAGGAAGGGTCCACCACCGAGGCAGCAGAGGTTGAGTCAACCACCGGGGCAGGAAAGGAAGGGTCAACCACCAGGGCAGCAGAGGAAGGGTCAACCACCAGGGCAGCAGAGGTTGGGTCAACCACCGAGGCAGCAGAGGTTGGGTCAACCACCGGGGAAGCAGAGGTTTGGTCAACCACCGAGGCAGAAGAGGTTGGGTCAACCACCGGGGCAGCAGAGGTTGGGTCAACCACCAATGCATCAGAGGTCTGGTCAACCACCGGGGCAGTAGAGGTTGGGTCAACCACCGAGGCAGCAGAGGAAAAGTCAACCACCAGGGCAGCAGAGGAAAGGTCAACCACTGGGGCAGCAGAGGAAGGGTCAACCACCAGGGCAGCAGGGGAAGGGTCAACCACCGAGGCAGCAGAGGTTGGGTCAACCACCGAGGCAGCAGAGGAAGGGTCAACCACCGTGGCAGCAGAGGTTGGGTCAACCACCAGGGCAGCAGAGGAAGGGTCAACCACCGAGGCAGCAGAGGTTAGGTCAATCACCGGGGCAGCAGAGGTTGGGTTAACCACCAGGACAGCAGAGGTTGGGTCAACCACCAGGGCAGCAGAGGTTAGGTTAACCACCGAGGCAGCAGAGGTTGGGTCAACCACCCGGGCAGCAGAGGAAGAGTCAACCACCGAGGCAGCAGAGGTTAGGTCAACCACCGGGGCAGCAGAGGAAGGGTCAACCACCGAGGCAGCAGACGAAGGGTCAACCACCGGGGCAGCAGAGGGAGAGTCAACCACCGGGGAGACAGAGGTTGGGTCAACCACCAGGGCAGCAGAGATTGGGTCAACCACCAGGGCAGCGGAGGTTGGGTCAACCACCGGGGCAGCAGAGGAAGGGTCCACCACCGAGGCAGCAGAGGAAGGGTCAACCACCGAGGCAGCACAGGTTGGGTCAACCGCCGAGGCAGAAGAGGTTGGGTCAACCACCGGGGCAGCAGAGGAAGGGTCAACCACCGAGGCAGCAGAGGTTGGGTCAACCACCGAGGCAGAAGAGGTTGGGTCAACCACCGGGGCAGCAGAGGTTGGGTCAACCACCAATGCATCAAAGGTTGGGTCAACAACCGGGGCAGCAGAGGTTGGGTCATCCACCGAGGAAGCAGAGGAAAAGTCAACCACCAGAGCAGCAGAGGAAGGGTCTACCACCGGGGCTGCAGAGAAAGGGTCAACCACCAGGGCAGCAGAGGAAGGGTCAACCACCGAGGCAGCAGAGGAAGAGTCAACCACCAGGGCAGCAGAGGTTGGGTCAACCACCGGGGCAGCAGAGGTTGGGTCAACCACCGAGGCAGCAGAGAAGGGTAAACCACCGGGGAAGCAGAGGTTGCGTCAACCACCGGGGCAGCAGAGGTTGTGTCAACCTCCTGGGCAGCAGAGGAAGTGTCAACCACCGAGGCTGCAGAGGTTGGGTCAACTAAAGAGGAAGAAGAGGTTGGGTCAACCACACGGGCAGCTGAGGAAGGTTCAACCACAGAGGCAGCAGAGGTTGGGTCAACCACCAGGGCGGCAGAGGAAGAGTCAACCACCGAGGCAGCAGAGATTGGGTCAACCACCTGGGCAGCAGAGGAAGGGTCAACCACCGAGGCAGCAGAGGTTGGGTCAACCACCAGGGCAGTAGAGGTTGGGTCAACCACCAGGGCAGCAGAGGAAGGGTCAACCACCGAGGCAGCAAAGGTTGTGTCAACCACCAGGGCAGCAGAGGAAGGGTCAACCACCGATGCAGCAGAGGTTGTGTCAATCACTGGGGCAGCAAAGTTTGGGTTAACCACCAGGACAGCAGAGGTTGGGTCAACCACCAGGGCAGCAGAGGTTAGGTCAACCACCGAGGCAGCACAGGTTGGGTCAACCACCAGGGTAGCAGAGGAAGGGTCAACCACCGAGGCAGCAGAGGAAGGGGTCAACCACCGAGGCAGCAGAGGTTAGGTCAACCACCGGGGCAGCAGAGGAAGGGTCAACCACCGAGGCAGCAGAGGAAGGGTCAACCACCGGGGCAGCAGAGGAAGGGTCAACCACCAGGGCAGCAGGGGAAGGGTCAACCACCAGGGTAGCAGAGGAAGGGTCAACCACCGAGGCAGCAGAGGAAGGGTCAACCACCGAGGCAGCAGAGGTTAGGTCAACCACCGGGGCAGCAGAGGAAGGGTCAACCACCGAGGCAGCTGAGGAAGGGTCAACCACCGGGGCAGCAGAGGAAGGGTCAACCACCAGGGCAGCAGGGGAAGGGTCAACCCCCGAGGGAACAGAGGGAGAGTCAACCCCCGGGGCAGCAGAGGACGGGTCAACCACCGGGGCAGCAGAGGTTGGGTCAACCACCAGGGCAGCAGAGGAAGGGTCAACCACCGAGGCAGCAGAGGTTAGGTCAATCACCGGGGCAGCAGAGGTTGGGTTAACCACCAGGACAGCAGAGGTTGGGTCAACCACCAGGGCAGCAGAGGTTAGGTTAACCACCGAGGCAGCAGAGGTTGGGTCAACCACCAGGGCAGCAGAGGAAGAGTCAACCACCGAGGCAGCAGAGGTTAGGTCAACCACCGGGGCAGCAGAGGAAGGGTCAACCACCGAGGCAGCAGACGAAGGGTCAACCACTGGGGCAGCAGAGGGAGAGTCAACCACCGGGGAGACAGAGGTTGGGTCAACCACCAGGGCAGCAGAGGTTGGGTCAACCACCAGGGCAGCGGAGGTTGGGTCAACCACCGGGGCAGCAGAGGAAGGGTCAACCACCGAGGCAGCACATGTTGGGTCAACCGCCGAGGCAGAAGAGATTGGGTCAACCACCGGGGCAGCAGAGGAAGGGTCAACCACCGAGGCAGCAGAGGTTGGGTCAACCACCGAGGCAGAAGAGGTTGGGTCAACCACCGGGGCAGCAGAGGTTGGGTCAACCACCAATGCATCAAAGGTTGGGTCTACAACCGGGGCAGCAGAGGTTGGGTCAACCACCGAGGAAGCAGAGGAAAAGTCAACCACCAGGGCAGCAGAGGAAGGGTCTACCACCGGGGCAGCAGAGGAAGGGTCAACCACCAGGGCAACAGAGGAAGGGTCAACCACCGAGGCAGCAGAGGAAGAGTCAACCACCAGGGCAGCAGAGGTTGGGTCAACCACCGGGGCAGCAGAGGTTGGGTCAACCACCGAGGCAGCAGAGGAAGGGTCAACCACCAGGGCAGCAGAGGTTGGGTCAACCACCGGGGCAGCAGAGGTTGGGTCAACCACCGAGGCAGCAGAGAAGGGTAAACCACCGGGGAAGCAGAGGTTGGGTCAACCACCGGAGCAGCAGAGGTTGTGTCAACCTCCTGGGCAGCAGAGGAAGTGTCAACCATCGAGGCTGCAGAGGTTGGGTCAACTAAAGAGGCAGAAGAGGTTGGGTCAACCACCAGGGCGGCAGAGGAAGAGTCAACCACCGAGGCAGCAGAGATTGGGTCAACCACCGGGGCAGCAGAGGAAGGGTCAACCACCGAGGCAGCAGAGGTTGGGTCAACCACCAGGGCAGTAGAGGTTGGGTCAACCACCAGGGCAGCAGAGGAAGGGTCAACCACCGAGGCAGCAAAGGTTGGGTCAACCACCAGGGCAGCAGAGGAAGGGTCAACCACCGATGCAGCAGAGGTTGGGTCAATCACCGGGGCAGCAAAGTTTGGGTTAACCACCAGGACAGCAGAGGTTGGGTCAACCACCAGGGCAGCAGAGGTTAGGTCAACCACCGAGGCAGCACAGGTTGGGTCAACCACCAGGGTAGCAGAGGAAGGGTCAACCACCGAGGCAGCAGAGGAAGGGTCAACCACCGAGGCAGCAGAGGTTAGGTCAACCACCGGGGCAGCAGAGGAAGGGTCAACCACCGAGGCAGCAGAGAAAGGGTCAACCACCGGGGCAGCAGAGGAAGGGTCAACCACCAGGGCAGCAGGGGAAGGGTCAACCCCCGAGGGAACAGAGGGAGAGTCAACCACCGGGGCAGCAGAGGACGGGTCAACCACCGGGGCAACAGAGGTTGGGTCAACCACCGGGGCAGCAGAAGTTGGGTCAACCACCAGGGCTCAAGAGGTTGGGTCAACCACCAGGGCAGCAGAGGAAGGGTCCACCACCGAGGCAGCAGAGGTTGAGTCAACCACCGGGGCAGGAAAGGAAGGGTCAACCACCAGGGCAGCAGAGGAAGGGTCAACCACCAGGGCAGCAGAGGTTGGGTCAACCACCGAGGCAGCAGAGGTTGGGTCAACCACCGGGGAAGCAGAGGTTTGGTCAACCACCGAGGCAGAAGAGGTTGGGTCAACCACCGGGGCAGCAGAGGTTGGGTCAACCACCAATGCATCAGAGGTCTGGTCAACCACCGGGGCAGTAGAGGTTGGGTCAACCACCGAGGCAGCAGAGGAAAAGTCAACCACCAGGGCAGCAGAGGAAAGGTCAACCACTGGGGCAGCAGAGGAAGGGTCAACCACCAGGGCAGCAGGGGAAGGGTCAACCACCGAGGCAGCAGAGGTTGGGTCAACCACCGAGGCAGCAGAGGAAGGGTCAACCACCGTGGCAGCAGAGGTTGGGTCAACCACCAGGGCAGCAGAGGAAGGGTCAACCACCGAGGCAGCAGAGGTTAGGTCAATCACCGGGGCAGCAGAGGTTGGGTTAACCACCAGGACAGCAGAGGTTGGGTCAACCACCAGGGCAGCAGAGGTTAGGTTAACCACCGAGGCAGCAGAGGTTGGGTCAACCACCCGGGCAGCAGAGGAAGAGTCAACCACCGAGGCAGCAGAGGTTAGGTCAACCACCGGGGCAGCAGAGGAAGGGTCAACCACCGAGGCAGCAGACGAAGGGTCAACCACCGGGGCAGCAGAGGGAGAGTCAACCACCGGGGAGACAGAGGTTGGGTCAACCACCAGGGCAGCAGAGATTGGGTCAACCACCAGGGCAGCGGAGGTTGGGTCAACCACCGGGGCAGCAGAGGAAGGGTCCACCACCGAGGCAGCAGAGGAAGGGTCAACCACCGAGGCAGCACAGGTTGGGTCAACCGCCGAGGCAGAAGAGGTTGGGTCAACCACCGGGGCAGCAGAGGAAGGGTCAACCACCGAGGCAGCAGAGGTTGGGTCAACCACCGAGGCAGAAGAGGTTGGGTCAACCACCGGGGCAGCAGAGGTTGGGTCAACCACCAATGCATCAAAGGTTGGGTCAACAACCGGGGCAGCAGAGGTTGGGTCATCCACCGAGGAAGCAGAGGAAAAGTCAACCACCAGAGCAGCAGAGGAAGGGTCTACCACCGGGGCAGCAGAGAAAGGGTCAACCACCAGGGCAGCAGAGGAAGGGTCAACCACCGAGGCAGCAGAGGAAGAGTCAACCACCAGGGCAGCAGAGGTTGGGTCAACCACCGGGGCAGCAGAGGTTGGGTCAACCACCGAGGCAGCAGAGAAGGGTAAACCACCGGGGAAGCAGAGGTTGCGTCAACCACCGGGGCAGCAGAGGTTGTGTCAACCTCCTGGGCAGCAGAGGAAGTGTCAACCACCGAGGCTGCAGAGGTTGGGTCAACTAAAGAGGAAGAAGAGGTTGGGTCAACCACACGGGCAGCAGAGGAAGGTTCAACCACAGAGGCAGCAGAGGTTGGGTCAACCACCAGGGCGGCAGAGGAAGAGTCAACCACCGAGGCAGCAGAGATTGGGTCAACCACCGGGGCAGCAGAGGAAGGGTCAACCACCGAGGCAGCAGAGGTTGGGTCAACCACCAGGGCAGTAGAGGTTGGGTCAACCACCAGGGCAGCAGAGGAAGGGTCAACCACCGAGGCAGCAAAGGTTGGGTCAACCACCAGGGCAGCAGAGGAAGGGTCAACCACCGATGCAGCAGAGGTTGTGTCAATCACCGGGGCAGCAAAGTTTGGGTTAACCACCAGGACAGCAGAGGTTGGGTCAACCACCAGGGCAGCAGAGGTTAGGTCAACCACCGAGGCAGCACAGGTTGGGTCAACCACCAGGGTAGCAGAGGAAGGGTCAACCACCGTGGCAGCAGAGGAAGGGGTCAACCACCGAGGCAGCAGAGGTTAGGTCAACCACCGGGGCAGCAGAGGAAGGGTCAACCACCGAGGCAGCAGAGGAAGGGTCAACCACCGGGGCAGCAGAGGAAGGGTCAACCACCAGGGCAGCAGGGGAAGGGTCAACCACCAGGGTAGCAGAGGAAGGGTCAACCACCGAGGCAGCAGAGGAAGGGTCAACCACCGAGGCAGCAGAGGTTAGGTCAACCACCGGGGCAGCAGAGGAAGGGTCAACCACCGAGGCAGCTGAGGAAGGGTCAACCACCGGGGCAGCAGAGGAAGGGTCAACCACCAGGGCAGCAGGGGAAGGGTCAACCCCCGAGGGAACAGAGGGAGAGTCAACCCCCGGGGCAGCAGAGGACGGGTCAACCACCGGGGCAACAGAGGTTGGGTCAACGACCGGGGCAGCAGAAGTTGGGTCAACCACTAGGGCTCAAGAGGTTGGGTCAACCACCGGGGCAGCAGAGGAAGGGTCCACCACCGAGGCAGCAGAGGTTGAGTCAACCACCGGGGCAGCAAAGGAAGGGTCAACCACCAGGGCAGCAGAGGAAGGGTCAACCACCAGGGCAGCAGAGGTTGGGTCAACCACCGAGGCAGCAGAGGTTGGGTCAACCACCGGGGAAGCAGAGGTTTGGTCAACCACCGAGGCAGAAGAGGTTGGGTCAACCACCGGGGCAGCAGAGGTTGGGTCAACCACCAATGCATCAGAGGTTGGGTCAACCACCGGGGCAGTAGAGGTTGGGTCAACCACCGAGGCAGCAGAGGAAAAGTCAAGCACCAGGGCAGCAGAGGAAAGGTCAACCACTGGGGCAGCAGAGGAAGGGTCAACCACCAGTGCAGCAGGGGAAGGGTCAACCACCGAGGCAGCAGAGGAAGGGTCAACCACCAGGGAAGCAGAGGTTTGGTCAACCACCGAGGCAGAAGAGGTTGGGTCAACCACCGGGGCAGCAGAGGTTGGGTCAACCACCAATGCATCAGAGGTTGGGTTAACCACCGGGGCAGTAGAGGTTGGGTCAACCACCGAGGCAGCAGAGGAAAAGTCAACCACCAGGCCAGCAGAGGAAAGGTCAACCACCAAGGCACCAGAGAAAGTGTCAACCACCAGGGCAGCAGAGGTTGGGTCAACCACCGGGGCAGCAGAGGTAGGGTCAACCACCGAGGCAGCAAAGAAGGGTAAACCACCGGGGAAGCAGAGGTTGGGTCAACCACCGGGGCAGCAGAGGTTGTGTCAACCTCCTGGGCAGCAGAGGAAGTGTCAACCACCGAGGCTGCAGAGGTTGGGTCAACTAAAGAGGCAGAAGAGGTTGGGTCAACCACCGGGGCAGCAGAGGAAGGGTCAACCACCGAGGCAGCAGTGGTTGGGTCAACCACCAGGGCGGCAGAGAAAGAGTCAACCACCGAGGCAGCAGAGGTTGGGTCAACCACCGGGGCAGCAGAGGAAGGGTCAACCACCGAGGCAGCAGAGGTTGGGTCAACCACCGGGGCAGTAGAGGTTGGGTCAACCACCAGGGCAGCAGAGGAAGAGTCAACCACCGAGGCAGCAAAGGTTGGGTCAACCACCAGGGCAGCAGAGGATAGTTCAACCACCGAGGCAGCAGAGATTGGGTCAACCACCGGGGCAGCAGAGGAAGGGTCAACCCCCGAGGCAGCAGAGGTTGGGTCAACCACCAGGGCAGTAGAGGTTGGGTCAACCACCAGGGCAGCAGAGGAAGGGTCAACCACCGAGGCAGCAAAGGTTGGGTCAACCACCAGGGCAGCAGAGGAAGGGTCAACCACCGATGCAGCAGAGGTTGGGTCAATCACCGGGGCAGCAAAGTTTGGGTTAACCACCAGGACAGCAGAGGTTGGATCAACCACCAGGGCAGCAGAGGTTAGGTCAACCACCGAGGCAGCACAGGTTGGGTCAACCACTAGGGTAGCAGAGGAAGGGTCAACCACCGAGGCAGCAGAGGAAGGGTCAACCACCGAGGCAGCAGAGGTTAGGTCAAACACTGGGGCAGCAGAGGAAGGGTCAACCACCGAGGCAGCTGAGGAAGGGTCAACCACCGGGGCAGCAGAGGAAGGGTCAACCACCAGGGCAGCAGGGGAAGGGTCAACCCCCGAGGGAACAGAGGGAGAGTCAACCACCGGGGCAGCAGAGGATGGGTCAACCACCGGGGCAACAGAGGTTGGGTCAACCACCGGGGCAGCAGAAGTTGGGTCAACAACCAGGGCTCAAGAGGTTGGGTCAACCACCGGGGCAGCAGAGGAAGGGTCCACCACCGAGGCAGCAGAGGTTGAGTCAACCACCGGGGCAGCAAAGGAAGGGTCAACCACCAGGGCAGAAGAGGAAGGGTCAACCACCAGGGCAGCAGAGGTTGGGTCAACCACCGAGGCAGCAGAGGTTGTGTCAACCACCGGGGAAGCAGAGGTTTGGTCAACCACCGAGGCAGAAGAGGTTGGGTCAACCACCGGGGCAGCAGAGGTTGGGTCAACCACCAATGCATCAGAGGTTGGGTCAACCACCGGGGCAGTAGAGGTTGGGTCAACCACCGAGGCAGCAGAGGAAAAGTCAACCACCAGGGCAGCAGAGGAAAGGTCAACCACTGGGGCAGCAGAGGAAGGGTCAACCACCAGGGCAGCAGGGGAAGGGTCAACCACCGAGGCAGCAGAGGAAGGGTCAACCACCAGGGAAGCAGAGGTTTGGTCAACCTCCGAGGCAGAAGAGGTTGGGTCAACCACCGGGGCAGCAGAGGTTGGGTCAACCGCCAATGCATCAGAGGTTGGGTCAACCACCGAGGCAGTAGAGGTTGGGTCAACCACCGAGGCAGCAGAGGAAAAGTCAACCACCAGGGCAGCAGAGGAAAGGTCAACCACCAAGGCACCAGAGAAAGAGTCAACCACCAGGGCAGCAGAGGTTGGGTCAACCACCGGGGCAGCAGAGGTTGGGTCAACCACCGAGGCAGCAAAGAAGGGTAAACCACCGGGGAAGCAGAGGTTGGGTCAACCACCGGGGCAGCAGAGGTTGTGTCAACCTCCTGGGCAGCAGAGGAAGTGTCAACCACCGAGGCTGCAGAGGTTGGGTCAACTAAAGAGGCAGAAGAGGTTGGGTCAACCACCGGGGCAGCAGAGGAAGGGTCAACCACCGAGGCAGCAGAGGTTGGGTCAACCACCAGGGCGGCAGAGAAAGAGTCAACCACCGAGGCAGCAGAGGTTAGGTCAACCACCGGGGCAGCAGAGGAAGGGTCAACCACCGAGGCAGCAGAGGTTGGGTCAACCACCGGGGCAGTAGAGGTTGGGTCAACCACCAGGGCAGCAGAGGAAGAGTCAACCACCGAGGCAGCAAAGGTTGGGTCAACCACCAGGGCAGCAGAGGAAGGGTCAACCACCGATGCAGCAGAGGTTGGGTCAACCACCGGGCAGCAGAGGTTGGGTCAACCACCGGGGCAGCAGAGGAAGGGTCAACCACCGAGGGAGCAGAGGTTGGGTCAACCACCGGTGCAGCAGAGGTTGGGTCAACCACCAGGGCAGCAGAGGAAGGGTCAACCACCGAGGCAGCAGAGGTTGGGTCAACAACCAGGGCAGCAGAGGAAGGGTCAACCACCGAAGCAGCAGAGGTTGGGTGAATCACCGGGGCAGCAAAGTTTGGGTTAACCACCAGGACAGCAGAGGTTGGGTCAACCACCAGGGCAGCAGAGGTTAGGTCAACCACCGAGGCAGCAGAGGTTGGGTCAACCACCAGGGCAGCAGAGGAAGGGTCAACCACCGAGGCAGCAGAAGAAGGGTCAACCACCGAGGCACCATAGCTTAGGTCAACCAACGGGGCAGCAGAGGAAGGGTCAACCAGCGAGGCAGCAGAGGAAGGGTCAACCACCGGGGGCAGCAGAGGAAGGGTCAACCACCAGGGCAGCAGGGAAAGGGTCAACCACCGAGGGAACAGAGGGAGAGTCAACCACTGGGGCAGCAAAGGACGGGTCAACAACTGGGGCAACAAAGGTTGGGTCAACCACCGGGGCAGCAGAGGTTGGGTCAACCACCAGGGCTCCAGAGGTTGGGTCAACCACCGGGGCAGCAGAGGAAGGGTCCACCACCGAGGCAACAGAGGTTGAGTCAACCACCGGGGCAGCAAAGGAAGGGTCAACCACCAGGGCAGCAGAGGAAGGGTCAACCACCAGGGCAGCAGAGGTTGGGTCAACCACCGAGGCAGCAAAGGTTGGGTCAACAACCGGGGCAGCAGAGGAAGGGTCAGCCTCCGAGGCAGCAGAGGAAGGGTCAACCACTGGGGCAGCAGAGGAAGGGTCAACCACCAGGGCAGCAGGGGAAGGGTCAACCACCGAGGCAGCAGAGGAAAAGTCAACCACCAGGGCAGCAGAGGAAGGGTCTACCACCGGGGCAGCAGAGGAAGGGTCAACCACCAGGGCAGCAGAGGAAGGGTCAACCACCGAGGCAGCAGAGAAAGAGTCAACCACCAGAGCAGCAAAGGTTGGGTCAACCACCGGGGCAGCAGAGGTTGGGTCAACCACCGAGGCAGCAGAGAAGGGTAAACCACCGGGGAAGCAGAGGTTGGGTCAACCACCGGGGCAGCAGAGGTTGTGTCAACCTCCTGGGCAGCAGAGGAAGTGTCAACCACCGAGGCTGCAGAGGTTGGGTCAACTTAAGAGGCAGAAGAGGTTGGGTCAACCACCGGAGCAGCAGGGGAAGGGTCAACCACCGAGGCAGCAGAGGTTGGGTCAACCACCAGGGCGGCAGAGGAAGAGTCAACCACCGAGGCAGCAGAGGTTGGGTCAACCACCGAGGCAGCAGAGGAAGGGTCAACCACCGAGGCAGCAGAGTTTGGGTCAACCACCGGGGCAGTAGAGGTTGGGTCAATCACCAGGGCAGCAGAGTAAGAGTCAACCACCGGGGAAGCAGAGGAAGGGTCAACCACCGAGGCAGCAGAGGTTGGGTCAACCACCAGGGCAGCAGAGGTTAGGTCAACCACCAGGGCGGCAGAGGAAGAGTCAACCACCGAGGCAGCAGAGGTTGGGTCAACCACCGGGGCAGCAGAGGAAGGGTCCACCACCGAGGCAGCAGAGGTTGAGTCAACCACCGGGGCAGCAAAGGAAGGGTCAACCACCAGGGCAGCAGAGGAAGGGTCAACCACCAGGGCAGCACAGGTTGGGTCAACCACCGGGGCAGCAGAGGAAGAGTCAACCACCGGGGCAGCAAAGATTGGGTCAACCTCCAAGGCAGCAGAGAAAGAGTCAACCAGCGGGGCAGCAGAGGAAGGATCAACCACCATGGCAGCAGGGGCATGGTCAACCACCGGGGCAGCAGAGAAAGAGTCAACCACCATGGCAGCAGGGGCATGGTCAACCACCGGGGCAGCAGAGAAAGGGTCAACAACCGAGGCAGCTGAGGTTGGGTCAACCACCAGGGCAGCAGAGGATGGGTCAACCACCGAGGCAGCAGAGGTTGGGTAAACCACCAGGGCAGCAGAGGAAGGGTCCACCACCTAGGCAGCAGAGGAAGGGTCAACCACCATAGCAGCAGAGGTTGGGGCAACCACCGGGGTAGCAGAGGAAGGGTCCACCACCGAGGCCGCAGAGGTTTGGTCAACCACCAGAGCAGCAGAGGTTGGGTCAACCACCTAGGCAGCAAAGGTTGGGTCAACCTCCGAGGCAGCAGATTAAGAGTCAACCACCGCGGCAGCAGAGGAAGAGTCAACCACCGAGGCAGTAAAGGAAAAGTCAACCACCAGGGCAGCAGAGGTTGGGTCAACCACGAGGGAAACAGAGGTTGGGTCAACCACCGGGGCAGCAGAGGAAGGATCAACAACCGAGGCAGCAGAGGTTGGGTCAACCACCAGGGCAGCAGAGGTTGGGTCAACCACCGGGGCATCAAAAGTTGGGTCGTCCACTGAGGCAGCTGAGGAAGAGTCAACCACCGGGGCAGCAGAGGTTGGGTAAACCACCAGGGCAGCAGAGGAAGGGTCAACCACCGGGGCAGCAGAAGAAGGGTCAACCACCAGGGCAGCCGGGGAAGGATCAACCACCGAGGCAGCAGAGGGAGAGTCAACCACCGGGGCAGCAGAGGAAGGGTCAACCACCAGGGCAGCAGAGGTTGGGTCAACCACCAGGGCAGCAAAGGTTGAGTCAACCACCGGGGCAGCAGAGGAAGGGTCCACCACCGAGGCAGCAGAGGTTGGATCAACCACCGGGGCAGCAGAGGTTGGATCAACCACCGAGGCAGCAGAGGATGGGTCAGCCACCGAGGCAGCAGAGGAAGGGTCAACCACTGGGGCAGCAGAGGTTGGGTCAACCACCAAGGCAGCAGGGGAAGGGTCAACCACCGAGGCAGCAGAGGAAGAGTCAACCATCGGGGCAGCAGAGGAAGGGTCAACCACCAGGGCAGCAGAGGTTTGGTCAATCACCAGGGCAGCAAAGGTTGGATCAACTACCGGGGCAGCAGAGGTTGGGTTAACCACCGGGGCAGCAGAGGAAGGGTCAACCACCGGGGCAACAGAGGTTGGGTCAACCACCAGGGCAGCAGAAGTTGGGTCAACCACCAGGGCAGCTGAGGAAGGGTCAACCACCGAGGCAGCTGAGGATGGGTCAACCACCGAGGCAGCAGAGGAAGGGACCACCACCGAGGCAGCAGAGGTTGGGTCAACCAACGGGGCAGCAGATAAAGGTCAACCACCGGGGCAGCAATGGGAGGGTCAACCACCAGGGCCGCAGAGGAAGGGTCAACCACCAGGGCAGCAGAGGTTGGGTCAACAACCGGGGCAGCAGACGAAGGGTCAACAACCGAGGCAGCAGAGGATGGGTCAACAACCGAGGAAGCAGAGGAAGGGTCAACCACCGAGGCAGCAGAGGTTGGGTCAACCACCGGGGCAGTAGAGGTTGGCTCAACCACCAGGGCAGCAGAGGAAGGGTCAACCTCTGAGGCAGCAAAGGTTGGGTCAACCACCAGGGCAGCAGCGGAAGGGTCAACCACCTATGCAGCAGAGGAAGTGTTAACCACCGAGGCTGCAGAGGTTGCGTCAACCACCGGGACAGCAGAGGTTGGGTCAACCACCAGGGCAGTAGAGTAAGAGTCAACCACCGAGGCAGCAGAGGTTGGGTCAACCACCGGGGCAGCAGAGGAAGTGTTAACCACCGAGGCTGCAGAGGTTGCGTCAACCACCGGGACAGCAGAGGTTGGGTCAACCACCAGGGCAGCAGAGGTAGGGGCAACCACCGAGGCAGCAGAGGTTGGGTCAACCACCAGGGCAGCAGAGGTTGGGTCAACCACCAGGGCAGCAGAGGTTAGGTCAACCAACGAGGCAGCATAGGTTGGGTCAACTACCAGGGCAGCAGAGGAAGAGTGAACCACCGAGGCAGCAGAGGTTAGGTCAACCACCTGGGCAGCAGAGGAATTGTCAACCACCGAGGCAGCAGAGGAATTGTCAACCACCGAGGCAGCAGAGGAAGGGTCAACAACCGGGGCAGCAGAGGAAGGGTCAACCACCAGGGCAGCAGGGGAAGGGTCAACCACCGAGGGAACAGAGGGAGAGTCAACCACCGGGGCAGCAGAGGACGGGTCAACCACCGGGGCAACAGAGGTTGGTTCAACCACCGGGGCAGCAGAGGTTGGGTCAACCAACGGCTCAGCAAAGGAAGGGTCAACCACCAGGGCAGCAGAGGAAGGGTGAACCACCAGGGCAGCAGAGGTTGGGTCAACCACCAGGGCAGCAGAGGTTAGGTCAACCACCGAGGCAGCATAGGTTGGGTCAACCACTAGGGCAGCAGAGGAAGAGTCAACCACCGAGGCAGCAGAGGGTAGGTCAACCACTGGGGCAGCAGAGCAGTCAATCAGCAGGGCAGCAGGGGAAGGGTCAACCACCGAGGAAGCAGAGGGAGAGTCAACCACCGGGGCAGCAGAGGACGGGTCAACCACCGGGGCAACAGAGGTTGGGTCAACCACCGGGGCAGCAGAGGTTGGGTCAACCACCAGGGCAGCAGAGGTTGGGTCAACCACCGGGGCAGCAGAGGACAGGTCCACCACCGAGGCAGCAGAGGTTTGGTCAACCACCGGGGAAGCAGAGGAAGGGTCAACCACCAGGGCAGCAGAGGGAGAGTCAACCACCGGGGCAGCAGAGGAAGGGTCAACCACCAGGGCAGCAGAGGTTGGGTCAACTACCGGGGCAGCAGAAGTTGGGTCAACCACCGGGGCAGCAGAGGAAGGGTCAACCACCGGGGCAACAGAGGTTGGGTCAACCACCAGGGCAGCAGACGTTGGGTCAACCACCAGGGCAGCTGAGGTTGGGTCAACCACCGAGGCAGCAGAGGTTGGTCAACCACCGAGGCAGCAGAGGAAGGGACCACCACCGAGGCAGTAGAGGTTGGGTCAACCAACGGGGCAGCAGAGAAAGGTCAACCACCGGGGCAGCAATGGGAGGGTCAACCACCAGGGCCGCAGAGGAAGGGTCAATCACCAGCGCAGCAGATTTTGGGTCAACCACCGGGGCAGCAGACGAAGGGTCAACAACCGAGGCAGCAGAGGTTGGGTCAACCACCTGGGCAGCAGAGGAAGGGTCAACAACCGAGGCAGAAGAGGAAGAGTCATCCAAACTGGCAGCAGAGGAAGGGTCAACCACCGGGGAAGCAGAGGTTGGGTCAACCACTGGGGCAGCAGAGAAGGTTCAACCACCAGGGCAGCAGAGGTTGGGTCAACCACCGGGGCAGCAAAAGTTGGGTCGTCCACTGAGGCAGCAGAGGTTGGGTCAACCACCAGGGCAGCAGAGGTTGGGTCAACCACTGGGGCAGCAGAGAAGGTTCAACTACCGGGGCAGCAGAGGTTGGGTCAACCACCAGGGCAGCAGAGGTTGGGTCAACCACGAGGGAAACAGAGGTTGGGTCAACCACCGGGGCAGCAGAGGAAGGATCAACAACCGAGGCAGCAGAGGTTGGGTCCACCACCAGGGCAGCAGAGGTTGGGTCAACCACCGGGGCAGCAAAAGTTGGGTCGTCCACTGAAGCAGCAGAGGAAGGGTCAACCACCGGGGCAGCAGAAGAAGGGTCAACCACCAGGGCAGCCGGGGAAGGGTCAACCACCGAGGCTGCAGAGGGAGAGTCAACCACCGGGGCAGCAGAGGAAGGGTCAACCACCAGGGCATCAGAGGTTGGGTCAACCACCAGGGCCGCAAAGGTTGGGTCAACCACCGGGGAAGCAGAGGAAGGGTCCACCACCGAGGCAGCAGAGGTTGGATCAACCACCGGGGCAGCAGAGGAAGGGTCAGCCACCGAGGCAGCAGAAGATGTGTCAACCACTGGGGCAGCAGAGGTTGGGTCAACCACCAAGGCAGCAGGGGAAGGGTCAACCACCGAGGCAGCAGAGGAAGAGTCAACCATCGGGGCAGCAGAGGAAGGGTCAACCACCAGGGCAGCAGAGGTTTGGTCAACCACCAGGGCAGCAAAGGTTGGGTCAACTACCGGGGCAGCAGAGGTTGGGTCAACCACCGGGGCAGCAGAGGAAGGGTCAACCACCGGGGCAACAGAGGTTGGGTCAACCACCAGGGCAGCAGAGGTTGGGTCAACCACCAGGGCAGCTGAGGTTGGGTCAACCACCGAAGCAGCAGAGGTTGAGTCAACCACCGGGGCAGCAGAGGAAGGGGCAACCACCGAAGCAGCAGAGGTTGGGTCAACCACCGACGCAGCAGAGGAATTGACCACCACCGAGGCAGCAGAGGTTGGGTCAACCAACGGGGCAGCAGAGAAAGGTCAACCACCGGGGCAGCAATGGGAGGGTCAACCACCAGGGCAGCAGAGGTTGAGTCAACCACCAGCTCAGCAAAGGAAGGGGCAACCACCAGGGCAGCAGAGGAAGGGTCAACCACCAGGGCAGCAGAGGTTGGGTCAACCACCGGGGCAGCAGAGGAAGGGTCAACAACCGAGGCAGCAGAGGTTGGGTCAACCACCGAGGCAGCAGAGGAAGAGTCAACCACCGGGGTAGCAGAGTAAGGTCAACCACCGGGGCAGCAATGGAAGGGTCAACCACCATAGCAGCAGAGGAAGGGTTAACCACCAGGGCAGCAGAGGTTGGGTCAACCACCGGGGCAGCAGACGAAGGGTCAACAACCGAGGCAGCAGAGGATGGGTCAACAACCGAGGCAGCAGAGGAAGGGTCAACCACCGGGGCAGCAGAGGTTGGGTCAACCACCAATGCATCAAAGGTTGGGTCAACCACGGGGGCAGCAGAGGTTGGGTCAACCACCGAGGCAGCAGAGGAAGAGTCAACCACCAGGGCAGCAGATGAAGGGTTTACCACCGGGGCAGCAGAGGAAGGGTCAACCACCAGGGCAGCAGAGGTTGGGTCAAACACCAGGGTAGCAGAGAAAGGTCAACCACCGGGGCAGCAATGGGAGGGTCAACCACCAGGGCAGCAGAGGAAGGGTCAACCACCAGGGCAGCAGAGGTTGGGTCAACCACCGGGGCAGCAGACGAAGGGTCAACAACAGATTCAGCAGAGGATGGTTCATCAACCGAGGCAGCAGAGGAAGGGTCAAATACCGAGGCAGCAGAGGTTGGGTCAACCACCGAGGCAGCAAAGGATGGGTCAACCACCAGGGCAGCAGAGGAAGGGTCAACCACCGATGCAGCAGAGGTTGGGTCAACCACCGGGGCAGTAGAGTAAGAGTCAACCACCGAGGCAGCAGAGGTTGGGTCAACCACCGGGGCAGCATAGGAAGGGTCAACCACCGAGGCAGCAGAGGTTGGGACAACCACCAGGGCAGCAGAGGAAGGGTCAACCACCGAGGCAGCAGAGGTTGGGTCAACAACCAGGGCAGCAGAGGAAGGGTCAACCACCGAGGCAGCAGAGGTTGGGTCAATCACCGGGGCAGCAGAGGTTGGGTTAACCACCAGGACATCAGAGGTTGGGTCAACCACCAGGGCAGCAGAGGTTAGGTCAACCACAGAGGCAGCATAGGTTGGGCCAACCACCAGGGCAGCAGAGGAAGAGTCAACCTCCGAGGCAGCAGAGGTTAGGTCAACCACTGGGGCAGCAGAGGAAGGGTCAACCACCGAGGCAGCAGAGGAAGGGTCAACCACCGGGGCAGCAGAGGAAGGGTCTATCACCAGGGCAGCAGAGGAAGGGTCAACCACCGAGGCAGCAGAGGAAGGGTCAACCACCGGGGCAGCAGAGGAAGGGTCAATCACCAGGGCAGCAGGGGAAGGGTCAACCACCGAGGGAGCAGAGGGAGAGTCAACCACCGGGGCAGCAGAGGACGGGTCAACTACCGGGGCAACAGAGGTTGGGTCAACCACCGGGGCAGCAGAGGTTGGGTCAACCACCAGGGCAGCAGAGGTTGGGTCAACCACCGGGGCAGCAGAGGACGGATCCACCACCGAGGCAGCAGAGGTTGGGTCAACCTCCGGCTCAGCAAAGAAAGTGTCAACCACCAGGGAAGCAGAGGAAGGGTCAACCACCAGGGCAGCAGAGGTTGGGTCAACCACCGGGGCAGCAGAGGAAGGGTCAACAACCGAGGCAGCAGAGGAAGGGTCAACCACCGAGGCAGCAGAGGTTGGGTCAACCACCGAGGCAGAAGAGGTTGGGTCAACCACTGGGGCAGTAGAGGAAGGGTCAAACACCGAGGCAGCAGAGGTTGGGTCAACCACCGGGGCAGCAGAGGAAGGGTCAACCACCGAGGCACCAGAGGTTGGGTCAACCACCAGGGCAGCAGAGGAAGTGTCAACCACCGAGGCAGCAGAGGTTGGGTCCACCACCGGGGCAGCAGGGGAAGGGTCAATCACCGGGGTAGCAGAGGAAGGGTCCACCACCGAGGCAGCAGAGGTTTGGTCAACCACCAGGGCAGCAGTGGTTGGGTCAACCACCTAGGCAGCAAAGGTTGGGTCAACATCCGAGGCAGCAGATTAAGAGTCAACCACCGGGGCAGCAGAGGAAGGGTCAACCACCGAGGCAGCATAGGTTGGGTCAACCACCAGAGCATCAGAGGAAGGGTCAACCACCGAGGCAGAAGAGGAAGAGTCAACCACCGCGGCAGCAGAGGAAGAGTCAACCACCGAGGCAGTAGAGGAAGGGTCAACCACCGAGGCAGAAGAGGAAGAGTCAACCACCGCGGCAGCAGAGGAAGAGTCAACCACCGAGGCAGTAGAGGAAAAGTCAACCACCGGGGAAGCAGAGAAGGGTCAACCACCGGGGCAGCAAAGGAAGAGTCAACAACCAGGGCAGCAGGGGTTGGGTCAACCAAAGAGGCAGCAGAGGTTGGGTCAACCACCGGGGAAGCAGAGGAGGGGTCAACCACCAGGGCAGCAGAGGGAGAGTCAACCACCGGGGCAGCAGAGGAAGGGTCAACCACCAGGGCAGCAGAGGTTGGGTCAACCACCAAGGCAGTAAAGGTTGGGTCAACCACCAGGGCAGCAGAGGAAGGGTCCACCAATGAGGCAGCAGAGGTTGGATCAACCACCGGGGCAGCAGAGGAAGGGTCAACCACTGGGGCAGCAGAGGTTGGGTCAACCACCAAGGCAGCAGGGGAAGGGTCAACCACCGAGGCAGCAGAGGAAGAGTCAACCATCGGGGCAGCAGAGGAAGGGTCAACCACCAGGGCAGCAGAGGTTTGGTCAACCACCAGGGCAGCAAAGGTTGGGTCAACTACCGGGGCAGCAGAGGTTGGGTCAACCACCGGGGCAGCAGAGGAAAGGTCAACCACCGGGGCAACAGAGGTTGGGTCAACCACCAGGGCAGCAGAGGTTGGGTCAACCACCAGGGCAGCTGAGGTTGGGTCAACCACCGAAGCAGCAGAGGTTGGGTCAACCACCGGGGCAGCAGAGGAAGGGTCAACCACCAGGGCAGCAGATTTTGGGTCAACCACCGGGGCAGCAGACGAAGGGTCAACAACCGAGGCAGCAGAGGTTGGGTCAACCACCTGGGCAGCAGAGGAAGGGTCAACCACCGAGGCAGAAGAAGAAGAGTCATCCAAACTGGCAGCAGAGGAAGGGTCAACCACCGGGGAAGCAGAGGTTGGGTCAACCACTGGGGCAGCAGAGAAGGTTCAACTAATGGGGCAGCAGAGGTTGGGTCAACCACCAGGGCAGCAGAGGTTGGGTCAACCACGAGGGAAACAGAGGTTGGGTCAACCACCGGGGCAGCAGAGGAAGGATCAACAACCGAGGAAGCAGAGGCTGGGTCAACCACCAGGGCAGCAGAGGTTGGGTCATCCACCGGGGCAGCAAAAGTTGGGTCGTCCACTGAGGCAGCAGAGGTTGGGTCAACCACCAGGGCAGCAGAGGTTGGGTCAACCACCGGGGCAGCAAAAGTTGGGTCGTCCACTGAGGCAGCAGAGGAAGGGTCAACCACCGGGGCAGCAGAAGAAGGGTCAACCACCAGGGCATCCGGGGAAGGTTCAACCACCGAGGCAGCAGAGGAAGGGTCAACCACCAGGGCAGCAGAGGTTGGGTCAACCACCAGGGCAGCAAAAGTTGGGTCAACCACCGGGGCAGCAGAGGAAGGGTCCACCACCGAGGCAGTAGAGGTTGGATCAACCACTGGGGCAGCAGAGGAAGGGTCAGCCACCGAGGCAGCAGAGGAAGTATCAACCACTGGGGCAGCAGAGGTTGGGTCAACCACCAAGGCAGCAGGGGAAGGGTCAACCACCGAGGCAGCAGAGGAAGAGTCAACCATCGGGGCAGCAGAGGAAGGGTCAACCACCAGGGCAGCAGAGGTTTGGACAACCACCAGGGCAGCAAAGGTTAGGTCAACTACCGGGGCAGCAGAGGTTGGGTCAACCACCGGAGCAGCAGAGGAAGGGTCAACCACCGGGGCAACAGAGGTTGGGTCAACCACCAGGGCAGTAGAGGTTGGGTCAACCACCGAAGCAGCAGAGGTTGGGTCAACCACCGGGGCAGCAGAGGAAGGGTCAATCACCGAGGCAGCAGAGGTTGGGTCAACCACCGAGGCAGCAGAGGAAGGGACCACCACCGAGGCAGCAGAGGTTGGGTCAACCAACGGGGCAGCAGAGAAAGGTCAACCACCGGGGCAGCAATAGGAGGGTCAACCACCAGGGCAGCAGAGGTTGGGTCAACCACCGGCTCAGCAAAGGAAGGGGCAACCACCAGGGCAGCAGAGGAAGGGTCAACCACCAGGGCAGCAGAGGTTGGGTCAACCACCGGGGCAGCAGAGGAAGGGTCAACAACCGAGGCAGCAGAGGTTGGGTGAACCACCGAGGCAGCAGAGGAAGAGTCAACAACCGGGGTAGCAGAGAAAGGTCAACCACCGGGGCAGCAATGGAAGGGTCAACCACCATAGCAGCAGAGGAAGGGTTAACCACCAGGGCAGCAGAGGTTGGGTCAACCACCGGGGCAGCAGACGAAGGGTCAACAACCGAGGCAGCAGAGGATGGGTCAACAACCGAGGCAGCAGAGGAAGGGTCAACCACCGGGGCAGCAGAGGTTGGGTCAACCACCAATGCATCAAAGGTTGGGTCAACCACGGGGGCAGCAGAGGTTGGGTCAACCACCGAGGCAGCAGAGGAAGAGTCAACCACCAGGGCAGCAGATGAAGGGTTTACCACCGGGGCAGCAGAGGAAGGGTCAACCACCAGGGCAGCAGAGGTTGGGTCAAACACCGGGGTAGCAGAGAAAGGTCAACCACCGGGGCAGCAATGGGAGGGTCAACCACCAGGGCAGTAGAGGAAGGGTCAACCACCAGGTCAGCAGAGGTTGGGTCAACCACCGGGGCAGCAGACGAAAGGTCAAGGCAGCAGAGGAAGGGTCAACCACCGAGGCAGCAGAGGTTGGGTCAACCACCGAGGCAGCAAAGGTTGGGTCAACCACCAGGGCAGCAGAGGAAGGGTCAACCACCGATGCAGCAGAGGTTGGGTCAACCACCGGGGCAGTAGAGTAAGAGTCAACCACCGAGGCAGCAGAGGTTGGGTCAACCACCAGGGCAGCAGAGGTTGGGTCAACCACGAGGGAAACAGAGGTTGGGTCAACCACCGGGGCAGCAGAGGAAGGATCAACAACCGAGGAAGCAGAGGTTGGGTCAACCACCAGGGCAGCAGAGGTTGGGTCATCCACCGGGGCAGCAGAGGAAGAGTCAACCTCCGAGGCAGCAGAGGTTGGGTCAACCACCAGGGCAGCAGAGGTTGGGTCAACCACCGGGGCAGCAAAAGTTGGGTCGTCCACTGAGGCAGCAGAGGAAGGGTCAACCACGGGGCAGCAGAAGAAGGGTCAACCACCAGGGCAGCCGGGGAAGGGTCAACCACCGAGGCAGCAGAGGGAGAGTCAACCACCGGGGCAGCAGAGGAAGGGTCAACCACCAGGGCAGCAGAGGTTGGGTCAACCACCAGGGCAGCAAAGGTTGGGTCAACCACCGGGGCAGCAGAGGAAGGGTCCACCACCGAGGCAGCAGAGGAAGGGTCAGCCACCGAGGCAGCAGAGGAAGTGTCAACCACTGGGGCAGCAGAGGTTGGGTCAACCACCAAGGCAGCAGGGGAAGGGTCAACCACCGAGGACGCAGAGGTTGGGTCAGCCACCGAGGCAGCAGAGGAAGGGACCACCACCGAGGCAGCAGAGGTTGTTTCAACCAACGGGGCAGCAGAGAAAGGTCAACCACCGGGGCAGCAATAGGAGGGTCAACCACCAGGGCAGCAGAGGTTGGGTCAACCACCGGCTCAGCAAAGGAAGGGGCAACCACCAGGGCAGCAGAGGAAGGGTCAACCACCAGGGCAGCAGAGGTTGGGTCAACCACCGGGGCAGCAGAGGAAGGGTCAACAACCGAGGCAGCAGAGGATGGGTCAACAACCGAGGCAGCAGAGGAAGGGTCAACCACCGGGGCAGCAGAGGTTGGGTCAACCACCAATGCATCAAAGGTTGGGTCAACCTCCGGGGCAGCAGAGGTTGGGTCAACCACCGAGGCTGCAGAGGAAGAGTCAACCACCAGGGCAGCAGATGAAGGGTTTACCACCGGGGCAGCAGAGGAAGGGTCAACCACCAGGGCAGCAGAGGTTGGGTCAAACACCGGGGTAGCAGAGAAAGGTCAACCACCGGGGCAGCAATGGGAGGGTCAACCACCAGGGCAGCAGAGGAAGGGTCAACCACCAGGGCAGCAGAGGTTGGGTCAACCACCGGGGCAGCAGACGAAGGGTCAAGGCAGCATAGGAAGGGTCAACCACCGAGGCAGCAGAGGTTGGGTCAACCACCGAGGCAGCAAAGGTTGGGTCAACCACCAGGGCAGCAGAGGAAGGGTCAACCACCGATGCAGCAGAGGTTGGGTCAACCACCGGGGCAGTAGAGTAAGAGTCAACCACCGAGGCAGCAGAGGTTGGGTCAACCACCGGGGCAACATAGGAAGGGTCAACCACCGAGGCAGCAGAGGTTGGGTCAACCACCAGGGCAGCAGAGGAAGGGTCAACCACCGAGGCAGCAGTGGTTAGGTCAATCACTGGGGCAGCAGATGAAGGGTCAACCACCGAGGCAGCAGAGGAAGGGTCAACCACCGGGGCAGCAGAGGAAGGGTCAATCACCAGGACAGCAGAGGAAGGGTCAACCACCGAAGCAGCAGAGGAAGGGTCAACCACCGGGGCAGCTGAGGAAGGGTCAATCACCAGGGCAGCAGGGGAAGGGTCAACCAACGAGGGAGCAGAGGGAGAGTCAACCACCGGGGCAGCAGAGGACGGGTCAACCACCGGGGCAACAGAGGTTGGGTCAACCACCGGGGCAGCAGAGGTTGGGTCAACCACCAGGGCAGCAGAGGTTGGGTCAACCACCGGGGCAGCAGAGGACGGGTCCACCACCGAGGCAGCAGAGGTTGGGTCAACCGCCGGCTCAGCAAAGGAAGTGTCAACCACCTGGGCAGCAGAGGAAGGGTCAACCACCAGGGCAGCAGAGGTTGGGTCAACCACCGGGGCAGCAGAGGAAGTGTCAACAACCGAGGCAGCAGAGGAAGGGTCAACCACCGAGGCAGCAGAGGTTGGGTCAACCACCGAGGCAGAAGAGGTTGGGTCAACCACTGGGGCAGCAGAGGAAGGGTCAACCACCGAGGCAGCAGAGGTTGGGTCAACCACCGGGGCAGCAGAGGAAGGGTCAACCACCGAGGCACCAGAGGTTGGGTCAACCACCAGGGCAGCAGAGGAAGAGTCAACCACCGAGGCAGCAGAGGTTGGGTCAACCACCGGGGCAGCAGAGGAAGGGTCAGCCACCGAGGCAGCAGAGGAAGGGTCAACCACCGAGGCAGCAGAGGAAGAGTCAACCACCGGGGTAGCAGAGAAAGGTACCCCACCGGGGCAGCAATGGAAGATTCAACCACCATAGCAGCAGAGGAAGGGTCAACCACCAGGGCAGCAGAGGTTATGTCAACCACCGGGGAAGCAGACGAAGGGTCAACAACCGAGGCAGCAGAGGAAGGGTCAACAACCGAGGCAGCAGAGGAAGGGTCAACCACCGGGGCAGCAGAGGTTGGGTCAACCACCAATGCATCAAAGGTTGGGTCAACCACCGGGGAAGCAGAGGTTGGGTCAACCACCGAGGCAGCAGAGGAAGAGTCAACCACCAGGGCAGCAGAGGAAGGGTTTACCACTGGGGCAGCAGAGGAAGGGTCAACCACCAGGGCAGCAGAGGAAGGGTCAACCACCGAGGCAGCAGAGGAAGAGTCAACCACCAGGGCAGCAGAGGTTGGGTCAACCACCGGGGCAGCAGAGGTTGGGTCAACCACCGGGGAAGCAGAGAAGGGTAAACCACCGGGGAAGCAGAGGTTGGGTCAACCACCAGAGCAGCAGAGGAAGGGTCAACCACCGGGGCAGCAGAGGTTGTGTCAACCTCCTGGGCAGCAGAGGAAGTGTCAACCACCGAGGAAGCAGAAGTTGGGTCAACTACCGAAGCAGAAGAGGTTGGGTCAACCACCGGGGCAGCAGAGGAAGGGTCAACCACCGAGGCAGCAGAGGTTGGGTCAACCACCGGGGCAGCAGAGGAAGGGTCAACCACCGAGGTAGCAGAGGTAGGGTCAACCACCAGGGCGGCAGAGGAAGAGTCAACCACCGAGGCAGCAGAGGTTGGGTCAACCACCGGGGCAGCAGAGGAAGGGTCAACCACCGGGGCAGCAGAGGTTGGGTCAACCACCAGGGCAGTAGAGGTTGGGTCAACCACCAGGGCAGCAGAGGAAGGGTCAACCACCGAGGCAGCAAAGGTTGGGTCAACCACCTGGGCAGCAGAGGAAGGGTCAACCACCGATGCAGCAGAGGTTGGGTCAACCACTGGGGTAGTAGAGGAAGGGTCAACCACCGAGGCAGCAGAGGTTGGGTCAACCACCGGGGCAGCAGAGGTTGGGTGAACCACCAGGGCAGCAGAGGAAGGGTCAACCACCGAGGCAGCAGAGGTTGGGTCAACCACCGAGGCAGCAGAGGAAGGGTCAACCACCGGGGCAGCAGAGGAAGGGTCAATCACCAGGACAGCAGAGGAAGGGTCAACCACCGAAGCAGCAGAGGAAGGGTCAACCACCGGGGCAGCTGAGGAAGGGTCAATCACCAGGGCAGCAGGGGAAGGGTCAACCAACGAGGGAGCAGAGGGAGAGTCAACCACCGGGGCAGCAGAGGACGGGTCAACCACCGGGGCAACAGAGGTTGGGTCAACCACCGGGGCAGCAGAGGTTGGGTCAACCACCAGGGCAGCAGAGGTTGGGTCAACCACCGGGGCAGCAGAGGACGGGTCCACCACCGAGGCAGCAGAGGTTGGGTCAACCGCCGGCTCAGCAAAGGAAGTGTCAACCACCTGGGCAGCAGAGGAAGGGTCAACCACCAGGGCAGCAGAGGTTGGGTCAACCACCGGGGCAGCAGAGGAAGTGTCAACAACCGAGGCAGCAGAGGAAGGGTCAACCACCGAGGCAGCAGAGGTTGGGTCAACCACCGAGGCAGAAGAGGTTGGGTCAACCACTGGGGCAGCAGAGGAAGGGTCAACCACCGAGGCAGCAGAGGTTGGGTCAACCACCGGGGCAGCAGAGGAAGGGTCAACCACCGAGGCACCAGAGGTTGGGTCAACCACCAGGGCAGCAGAGGAAGAGTCAACCACCGAGGCAGCAGAGGTTGGGTCAACCACCGGGGCAGCAGAGGAAGGGTCAGCCACCGAGGCAGCAGAGGAAGGGTCAACCACCGAGGCAGCAGAGGAAGAGTCAACCACCGGGGTAGCAGAGAAAGGTACCCCACCGGGGCAGCAATGGAAGATTCAACCACCATAGCAGCAGAGGAAGGGTCAACCACCAGGGCAGCAGAGGTTATGTCAACCACCGGGGAAGCAGACGAAGGGTCAACAACCGAGGCAGCAGAGGAAGGGTCAACAACCGAGGCAGCAGAGGAAGGGTCAACCACCGGGGCAGCAGAGGTTGGGTCAACCACCAATGCATCAAAGGTTGGGTCAACCACCGGGGAAGCAGAGGTTGGGTCAACCACCGAGGCAGCAGAGGAAGAGTCAACCACCAGGGCAGCAGAGGAAGGGTTTACCACTGGGGCAGCAGAGGAAGGGTCAACCACCAGGGCAGCAGAGGAAGGGTCAACCACCGAGGCAGCAGAGGAAGAGTCAACCACCAGGGCAGCAGAGGTTGGGTCAACCACCGGGGCAGCAGAGGTTGGGTCAACCACCGGGGAAGCAGAGAAGGGTAAACCACCGGGGAAGCAGAGGTTGGGTCAACCACCAGAGCAGCAGAGGAAGGGTCAACCACCGGGGCAGCAGAGGTTGTGTCAACCTCCTGGGCAGCAGAGGAAGTGTCAACCACCGAGGAAGCAGAAGTTGGGTCAACTACCGAAGCAGAAGAGGTTGGGTCAACCACCGGGGCAGCAGAGGAAGGGTCAACCACCGAGGCAGCAGAGGTTGGGTCAACCACCGGGGCAGCAGAGGAAGGGTCAACCACCGAGGTAGCAGAGGTAGGGTCAACCACCAGGGCGGCAGAGGAAGAGTCAACCACCGAGGCAGCAGAGGTTGGGTCAACCACCGGGGCAGCAGAGGAAGGGTCAACCACCGGGGCAGCAGAGGTTGGGTCAACCACCAGGGCAGTAGAGGTTGGGTCAACCACCAGGGCAGCAGAGGAAGGGTCAACCACCGAGGCAGCAAAGGTTGGGTCAACCACCTGGGCAGCAGAGGAAGGGTCAACCACCGATGCAGCAGAGGTTGGGTCAACCACTGGGGTAGTAGAGGAAGGGTCAACCACCGAGGCAGCAGAGGTTGGGTCAACCACCGGGGCAGCAGAGGTTGGGTGAACCACCAGGGCAGCAGAGGAAGGGTCAACCACCGAGGCAGCAGAGGTTGGGTCAACCACCAGGGCAACAGAGGAAGGGTCAACCACCGAGGCAGCAGAGGTTGGGTCAATCACCGGGGCAGCAAAGTGTGGGTTAACCACCAGGACAGCAGAGGTTGGGTCAACCACCAGGGCAGCAGAGGTTAGGTCAACCACCGAGGCAGCAGAGGTTGGGTCAACCACCAGGGCAGCAGAGGAAGAGTCAACCACCGAGGCAGCAGAGGTTAGGTCAACCACCGGGGCAGCAGACGAAGGGACAACCACCGAGGCAGCAGAGGAACGGTCATCCACCGGGGCAGCAGAGGAAGGGTCAACCACCAGGGCAGCAGGGAAAGTGTCAACCACCGAGGGAGCAGAGGGAGAGTCAACCCCCGGGGCAGCAGAGGTTGGGTCAACCACCGGGGCAGCAGAGGTTGGGTCAACAACCGGGGCAGCAGAGGTTGGGTCAACCACCGGGGCAGCAGAGGAAGGGTCCACCACCGAGGCAGCAGAGGTTGAGTCAACCACCGGGGCAGGAAAGGAAGGGTCAACCACCAGGGCAGCAGAGGAAGGGTCAACCACCAGGGCAGCAGAGGTTGGGTCAACCACCGGGGCAGCAGAGGAAGGGTCAACAACCGAGGCAGCAGAGGAAGGGTCAACCACCGAGGCAGCAATGGTTGGGTCACCTACCGGGGCAGCAGAGGTTGGGTCAACCACCGGGGCAGCAGAGGAAGGGTCAGCCACCGAGGCAGCAGAGGTTGGGTCAACCACCAGGGCAGCAGAGGTTGGGTCAACCACCAGGGCATCTGAGGTTGGGTCAACCACCGGGGCAGCAGAGGACGGGTCCACCACCGAGGCAGCAGAGGTTGGGTCAACCACCGGCTCAGCAAAGGAAGGGTCAACCACCAGGGCAGCAGAGGAAGGGTCAACCACCAGGGCAGCAGAGGTTGGGTCAACCACCTGGGCTGTCAGAGGAAGGGTCAACAACCGAGGCAGCAGAGGTTGGGTCAACCACCGGGGCAGCAGAGGTTGGGTCAACCACCGAGGCAGAAGAGGTTGGGTCAACCACCGGGGCAGCAGAGGAAGGGTCAACCACCGAGGCAGCAGAGGTTGAGTCAACCACCGAGGCAGCAGAGGTTGGGTCAACCACCGGGGCAGCAGAGGAAAGGTCAGCCACCGAGGCAGCAGAGGAAGGGTCAACCACCGAGGCAGCATAGGAAAATTCAACCACCGGGGTAGCAGAGAAAGGTCAACCACCGGGGCAGCAATGGAAGGGTCAACCACCATAGCAGCAGACGAAGGGTCAACAACCGAGGCAGCAGAGGATGGGTCAACAACCGAGGCAGCAGAGGAAGGGTCAACCACCGGGGCAGCAGAGGTTGGGTCAACCACCAATGCATCAAACGTTGGGTCAACCTCCGGGGCAGCAGAGGTTGGGTCAACCACCGAGGCTGCAGAGGAAGAGTCAACCACCAGGGCAGCAGAGGAAGGGTCAGCCACCGAGGCAGCAGAGGAATGGTTAACCACTGGGGCAGCAGAGGTTGGGTCAACAACCAGGGCAGCAGGGGAAGGGTCAACCACCGAGGCAGCAGAGGGAGAGTCAACCACCGGGGCAGCAGAGGAAGGGTCAACCACCAGGGCAGCATAGGTTTGGTCAACCACCAGGGCAGCAAAGGTTGGGTCAACCACCAATGCATCAAAGGTTGGGTCAACCTCCGGGGCAGCAGAGGTTGGGTCAACCACCGAGGCAGCAGAATAAGAGTCAACCACCAGGGCAGAAGAGGAATGGTCTACCACCGGGGCAGCAGAGGAAGGGTCAACCACCAGGGCAGCAGAGGTTGGGTCAACCACCGGGTCAGTAGAGGTTGGGTCAACCACCAGGGCAGCAGAGGAAGGGTCAACCACCGAGGCAGCAAAGGTTGGGTCAACCACCAGGGCAGCAGAGGAAGAGTCAACTACCGAGGCAGCAGAGGTTGGGTCATCCACCGAGGCAGCAGAGGAAGAGTCAACCACCGGGGTAGCAGAGAAAGGTCAACCACCGAGGCAGCAATGGGAGGATCAACCACCAGGGCAGCAGAGGAAGGGTCAACCACCAGGGCAGCAGCGGTTGGGTCAACCACCGGGGCAGCAGACGAAGGGTCAACAACCGAGGCAGCAGAGGATGGGTCAACAACCGAGGCAGCAGAGAAAGGGTCAACCACCGAGGCAGCAGAGGTTGGGTCAACCACCGGGTCAGTAGAGGTTGGGTCAACCACCAGGGCAGCAGAGGTTGAGTCAACCACCGGGTCAGTAGAGGTTGCGTCAACCACCAGGGCAGCAGAGGAAGGGTCAACCACCGATGCAGCAGAGGTTGGGTCAACCACCGGGGCAGTAGAGTAAGAGTCAAACACCGAGGCAGCAGATGTTGGGTCAACCACAGGGGCAGCAGAGGAAGGGTCAACCACCGAGGCAGCAGAGGTTGGGTCATCCACAGGGGCAGCAGAGGACGGGTCAACCACCAGGGCAGCAGAGGAAGGGTCAACCACCGAGGCAGCAGAGGTTGGGTCAACCATCAGGGCAGCAGAGGAAGGGTCAACCACCGAGGCAGCAGAGGTTGGGTCAATCACAGGGGCAGCAGAGGTTGGGTTAACCACCAGGACAGCAGAGGTTGGGTCAACCACCAGGGCAGCAGAGGTTAGGTCAACCACCGAGGCAGCATAGGTTGGGTCAACCACCAGGGCAGCAGAGGAAGAGTCAACCACCGATGCAGCAGAGGTTAGGTCAACCACCGGGGCAGCAGAGGAAGGATCAACCACCGAGGCAGCAGAGGAAGAATCAACCACCACGGCAGCAGAGGTTGGGTCAACCACCGGCTCAGCAAAGGAAGGGTCAACCACCAGGACAGCTGAGGAAGGGTCAACCACCAGGGCAGCAGAGGTTGGGTCAACCACCGGTGCAGCAGAGGAAGGGTCAACCACCGAGGCAGCAGAGGAAGGGTCAACCACCGAGGCAGCAGAGGTTGGGTCAGCCACCGAAGCAGAAGAGGTTGGGTCAACCACCGGGGCAGCAGAGGAAGGGTCAACCACCGAGGCAGCAGAGGTTGGGTCAACCACCGGGGCAGCAGAGGAAGGGTCAACCACCGAGGCAGCAGAGGTTGGGTCAACCACCGGGGCAGCAGAGGAAGAGTCAGCCACCGAGGCAGCAGAGGAAGGGTCAACCACCGGGGTAGCAGAGAAAGGTCAACCACCGGGGCAGCAATGGAAGGGTCAACCACCATAGCAGCAGACGAAGGGTCAACCACCAGGGCAGCAGCGGTTGGGTCAACCACCGGGGCAGCAGACGATGGGTCAACAACCGAGGCAGCAGAGGATGGGTCAACAACCGAGGCAGCAGAGGAAGGGTCAACCACCGGGGAAGCAGAGGTTGGGTCAACCACCAATGCATCAAAGGTTGGGTCAACCTCCGGACCAGCAGAGGTTGGTTCAACCACCGAGGCAGCAGAGGAAGAGTCAACCACCAGGGCAGAAGAGGAAGGGTCTACCACCGGGGCAGCAGAGGAAGGGTCAACCACCAGGGCAGCAGAGGTTGGGTCAACCACCGGGTCAGTAGAGGTTGGGTCAACCACCAGGGCAGCAGAGGAAGGGTCAACCACCGAGGCAGCAGAGGTTGGGTCAACCACCGGGGCAGCAGAGGAAGGGTCAACCACCGAGGCAGCAGAGGAAGGGTCAACCACCGAGGCAGCAGAGGAAGAGTCAACCACCGGGGTAGCAGAGAAAGGTCAACCACCGAGGCAGCAGAGGAAGGGTCAACCACCTGGGCAGCAGAGGTTGGGTCAACCACCGGGGCAGCAGACGAAGGGTCAACAACCGAGGCAGCAGAGGATGGGTCAACAATCGAGGCAGCAGAGGAAGGGTCAACCACCGAGGCAGCAGAGGTTGGGTCAACCACCGGGTCAGTAGAAGTTGGGTCAACCACCAGGGCAGCAGAGGAAGGGTCAACCACCGAGGCAGCAAAGGTTGGGACAACCACCAGGGCAGCAGAGGAAGGGTCAACCACCGAGGCAGCAGAGGTTGGATCAACCACCGGGGCAGTAGAGTAAGAGTCAACCACCGAGGCAGCAGAGGTTGGGTCAACCACCGGTGGCAGCAGAGGAAGGGTCAACCACCGAGGCAGCAGAGGAAGGGTCAACCACCGAGGCAGCAGAGGTTGGGTCAACCACCGAAGCAGAAGAGGTTGGGTCAACCACCGGGGCAGCAGAGGAAGGGTCAACCACCGAGGCAGCAGAGGTTGGGTCAACCACCTGGGCAGCAGAGGAAGGGTCAACCACCGAGGCAGCAGAGGTTGGGTCAACCACCAGGGCAGCAGAGGAAGAGTCAACCACCGAGGCAGCAGAGGTTGGGTCAACCACCGGGGCAGCAGAGGAAGAGTCAGCCACCGAGGCAGCAGAGGAAGGGTCAACCACCGAGGCAGCATAGAAAGAGTCAACCACCGGGGTAGCAGAGAAAGGTCAACCACCGGGGCAGCAATGGAAGGGTCAACCACCATAGAAGCAGAGGAAGGGTCAACCACCAGGGCAGCAGACGAATGGTCAACAACCGAGGCAGCAGAGGATGGGTCAACAACCGAGGCAGCAGAGGAAGGGTCAACCACCGGGGCAGCAGAGGTTGGGTCAACCACCAATGCATAAAAGGTTGGGTCAACCTCCGGGGCAGCAGAGGTTGGCTCAACCACCGAGGCAGCAGAGGAAGAGTCAACCACCAGGGCAGAAGAGGAAGGGTCTACCACCGGGGCAGCAGAGGAAGGGTCAACCACCAGGGCAGCAGAGGTTGGGTCAACCACCGGGTCAGTAGAGGTTGGGTCAACCACCAGGGCAGCAGAGGAAGGGTCAACCACCGAGGCAGCAAAGGTTGGGTCAACCACCAGGGCAGCAGAGGAAGAGTCAACCACCGAGGCAGCAGAGGTTGGGTCAACCACCGGGGCAGCAGAGGAAGGGTCAACCACCGAGGCAGCAGAGGTTGGGTCATCCACAGGGGCAGCAGAGGACGGGTCAACCACCAGGGCAGCAGAGGAAGGGTCAACCACCGAGGCAGCAGAGGTTGGGTCAACCACCAGGGCAGCAGAGGAAAGGTCAACCACCGAGGCAGCAGAGGTTGGGTCAATCACAGGGGCAGCAGAGGTTGGGTTAACCACCAGGACAGCAGAGGTTGGGTCAACCACCAGGGCAGCAGAGGTTAGGTCAACCACCGAGGCAGCATAGGTTGGGTCAACCACCAGGGCAGCAGAGGAAGAGTCAACCACCGATGCAGCAGAGGTTAGGTCAACCACCGGGGCAGCAGAGGAAGGATCAACCACCGAGGCAGCAGAGGAAGAATCAACCACCACGGCAGCAGAGGTTGGGTCAACCACCGACTCAGCAAAGGAAGGGTCAACCACCAGGACAGCTGAGGAAGGGTCAACCACCAGGGCAGCAGAGGTTGGGTCAACCACCGGTGCAGCAGAGGAAGGGTCAACCACCGAGGCAGCAGAGGAAGGGTCAACCACCGAGGCAGCAGAGGTTGGGTCAGCCACCGAAGCAGAAGAGGTTGGGTCAACCACCGGGGCAGCAGAGGAAGGGTCAACCACCGAGGCAGCAGAGGTTGGGTCAACCACCGGGGCAGCAGAGGAAGGGTCAACCACCGAGGCAGCAGAGGTTGGGTCAACCACCGGGGCAGCAGAGGAAGAGTCAGCCACCGAGGCAGCAGAGGAAGGGTCAACCACCGGGGTAGCAGAGAAAGGTCAACCACCGGGGCAGCAATGGAAGGGTCAACCACCATAGCAGCAGACGAAGGGTCAACCACCAGGGCAGCAGAGGTTGGGTCAACCACCGGGGCAGCAGACGATGGGTCAACAACCGAGGCAGCAGAGGATGGGTCAACAACCGAGGCAGCAGAGGAAGGGTCAACCACCGGGGAAGCAGAGGTTGGGTCAACCACCAATGCATCAAAGGTTGGGTCAACCTCCGGACCAGCAGAGGTTGGTTCAACCACCGAGGCAGCAGAGGAAGAGTCAACCACCAGGGCAGAAGAGGAAGGGTCTACCACCGGGGCAGCAGAGGAAGGGTCAACCACCAGGGCAGCAGAGGTTGGGTCAACCACCGGGTCAGTAGAGGTTGGGTCAACCACCAGGGCAGCAGAGGAAGGGTCAACCACCGAGGCAGCAAAGGTTTGGTCAACCACCAGGGCAGCAGAGGAAGAGTCAACCACCGAGGCAGCAGAGGTTGGGTCAACCACCGGGGCAGCAGAGGAAGGGTCAACCACCGAGGCAGCAGAGGAAGGGTCAACCACCGAGGCAGCAGAGGAAGAGTCAACCACCGGGGTAGCAGAGAAAGGTCAACCACCGAGGCAGCAGAGGAAGGGTCAACCACCTGGGCAGCAGAGGTTGGGTCAACCACCGGGGCAGCAGACGAAGGGTCAACAACCGAGGCAGCAGAGGATGGGTCAACAATCGAGGCAGCAGAGGAAGGGTCAACCACCGAGGCAGCAGAGGTTGGGTCAACCACCGGGTCAGTAGAAGTTGGGTCAACCACCAGGGCAGCAGAGGAAGGGTCAACCACCGAGGCAGCAAAGGTTGGGACAACCACCAGGGCAGCAGAGGAAGGGTCAACCACCGAGGCAGCAGAGGTTGGATCAACCACCGGGGCAGTAGAGTAAGAGTCAACCACCGAGGCAGCAGAGGTTGGGTCAACCACCGGTGGCAGCAGAGGAAGGGTCAACCACCGAGGCAGCAGAGGAAGGGTCAACCACCGAGGCAGCAGAGGTTGGGTCAACCACCGAAGCAGAAGAGGTTGGGTCAACCACCGGGGCAGCAGAGGAAGGGTCAACCACCGAGGCAGCAGAGGTTGGGTCAACCACCTGGGCAGCAGAGGAAGGGTCAACCACCGAGGCAGCAGAGGTTGGGTCAACCACCAGGGCAGCAGAGGAAGAGTCAACCACCGAGGCAGCAGAGGTTGGGTCAACCACCGGGGCAGCAGAGGAAGAGTCAGCCACCGAGGCAGCAGAGGAAGGGTCAACCACCGAGGCAGCATAGAAAGAGTCAACCACCGGGGTAGCAGAGAAAGGTCAACCACCGGGGCAGCAATGGAAGGGTCAACCACCATAGCAGCAGAGGAAGGGTCAACCACCAGGGCAGCAGACGAATGGTCAACAACCGAGGCAGCAGAGGATGGGTCAACAACCGAGGCAGCAGAGGAAGGGTCAACCACCGGGGCAGCAGAGGTTGGGTCAACCACCAATGCATAAAAGGTTGGGTCAACCTCCGGGGCAGCAGAGGTTGGCTCAACCACCGAGGCAGCAGAGGAAGAGTCAACCACCAGGGCAGAAGAGGAAGGGTCTACCACCGGGGCAGCAGAGGAAGGGTCAACCACCAGGGCAGCAGAGGTTGGGTCAACCACCGGGTCAGTAGAGGTTGGGTCAACCACCAGGGCAGCAGAGGAAGGGTCAACCACCGAGGCAGCAAAGGTTGGGTCAACCACCAGGGCAGCAGAGGAAGAGTCAACCACCGAGGCAGCAGAGGTTGGATCAACCACCGGGGCAGCAGAGGAAGGGTCAGCCACCGAGGCAGCAGAGGAAGGGTCAACCACCGAGGCAGCAGAGGAAGAGTCAACCACCGGGGTAGCAGAGAAAGGTCAACCACCGAGGCAGCAAAGGAAGGGTCAACCACCAGGGCAGCAGAGGTTGGGTCAACCACCGGGGCAGCAGACGAAGGGTCAACAACGGAGGCAGCAGAGGATGGGTCAACAATCGAGGCAGCAGAGGAAGGGTCAACCACCGAGGCAGCAGAGGTTGGGTCAACCACCGGGTCAGTAGAAGTTGGGTCAACCACCAGGGCAGCAGAGGAAGGGTCAACCACCGAGGCAGCAAAGGTTGGAACAACCACCAGGGCAGCAGAGGAAGGGTCAACCACCGAGGCAGCAGAGGTTGGGTCAACCACCGGGGCAGTAGAGTAAGAGGCAACCACCGAGGCAGCAGAGGTTGGGTCAACCACCGGGGCAGCAGAGGAAGGGTCAACCACCGAGGCAGCAGAGGTTGGGTCAACCACCGGGGCAGCAGAGGACGGGTCCACCACCGAGGCAGCAGAGGTTGAGTCAACCACCCGCTCAGCAAAGGAAGGGTCAACCACCAGGGCAGCTGAGGAAGGGTCACCCACCAGGGCAGCAGAGGTTGGGTCAACCACCGGTGGCAGCAGAGGAAGGGTCAACAACCGGGGCAGCAGAGGAAGGGTCAACCTCCGAGGCAGCAGAGGTTGGGTCAACCACCGAAGCAGAAGAGGTTCGGTCAACCACCGGGGCAACAGAGGAAGGGTCAACCACCAAGGTAGCAGAGGTTGGGTCAACCACCGGGGCAGCAGAGGTTGGGTCAACCACCGAGGCAGCAGAGGTTGGGTCAACCACCAGGGCAGCAGAGGAAGAGTCAACCACCGAGGCAGCAGAGGTTGGGTCAACCACCGGGGCAGCAGAGGAAGGGTCAACCACCGAGGCAGCAGAGGTTGGGTCAACCACCAGAGCAGCAGAGGAAGAGTCAACCACCGAGGCAGCAGAGGTTGGGTCAACCACCGGGGCAGCAGAGGAAGAGTCAGCCACCGAGGCAGCAGAGGAAGGGTCAACCACCGGGGTAGCAGAGAAAGGTCAACCACCGGGGCAGCAATGGAAGGGTCAACCACCATAGCAGCAGAGGAAGGGTCAACCACCAGGGCAGCAGAGGTTGGGTCAACCACCGGGGCAGCAGACGAAGGGTCAACAACCGAGGCAGCAGAGGATGGGTCAACCACCGGGTCAGTAGAGATTGGGTCAACCACCAGGGCAGCAGAGGAAGGGTCAACCACCGAGGCAGCAAAGGTTGGGTCAACCACCAGGGCAGCAGATGAAGAGTCAACCACCGAGGCAGCAGAGGTTGGGTCAACCACCGGGGCAGCAGAGGAAGGGTCAGCCACCGAGGCAGCAGAGGAAGGGTCAACCATCGAGGCAGCAGAGGAAGAGTCAACCACCGGGGTAGCAGAGAAAGGTCAACCACCGATGCAGCAGAGGAAGGGTCAACCACCAGGGCAGCAGAGGTTGGGTCAACCACCGGGGCAGCAGACGAAGGGTCAACAACCGAGGCAGCAGAGGATGGGTCAACAATCGAGGCAGCAGAGGAAGGGTCAACCACCGAGGCAGCAGAGGTTGGGTCAACCACCGGGTCAGTAGAAGTTGGGTCAACCACCAGGGCAGCAGAGGAAGGGTCAACCACCGAGGCAGCAAAGGTTGGGACAACCACCAGGGCAGCAAAGGAAGGGTCAACCACCGAGGCAGCAGAGGTTGGGTCAACCACCGGGGCAGTAGAGTAAGAGTCAACCACCGAGGCAGCAGAGGTTGGGTCAACCACCGGGGCAGCAGAGGAAGGGTCAACCAACGAGGCAGCAGAGGTTGGGTCAACCACCGGGGCAGCTGAGGAAGGGTCAACCACCCGGGCAGCAGAGGCTGGGTCAACCACCGGTGGCAGCAGAGGAAGGGTCAACAACCGGGGCAGCAGAGGAAGGGTCAACCACCGAGGCAGCAGAGGTTGGGTCAACCACCGAAGCAGAAGAGGTTCGGTCAACCACCGGGGCAGCAGAGGAAGGGTCAACCACCAAGGCAGCAGAGGTTGGGTCAACCACCGGGGCAGCAGAGGTTGGGTCAACCACCGAGGCAGCAGAGGTTGGGCCAACCACCAGGGCAGCAGAGGAAGAGGCAACCACCGAGGCAGCAGAGGTTGGGTCAACCACCGGGGCAGCAGAGGAAGAGTCAGCCACCGAGGCAGCAGAGGAAGGGTCAACCACCGAGGCAGCAGAGAAAGAGTCAACCACCAGGGTAGCAGAGAAATGTCAACCACCGGGGCAGCAATGGAAGAGTCAAGCACCATAGCAGCAGAGGAAGGGTCAACCACCAGGGCAGCAGAGGTTGGGTCAACCACCGGGGCAGCAGACGAAGGGTCAACAACCGAGGCAGCAGAGGATGCGTCAACAACCGAGGCAGCAGAGGAAGGGTCAACCACCGGGGCAGCAGAGGTTGGGTCATCCACCAATGCATCAAAGGTTGGGTCAACCACCGGAGCAGCAGAGGTTGGGTCAACCACCGAGGCAGCAGAGGAAGAGTCAACCACCAGGGCAGCAGAGGAAGGGTCTACCACCGGGGCAGCAGAGGAAGGGTCAACCACCAGGGTAGCAGAGAAAGGGTCAACCACCGAGGCAGCAGAGGAAGAGTCAACCACCAGGGCAGCAGGGGTTGGGTCAACCACCGGGGCAGCAGAGAAGGGTAAACCACCGGGGAAGCAGAGGTAGGGTCAACCACCAGAGCAGCAGAGGAAGGGTCAACCACCGGGGCAGCAGAGGTTGTGTCAACCTCTTGGGCAGCAGAGGAAGTATCAACCACCGAGGCAGCAGAGGTTGGGTCAACTACCGAGGGAGAAGAGGTTGGGTCAACCACTGAGGCAGCAGAGGAAGGGTCATCCACCGAGGCAGCAGAGGTTGGGTCAACCACCGGGGCAGCAGAGGAAGGGTCAACCACCAAGGCAGCAGAGGTTGGGTCAACCACCGGGGCAGTAGAGTAAGAGTCAACCACCGAGGCAGCAGAGGTTGGGTCAACCAACGGGGCAGCAGAGGAAGGGTCAACCACCGAGGCAGCAAAGGTTGGGTCAACCACCGGGGCAGCAGAGGACGGGTCCACCACCGAGGCAGCAGAGGTTGGGTCAACCACCGGCTCAGCAAAGGAAGGGTCAACCACCAGGGCAGCTGAGGAAGGGTCACCCACCAGGGCAGCAGAGGTTGGGTCAACCACCAAAGCAGAAGAGGTTCGGTCAACCACCGGGGCAGCAGAGGAAGGGTCAACCACCAAGGCAACAGAGGTTGGGTCAACCACTGGGGCAGCAGAGGTTGGGTCAACCACCGAGGCAGCAGAGGTTGGGTCAACCACCAGGGCAGCAGAGGTTGGGTCAACCACCGGGGCAGCAGAGGAAGAGTCAGCCTCCGAGGCAGCAGAGGAAGGGTCAACCACCGAGGCAGCAGTGAAAGAGTCAACCACCGGGGTAGCAGAGAAAGGTCAACCACCGGGGCAGCAGAGGAAGAGTCAGCCACCGAGGCCGCAGAGGAAGGGTCAACCACCGAGGCAGCAGAGAAAGAGTCAACCACTGGGGTAGCAGAGAAAGGACAACCACCGGGGCAGCAATGGAAGGGTCAAGCACCATAGCAGCAGAGGAAGGGTCAACCACCAGGGCAGCAGAGGTTGGGTCAACCACCGGGGCAGCAGACGAAGGGTCAACAACCGAGGCAGCAGAGGATGGGTCAACAACCGAGGCAGCAGAGGAAGGGTCAACCACCGGGGCAGCAGAGGTTGGGTCAACCACCAATGCATCAAACGTTGGGTCAACCACCGGGGCAGCAGAGGTTGGGTCAACCACCGAGGCAGCAGAGGAAGAGTCAACCACCAGGGCAGCAGAGGAAGGGTCTACCACCGGGGCAGCAGAGGAAGGGTCAACCACCAGGGCAGCAGAGGAAGGGTCAACCACCGAGGCAGCAGAGGAAGAGTCAACCACCAGGGCAGCAGAGGTTGGGTCAACCACCGGGGCAGCAGAGGTTGGGTTAACCACCGGGGCAGCAGAGAAGGGTAAACCACCGGGGAAGCAGAGGTTGGGTCAACCACCAGAGCAGCAGAGGAAGGGTCAACCACCGGGGCAGCAGAGGTTGTGTCAACCTCTTGGGCAGCAGAGGAAGTATCAGCCACCGAGGCAGCAGAGGTTGGGTCAACTACCGAGGCAGAAGAGGTTGGGTCAACCACTGGGGCAGCAGAGGAAGGGTCATCCACCGAGGCAGCAGAGGTTGGGTCAACCACCGGGGCAGCAGAGGAAGGGTCAACCACCAAGGCAGCAGAGGTTGGGTCAACCACCGGTGCAGTAGAGTAAGAGTCAACCACCCAGGAAGCAGAGGTTGGGTCAACCACCGGGGCAGCAAAGGAAGGGTCAACCACCGAGGCAGCAGAGGTTGGGTCAACCACCCGGGCAGCAGAGGACGGGTCCACCACCGAGGCAGCAGAGGTTGGGTCAACCACCGGCTCAGCAAAGGAAGGGTCAACCACCAGGGCAGCTGAGGAAGGGTCACCCACCAGGGCAGCAGAGGTTGGGTCAACCACCGAAGCAGAAGAGGTTCGGTCAACCACCGGGGCAGCAGAGGAAGGTTCAACCACCAAGGCAGCAGAGGTTGGGTCAACCACCGGGGCAGCAGAGGTTGGGTCAACCACCGAGGCAGCAGAGGTTCGGTCAACCACCAGGGCAGCAGAGGAAGAGTCAACCACCGAGGCAGCAGAGGTTGGGTCAACCACCGGGGCAGCAGAGGAAGAGTCAGCCACCGAGGCAGCAGAGGAAGGGTCAACCACCGAGGCAGCAGAGAAAGAGTCAACCACCGGGGTAGCAGAGAAAGGTCAACCACCGGGGCAGCAATGGAAGGGTCAAGCACCATAGCAGCAGAGGAAGGGTCAACCACCAGGGCAGCAGAGGTTGGGTCAACCACCGGGGCAGCAGACGAAGGGTCAACAACCGAGGCAGCAGAGGATGGGTCAACAACCGAGGCAGCAGAGGAAGGGTCAACCACCGGGGCAGCAGAGGTTGGGTCAACCACCGAGGCAGCAGAGGAAGAGTCAACCACCAGGGCAGCAGAGGAAGGGTCTACCACCGGGGCCGCAGAGGAAGGGTCAACCACCAGGGCAGCAGAGGAAGGGTCAACCACCGAGGCAGCAGAGGAAGAGTCAACCACCAGGGCAGCAGAGGTTGGGTCAACCACCGGGGCAGCAGAGGTTGGGTCAACCACCGGGGCAGCAGAGAAGGGTAAACCACCGGGGAAGCAGAGGTTGGGTCAACCACCAGAGCAGCAGAGGAAGGGTCAACCACCGGGGCAGCATAGGTTGTGTCAACCTCTTGGGCAGCAGAGGAAGTATCAACCACCGAGGCAGCAGAGGTTGGGTCAACTACCGAGGCAGAAGAGGTTGGGTCAACCACTGGGGCAGCAGAGGAAGGGTCATCCACCGAGGCAGCAGAGGTTGGGTCAACCACCGGGGCAGCAGAGGAAGGGTCAACCACCGAGGCAGCAGAGGTTGGGTCAACCAACAGGGCGGCAGAGGAAGAGTCATCCACCGAGGCAACAGAGGTTGGGTCAACCGCCTGGGCAGCAGAGGAAGGGTCAACCACCGAGGCAACAGAGGTTGGATCAACCACCTTGGCAGTAGAGGTTGGGTCAACCACCAGGGCAGCAGAGGAAGATTCAACCACCGAGGCAGCAAAGGTTGGGTCAACCACCAGAGCAGCAGAGGAAGGATCAACCACCGATGCTGCAGAGGTTGGGTCAACCACCGGGGCAGTAGAGTAAGAGTCAACCACCGAGGAAGGAGAGGTTGGGTCAACCACCGTGGCAGCAGAGGAAGGGTCAACCACCGAGGCTGCAGAGGTTGGGTCAACCACCAGGGCAGCAGAGGAAGGGTCAACCACCGAGGCAGCAGAGGTTGGGTCAATCACCGGGGCAGCAGAGGAAGAGTCAACCACCGAGGCAGCTGAGGTTGGGTCAACCACCAGGGCAGCAGAGGAAGAGTCAACCACCGAGGCAGCTGAGGTTAGGTCAACCACCGAAGCAGCAGAGGTTGGGTCAACCACCAGGGCAGCAGAGGAAGAGTCAACCACCGAGGCAGCTGAGGTTAGGTCAACCACCGGGGCAGCAGAGGAAGGGTCAACCACCGACGCAGCAGAGGAAGGGTCAACCACCGGGGCAGCAGAGGACGGGTCAACCACCGGGGCAACAGAGGTTGGGTCAACCACCGGGGCCGCTGAGGTTGGGTCAACCACCAGGGCAGCAGAGGTTGTGTCAACCACCGGGGCAGCAGAGGAAGGGTCCACCACCGAAGCAGCAGAGGTTGGGTCAACCACCGGGGCAGCAAAGGAAGGGTCAACCACCAGGGCAGCAGAGGAAGGGTCAACCACCAGGGCAGCAGAGGTTGGGTCAACCACCGGGGCAGCAGATGAAGGGTCAACAACCGAGTCAGCAGAGGAAGGGTCAACCACCGAGGCAGCAGAGGTTGGGTCAACCACCGAGGCAGAAGAGGTTGGGTCAACCACCGGGGCAGCAGAGGAAGGGTCAACCACCAAGGCAGCAGAGGTTGGGTCAACCACTGGGGCAGCTGAGGAACGGTCAACCACCGACGCAGCAGAGGTTGGGTCAACCACCAGGGCAGCAGAGGTTGGGTCAACCACCGAGGCAGCAGAGGAAGGGTCAACCAGCGGGGCAGCAGAGGACGGGTCAACCACCGGGGCAACAGAGGTTGGGTCAACCACCGGGGCCGCAAAGGTTGGGTCAACCACCAGGGCAGCAGAGGTTGTGTCAACCACCGGGGCAGCAAAGGAAGGGTCCACCACCGAAGCAGCAGAGGTTGGGTCAACCACCGGGGCAGCAAAGGAAGGGTCAACCACCAGGGCAGCAGAGGAAGGGTCAACCACCAGCGCAGCAGAGGTTGGGTCAACCACCGGGGCAGCAGATGAAGGGTCAACAACCGAGGCAGCAGAGGAAGGGTCAACCACCGAGGCAGCAGAGGTTGGGTCAATCAGCGAGGCAGAAGAGGTTGGGTCAACCACCGGGGCAGCAGAGGAAGGGTCAACCACCGAGGCAGCAGATGTTGGGTCAACCACCTGGGCAGCAGAGGAAGGGTCAACCACCGAGTCAGCATAGGTTGGGTCAACCACCAGGGCAGCAGAGGAAGAGTCATCCACCGATGCAGCAGAGGTTAGGTCAACCACCGGGGCAGCAGAGGAAGGGTCAACCACTGAAGCAGCAGAGGAAGGGTCAACCACCGGGGCAGCAGAGGAAGGGTCAACCACCAGGGCAGCAGGGGAAGGGTCAACCACCGAGGGAGCAGAGGGAGAGTCAACCACCGGGGGCAGTAGAGGACGGGTCAACCACCGGGGCAGCAGAGGTTGGGTCAACCACCAGGGCAGCAGAGGTTGGGTCAACCACCGGGGCAGCAGAGGACGGGTCCACCATCGAGGCAGCAGAGGTTGGGTCAACCAACGGCTCAGCAGAGGAAGGGTCAACCACCAGGGCAGCAGAGGAAGGATGAATCACCAGGGCAGCAGAGGTTGGGTCAACCACCGGGGCAGCAGAGGAAGGGTCAACAACCGAGGCAGCAGAGGAAGTGTCAACCACCGAGGCAGCAGAGGTTGGGTCAACCACCGAGGCAGAAGAGGTTGGGTCAACCACTGGGGCAGCAGAGGAAGGGTCAACCACCGAGGCAGCAGAGGTTGGGTCAACCACTGGGGCAGCTGATGAAGGGTCAACCACCGAGGCAGCAGAGGTTGGGTCAACCACCTGGGCAGCAGAGGTTGGGTCAACCAACGGGGCAGGAGACGAAGGGTCAACAACCGAGGCAGCAGAGGATGGGTCAACAACCTAGGCAGCAGAGGAAGGGTCAACCACCGGGGCAGCAGAGGTTGGGTCAACCACCAGGGCAGCATAGGTTGGGTCAACCACCGGGGCAGCAGAGGACGGGACCACCACCGAGGCAGCAGAGGTTGGGTCAACCAACGGCTCAGTAGAGGAAGGGTCAACCACCAGGGCAGCAGAGGAAGGATGAATCACCAGGACAGCAGAGGTTGGGTCAACCACCGGGGCAGCAGAGGAAGGGTCAACAACCGAGGCAGCAGAGGAAGTGTCAACCACCGAGGCAGCAGAGGTTGGGTCAACCACCGAGGCAGAAGAGGTTGGGTCAACCACCGGGGCAGCAGAGGAAGGGTCAACCACCGAGGCAGCAGAGGTTGGGTCAACCAATGGGGCAGCTGAGGAAGGGTCAACCACCGAGGCAGCAGATGTTGGGTCAACCACCAGGGCAGCAGAGGTTGGGTCAACCTCCGGGGCAGCAGACGAAGTTTCAACAACCGAGGCAGCAGAGGATGGGTCAACAACCGAGGCAGCAGAGGAAGGGTCAACCACCGGGGCAGCAGAGGTTGGGTCAACCACCATTGCATCAAAGATTGGGTCAACCACCGGGGCAGCAGAGGTTGAGTCAACCACCGAGGCAGCAGAGGAAGTCAACCACCAGGGCAGAAGAGGAAGGGTCTACCACCGGGGCAGCAGAGGAAGGGTCAACCACCAGGGCAGCAGAGGTTGGGTCAACCACCGGGTCAGTAGAGGTTGGGTCAACCACCAGGGTAGCAGAGGAAGGGTCAAACACTGAGGCAGCAAAGGTTGGGTCAACCACCAGGGCATCAGAGGAAGAGTCAACCACCGAGGCAGCAGAGGTTGGGTCAACCACCGGGGCAGCAGAGGAAGGGTCAGCCACCGAGGCAGCAGATGAAGGGTCAACCACCGAGGCAGCAGAGGAAGAGTCAACCACCGGGGTAGCAGAGAAAGGTCAACCACCGAGGCAGCAGAGGAAGGGTCAACCACCAGGGCAGCAGATGTTGGGTCAACCACCGGGGCAGCAGAGGTTGGGTCAACCACCGTGGCAGCAGAGGTTGGGTCAACCACCGGGTCAGTAGAAGTTGGATCAACCATCAGGGCAGCAGAGGAAGGGTCAACCACCGAGGCAGCAAAGGTTGGGTCAACCACCAGGGCAGCAGAGGAAGGGTCAACCACCGAGGCAGCAGAGATTGGGTCAATCACCGGGGCAGCAGAGGTTGGGTTAACAACCAGGACAGCAGAGGTTGGGTCAACCACCAGGGCAGCAGAGGTTAGGTCAACCACCGAGGCAGCATAGGTTGGGTCAACCACCAGGGCAGCAGAGAAGAGTCAACCACCGATGCAGCAGAGGTTAGGTCATCCTCCGGGGCAGCAGAGGAAGGGTCAACCACCGAGGCAGCAGAGGAAGGGACAACCACCGGGGCAGCAGAGGAAGGGTCAACCACCAGGGCAGCAGGGGAAGGGTCAACCACCGAGGCAGCAGAGGGAGAGTCAACCACCAGGGCAGCAGAGGTTGGGTCAACCACCGGGGCAGCAGACGAAGGGTCAACAACCGAGGCAGCAGAGGATGGGACAACAACCGAGGCAGCAGAGAAAGGGTCATCCACCGGGGCAGCAGAGGTTGGGTCAACCACCATTGCATCAAAGGTTGGGTCAACCACCGGGGCAGCAGAGGTTGAGTCAACCACCGAGGCAGCAGAGGAAGTCAACAACCAGGGCAGAAGAGAAAGGGTCTACCACCGGAGCAGCAGAGGAAGGGTCAACCACCAGGGCAGCAGAGGTTGGGTCAACCACCGTGTCAGTAGAGGTTGGGTCAACCACCAGGGCAGCAGAGGAAGGGTCAAACACCGAGGCAGCAAAGGTTGGGTCAACCACCAGGGCATCAGAGGAAGAGTCAACCACCGAGGCAGCAGAGGTTGGGTCAACCACCGGGGCAGCAGAGGAAGGGTCAGCCACCGAGGCAGCAGAGGAAGGGTCAACCACCGAGGCAGCAGAGGAAGAGTCAACCACCGGGGTAGCAGAGAAAGGTCAACCACCGAGGCAGCAGAGGAAGGGTCAACCACCAGGGCAGCAGAGGTTGGGTCAACCACCGGGGCAGCAGACGAAGGGTCAACAACCGAGGCAGCAGAGGATGGGTCAACAACCGAGGCAGCAGAGGTTGGGTCAACCACCGAGGCAGCAGAGGTTGGGTCAACCACCGGGTCAGTAGAAGTTGGATCAACCACCAGGGCAGCAGAGGAAGGGTCAACCACCGAGGCAGCAAAGATTGGGTCAACCACCAGGGCAGCAGAGGAAGGGCAACCACCGAGGCAGCAGAGGTTGGGTCAATCACCGGGGCAGCAGAGGTTGGGTTAACCACCAGGACAGCAGAGGTTGGGTCAATCACCAGGGCAGCAGAGGTTAGGTCAACCACCGAGGCAGCATAGGTTGGGTCAACCACCAGGGCAGCAGAGAAGAGTCAACCACCGATGCAGCAGAGGTTAGGTCAACCTCCGGGGCAGCAGAGGAAGGGTCAACCACCGAGGAAGCAGAGGAAGGGACAACCACCGGGGCAGCAGAGGAAGGGTCAACCACCAGGGCAGCAGGGGAAGGGTCAACAACCGAGTCAGCAGAGGGAGAGTCAACCACCGGAGGCAGCAGAGGACGGGTCAACCACCGGGGCAGCAGAGGTTGGGTCAACAACCGCGGCAGCAGAGGACGGGTCCACCACCGAGGCAGCAGAGGTTGGGTCAGCCACCGGCTCAGCAAAGGAAGGGTCAACCACCAGGGCAGCTGAGGAAGGGTCAACCACCAGGGCGCAGAGATTGGGTCAACCACCGGGACAGCAGAGGAAGGGTCAACAACCGAGGCAGCAGAGGAAGGGTCAACCACCGAGGCAGCAGAGGTTGGGTCAACCACCGAAGCAGAAGAGGTTGGGTCAACCACCGGGGCAGCAGAGGAAGGGTCAACCACCGAGGCAGCAGAGGTTGGGTCAACCACCAGGGCAGCAGAGGAAGAGTCAACCACCGAGGCAGCAGAGGTTGGGTCAACCACCGGGGCAGCAGAGGAAGAGTCAGCCACCAAGGCAGCAGAGGAAGGGTCAACCACCGAGGCAGTAGAGAAAGAGTCAACCACCGGGGTAGCAGAGAAATGTCAACCACCGGGGCAGCAATGGAAGGGTCAACCACCATAGCAGCAGAGGAAGGGTCAACCACCAGGGCAGCAGAGGTTGGGTCAACCACCGGGGCAGCAGACGAAGGGTCAACAACCGAGGCAGCAGAGGATGGGTCAACAACCGAGGCAGCAGAGGAAGGGTCAACCACCAGGGCAGCAGAGGAAGGGTCAACCACCGAGGCAGCAGAGGAAGAGTCAACCACCAGGGCAGCAGAGGTTGGGTCAACCACCGGGGCAGCAGAGGTTGGGTCAACCACCGGGGCAGCAGAGAAGGGTAAACCACCGGGGAAGCAGAGGTTGGGTCAACCACCAGAGCAGCAGAGGAAGGGTCAACCACCGGGGCAGCAGAGAAGGGTAAACCACCGGGGAAGCAGAGGTTGGGTCAACCTCTTGCGCAGCAGAGGAAGTGTCAACCACCGAGGCAGCAGAGGTTGGGTCAACCTCCGAGGCAGAAGAGGTTGGGTCAACCATTCGGGCAGCAGAGGAAGGGTCATCCACCGAGGCAGCAGAGGTTGGGTCAACCACCGGGGCAGCAGAGGAAGGGTCAACTACCGAGGCAGCAGAGGTTGGGTCAACCACCAGAGCGGCAGAGGAAGAGTCAACCACCGAGGCAACAGAGGTTTGGTCAACCACCGGGGCAGTAGAGGTTGGGTCAACCACCAGGGCAGCAGAGGAAGATTCAACCACCGAGGCAGCAAAGGTTGGGTCAACCGCCAGAGCAGCAGAGGAAGGGTCAACCACCGATGCAGCAGAGGTTGGGTCAACCACCGGGGCAGTAGAGTAAGAGTCAACCACCGAGGCAGCAGAGGTTGGGTCAACCACCGGGGCAGCAGAGGAAGGGTCAACCACCGAGGCAGCAGAGGTTGGGTCAACCACCAGAGCGGCAGAGGAAGAGTCAACCACCGAGGCAACAGAGGTTGGGTCAACCGCCAGGGCAGCAGAGGAAGGGTCAACCACCGAGGAAACAGAGGTTGGGTCAACCACCAGGGCAGCAGAGGAAGGGTCAACCACCGAGGCAGCAGAGGTTGGGTCAACCACCTAGGCAGCAGAGGAAGGGTCAAACACCGAGGCAGCAGAGGTTGGGTCAACCACCAGGGCAGCAGAGGTTGGGTCAACCACCGGGCCAGCAGAGGACGGGTCCACCACCGAGGCAGCAGAGGTTGGGTCAACTACCGAGGCAGAACAGGTTGGGTCAACCACTGGGGCAGCAGAGGAAGGGTCATCCACCGAGGCAGCAGAGGTTGGGTCAACCACCGGGGCAGCAGAGGAAGGGTCAACCACCGAGGCAGCAGAGGTTGGGTCAACCACCAGGGCGGCAGAGGAAGAGTCAACCACCGAGGCAACAGAGGTTGGGTCAACCGCCTGGGCATCAGAGGAAGGGTCAACCACCGAGGCACCAGAGGTTGGGTCAACCACCAGGGCAGCAGAGGAAGGGTCAACCACCGAGGCAGCAGAGGTTGGGTCAACCACCTAGGCAGCAGAGGAAGGGTCAAACACCGAGGCAGCAGAGGTTGGGTCAACCACCGAGGCAGCAGAGGAAGGGTCAACCACCGGGGCAGCAGAGGAAGGGTCAACCACCAGGGCAGCAGGGGAAGGGTCAACCACCGAGGCAGCAGAGGGAGAGTCAACCACCGGGGGCAGCAGAGGACGGGTCAACCACCGGGGCAGCAGAGGTTGGGTCAACCACCAGGGCAGCAGAGGTTGGGTCAACCACCGGGGCAGCAGAGGACGGGTCAACCACCAGGGCAGCAGAGGTTGGGTCAACCACCGGCTCAGCAAAGGAAGGGTCAACCACCAGGGCAGCTGAGGAAGGGTCAACCACCAGGGCAGCAGAGGTTGGGTCAACCACCGGGGCAGCAGAGGAAGGGTCAACAACCGAGGCAGCAGAGGTTGGGTCAACCACCGAAGCAGAAGAGGTTGGGTCAACCACCGGGGCAGCAGAGGAAGGGTCAACCACCGAGGCAGCAGAGGTTGGGTCAACCACCAGGGCAGCAGAGGAAGAGTCAACCACCGAGGCAGCAGAGGTTGGGTCAACCACCGGGGCAGCAGAGGAAGAGTCAGCTACCGAGGCAGCAGAGGAAGGGTCAACCACCGAGGCAGCAGAGAAAGAGTCAACCACCGGGGTAGCAGAGAAAGGTCAACCACCGGGGCAGCAATGGAAGGGTCAACCACCATAGCAGCAGAGGAAGGGTCAACCACCAGGGCAGCAGAGGTTGGGTCAACCACCGGGGCAGCAGACGAAGGGTCAACAACCGAGGCAGCAGAGGAAGGGTCAACAACCGAGGAAGCAGAGGAAGAGTCAACCACCGGGGCAGCAGAGGTTGGGTCAACCACCGGGGCAGCAGAGGTTGGGTCAACCACCGGGGCAGCAGAGAAGGGTAAACCACCGGGGAAGCAGAGGTTGGGTCAACCACCAGAGCAGCAGAGGAATGTCAACCACCGGGGCAGCAGAGGTTGTGTCAACCTCTTGGGCAGCAGAGGAAGTTTCAACCACCGAGGCAGCAGAGGTTGGGTCAACTACCGAGGCAGAACAGGTTGGGTCAACCACTGGGGCAGCAGAGGAAGGGTCATCCACCGAGGCAGCAGAGGTTGGGTCAACCACCGGGGCAGCAGAGGAAGGGTCAACCACCGAGGGAGCAGAGGTTGGGTCAACCACCAGGGCGGCAGAGGAAGAGTCAACCACCGAGGCAGCTGAGGTTAGGTCAACCACCGGGGCAGCAGAGGAAGGGTCAACCACCGAGGCAACAGAGGTTGGGTCAACCGCCTGGGCAGCAGAGGAAGGGTCAACCACCGAGGCAACAGAGGTTGGGTCAACCACCGGGGCAGTAGAGGTTGGGTCAACCACCAGGGCAGCAGAGGAAGATTCAACCACCGAGGCAGCGAAGGTTGGGTCAACCACCAGAGCAGCGGAGGAAGGGTCAACCACCGATGCAGCAGAGGTTGGGTCAACCACCGGGGCAGTAGAGTACGAGTCAACCACCGAGGCACCAGAGGTTGGGTCAACCACCGGGGCAGCAGAGGAAGGGTCAACCACCAAGGCAGCAGAGGTTGGGTCAACCACCAGGGCAGCAGAGGAAGGGTCAACCACCGAGGCAGCTGAGGTTGGGTCAACCACCAGGGCAGCAGAGGAAGGGTCAACCACCGAGGCAGCAGAGGTTGGGTCAATCACCGGGGCAGCAGAGGAAGAGTCAACCACCGCGGCAGCATAGGTTGGGTCAACCACCAGGGCAGCAGAGGAAGAGTCAACCACCGAGGCAGCTGAGGTTAGGTCAACCACCGAGGCAGCAGAGGTTGGGTCAACCACCAGGGCAGCAGAGGAAGAGTCAACCACCGAGGCAGCTGAGGTTAGGTCAACCACCGGGGCAGCAGAGGAAGGGTCAACCACCGAGGCAGCAGAGGTTGGGTCAACCACCGGGGCAGCAGAGGTTGGGTCAACCACCAGGTGATCCTGTGGTCCTGGGTTCGATTCCAGGCGCCGGCGAGAAACAATGGGCAGAGTTTCTTTCACCCTATGCCCCTGTTACCTAGTAGTAAAATAGGTACCTGGGTGTTAGTCAGCTGTCACGGGCTGCTTCCTGGGGGTGGAGGCCTGGTCGAGGACCGGGCCGCGGGGACACTAAAAAGCCCCGAAATCATCTCAAGATAACCTCAAGATAGGGCAGCAGAGGTTGTGTCAACCACCGGGGCAGCAGAGGAAGGGTCCACCACCGAAGCAGCAGAGGTTGGGTCAACCACCGGGGTAGCAGAGAAAGGTCAACCACCGAGGCAGCAGAGGAAGGGTCAACCACCAGGGCAGCAGAGGTTGGGTCAACCACCGGGGCAGCAGACGAAGGGTCAACAACCGAGGCAGCAGAGGATGGGTCAACAACCGAGGCAGCAGAGGTTGGGTCAACCACCGAGGCAGCAGAGGTTGGGTCAACCACCGGGTCAGTAGAAGTTGGATCAACCACCAGGGCAGCAGAGGAAGGGTCAACCACCGAGGCAGCAAAGATTGGGTCAACCACCAGGGCAGCAGAGGAAGGGCAACCACCGAGGCAGCAGAGGTTGGGTCAATCACCGGGGCAGCAGAGGTTGGGTTAACCACCAGGACAGCAGAGGTTGGGTCAATCACCAGGGCAGCAGAGGTTAGGTCAACCACCGAGGCAGCATAGGTTGGGTCAACCACCAGGGCAGCAGAGAAGAGTCAACCACCGATGCAGCAGAGGTTAGGTCAACCTCCGGGGCAGCAGAGGAAGGGTCAACCACCGAGGAAGCAGAGGAAGGGACAACCACCGGGGCAGCAGAGGAAGGGTCAACCACCAGGGCAGCAGGGGAAGGGTCAACAACCGAGTCAGCAGAGGGAGAGTCAACCACCGGAGGCAGCAGAGGACGGGTCAACCACCGGGGCAGCAGAGGTTGGGTCAACAACCGCGGCAGCAGAGGACGGGTCCACCACCGAGGCAGCAGAGGTTGGGTCAGCCACCGGCTCAGCAAAGGAAGGGTCAACCACCAGGGCAGCTGAGGAAGGGTCAACCACCAGGGCGCAGAGATTGGGTCAACCACCGGGGCAGCAGAGGAAGGGTCAACAACCGAGGCAGCAGAGGAAGGGTCAACCACCGAGGCAGCAGAGGTTGGGTCAACCACCGAAGCAGAAGAGGTTGGGTCAACCACCGGGGCAGCAGAGGAAGGGTCAACCACCGAGGCAGCAGAGGTTGGGTCAACCACCAGGGCAGCAGAGGAAGAGTCAACCACCGAGGCAGCAGAGGTTGGGTCAACCACCGGGGCAGCAGAGGAAGAGTCAGCCACCAAGGCAGCAGAGGAAGGGTCAACCACCGAGGCAGTAGAGAAAGAGTCAACCACCGGGGTAGCAGAGAAATGTCAACCACCGGGGCAGCAATGGAAGGGTCAACCACCATAGCAGCAGAGGAAGGGTCAACCACCAGGGCAGCAGAGGTTGGGTCAACCACCGGGGCAGCAGACGAAGGGTCAACAACCGAGGCAGCAGAGGATGGGTCAACAACCGAGGCAGCAGAGGAAGGGTCAACCACCAGGGCAGCAGAGGAAGGGTCAACCACCGAGGCAGCAGAGGAAGAGTCAACCACCAGGGCAGCAGAGGTTGGGTCAACCACCGGGGCAGCAGAGGTTGGGTCAACCACCGGGGCAGCAGAGAAGGGTAAACCACCGGGGAAGCAGAGGTTGGGTCAACCACCAGAGTAGCAGAGGAAGGGTCAACCACCGGGGCAGCAGAGAAGGGTAAACCACCGGGGAAGCAGAGGTTGGGTCAACCTCTTGCGCAGCAGAGGAAGTGTCAACCACCGAGGCAGCAGAGGTTGGGTCAACTACCGAGGCAGAAGAGGTTGGGTCAACCATTCGGGCAGCAGAGGAAGGGTCATCCACCGAGGCAGCAGAGGTTGGGTCAACCACCGGGGCAGCAGAGGAAGGGTCAACTACCGAGGCAGCAGAGGTTGGGTCAACCACCAGAGCGGCAGAGGAAGAGTCAACCACCGAGGCAACAGAGGTTTGGTCAACCACCGGGGCAGTAGAGGTTGGGTCAACCACCAGGGCAGCAGAGGAAGATTCAACCACCGAGGCAGCAAAGGTTGGGTCAACCGCCAGAGCAGCAGAGGAAGGGTCAACCACCGATGCAGCAGAGGTTGGGTCAACCACCGGGGCAGTAGAGTAAGAGTCAACCACCGAGGCAGCAGAGGTTGGGTCAACCACCGGGGCAGCAGAGGAAGGGTCAACCACCGAGGCAGCAGAGGTTGGGTCAACCACCAGAGCGGCAGAGGAAGAGTCAACCACCGAGGCAACAGAGGTTGGGTCAACCGCCAGGGCAGCAGAGGAAGGGTCAACCACCGAGGCAACAGAGGTTGGGTCAACCACCAGGGCAGCAGAGGAAGGGTCAACCACCGAGGCAACAGAGGTTGGGTCAACCACCTAGGCAGCAGAGGAAGGGTCAAACACCGAGGCAGCAGAGGTTGGGTCAACCACCAGGGCAGCAGAGGTTGGGTCAACCACCGGGCCAGCAGAGGACGGGTCCACCACCGAGGCAGCAGAGGTTGGGTCAACTACCGAGGCAGAACAGGTTGGGTCAACCACTGGGGCAGCAGAGGAAGGGTTATCCACCGAGGCAGCAGAGGTTGGGTCAACCACCGGGGCAGCAGAGGAAGGGTCAACCACCGAGGCAGCAGAGGTTGGGTCAACCACCAGGGCGGCAGAGGAAGAGTCAACCACCGAGGCAACAGAGGTTGGGTCAACCGCCTGGGCATCAGAGGAAGGGTCAACCACCGAGGCACCAGAGGTTGGGTCAACCACCAGGGCAGCAGAGGAAGGGTCAACCACCGAGGCAGCAGAGGTTGGGTCAACCACCTAGGCAGCAGAGGAAGGGTCAAACACCGAGGCAGCAGAGGTTGGGTCAACCACCGAGGCAGCAGAGGAAGGGTCAACCACCAGGGCAGCAGGGGAAGGGTCAACCACCGAGGCAGCAGAGGGAGAGTCAACCACCGGGGGCAGCAGAGGACGGGTCAACCACCGGGGCAGCAGAGGTTGGGTCAACCACCAGGGCAGCAGAGGTTGGGTCAACCACCGGGGCAGCAGAGGACGGGTCAACCACCAGGGCAGCAGAGGTTGGGTCAACCACCGGCTCAGCAAAGGAAGGGTCAACCACCAGGGCAGCTGAGGAAGGGTCAACCACCAGGGCAGCAGAGGTTGGGTCAACCACCGGGGCAGCAGAGGAAGGGTCAACAACCGAGGCAGCAGAGGTTGGGTCAACCACCGAAGCAGAAGAGGTTGGGTCAACCACCGGGGCAGCAGAGGAAGGGTCAACCACCGAGGCAGCAGAGGTTGGGTCAACCACCAGGGCAGCAGAGGAAGAGTCAACCACCGAGGCAGCAGAGGTTGGGTCAACCACCGGGGCAGCAGAGGAAGAGTCAGCTACCGAGGCAGCAGAGGAAGGGTCAACCACCGAGGCAGCAGAGAAAGAGTCAACCACCGGGGTAGCAGAGAAAGGTCAACCACCGGGGCAGCAATGGAAGGGTCAACCACCATAGCAGCAGAGGAAGGGTCAACCACCAGGGCAGCAGAGGTTGGGTCAACCACCGGGGCAGCAGACGAAGGGTCAACAACCGAGGCAGCAGAGGAAGGGTCAACAACCGAGGAAGCAGAGGAAGAGTCAACCACCGGGGCAGCAGAGGTTGGGTCAACCACCGGGGCAGCAGAGGTTGGGTCAACCACCGGGGCAGCAGAGAAGGGTAAACCACCGGGGAAGCAGAGGTTGGGTCAACCACCAGAGCAGCAGAGGAATGTCAACCACCGGGGCAGCAGAGGTTGTGTCAACCTCTTGGGCAGCAGAGGAAGTTTCAACCACCGAGGCAGCAGAGGTTGGGTCAACTACCGAGGCAGAACAGGTTGGGTCAACCACTGGGGCAGCAGAGGAAGGGTCATCCACCGAGGCAGCAGAGGTTGGGTCAACCACCGGGGCAGCAGAGGAAGGGTCAACCACCGAGGGAGCAGAGGTTGGGTCAACCACCAGGGCGGCAGAGGAAGAGTCAACCACCGAGGCAGCTGAGGTTAGGTCAACCACCGGGGCAGCAGAGGAAGGGTCAACCACCGAGGCAACAGAGGTTGGGTCAACCGCCTGGGCAGCAGAGGAAGGGTCAACCACCGAGGCAACAGAGGTTGGGTCAACCACCGGGGCAGTAGAGGTTGGGTCAACCACCAGGGCAGCAGAGGAAGATTCAACCACCGAGGCAGCGAAGGTTGGGTCAACCACCAGAGCAGCGGAGGAAGGGTCAACCACCGATGCAGCAGAGGTTGGGTCAACCACCGGGGCAGTAGAGTACGAGTCAACCACCGAGGCACCAGAGGTTGGGTCAACCACCGGGGCAGCAGAGGAAGGGTCAACCACCAAGGCAGCAGAGGTTGGGTCAACCACCAGGGCAGCAGAGGAAGGGTCAACCACCGAGGCAGCTGAGGTTGGGTCAACCACCAGGGCAGCAGAGGAAGGGTCAACCACCGAGGCAGCAGAGGTTGGGTCAATCACCGGGGCAGCAGAGGAAGAGTCAACCACCGCGGCAGCATAGGTTGGGTCAACCACCAGGGCAGCAGAGGAAGAGTCAACCACCGAGGCAGCTGAGGTTAGGTCAACCACCGAGGCAGCAGAGGTTGGGTCAACCACCAGGGCAGCAGAGGAAGAGTCAACCACCGAGGCAGCTGAGGTTAGGTCAACCACCGGGGCAGCAGAGGAAGGGTCAACCACCGAGGCAGCAGAGGTTGGGTCAACCACCGGGGCAGCAGAGGTTGGGTCAACCACCAGGTGATCCTGTGGTCCTGGGTTCGATTCCAGGCGCCGGCGAGAAACAATGGGCAGAGTTTCTTTCACCCTATGCCCCTGTTACCTAGTAGTAAAATAGGTACCTGGGTGTTAGTCAGCTGTCACGGGCTGCTTCCTGGGGGTGGAGGCCTGGTCGAGGACCGGGCCGCGGGGACACTAAAAAGCCCCGAAATCATCTCAAGATAACCTCAAGATAGGGCAGCAGAGGTTGTGTCAACCACCGGGGCAGCAGAGGAAGGGTCCACCACCGAAGCAGCAGAGGTTGGGTCAACCACCGGGGCAGCAAAGGAAGGGTCAACCACCAAGGCAGCAGAGGAAGGGTCAACCACCAGGGCAGCAGAGGTTGGGTCAACCACCGGGGCAGCAGAGGAAGGGTCAACAACTGAGGCAGCAGAGGAAGGGTCAACCACCGAGGCAGCAGAGGTTGGGTCAACCACCGAGGAAGAAGAGGTTGGGTCAACCACCGGGGCAGCAGAGGAAGGGTCAACCACCGAGGCAGCAGATGTTGGGTCAACCACCGGAGCAGTAGAGGTTGGGTCAACCACTAGGGCAGCAGAGGAAGGGTCAACCACCGAGTCAGCATAGGTTGGGTCAACCACCAGGGCAGCAGAGGAAGAGTCAACCACCGATGCAGCAGAGGTTAGGTCAACCACCGGGGCAGCAGAGGAAGGGTCAACCACCGAAGCAGCAGAGGAAGGGTCAACCACCGGGGAAGCAGAGGAAGGGTCAACCACCAGGGCAGCAGGGGAAGGGTCAACCACCAGGGCAGCAGAGGTTGGGTCAACCACTGGGGTAGCAGAGGACGTGTCCACCACCGAGGCAGCAGAGGTTGGGTCAACCACCGGCTCAGCAAAGGAAGGGTCATCCACCAGGGCAGCTGAGGAAGGGTGAACCACCAGGGCAGCAGAGGTTGGGTCAACCACCGGGGCAGCAGAGGAAGGGTCAACAACCGAGGCAGCAGAGGAAGGGTCAACCACCGAGGCAGCAGAGGTTGGGTCAACCACCGAGGCAGAAGAGGTTGGGTCAACCACCGGGGCAGCAGAGGAAGGGTCAACAACCGAGGCAGCAGAGGTTGGGTCAACCACCGAGGCAGCAGAGGTTGGGTCAACCACCGGGTCAGTAGAAGTTGGATCAACCACCAGGGCAGCAGAGGAAGGGTCAACCACCGAGGCAGCGAAGGTTGGGTCAACCACCAGGGCAGCAGAGGAAGGGTCAACCACCGAGGCAGCAGAGGTTGGGTCAATCACCGGGCAGCAGAGGTTGGGTTAACCACCAGGACAGCAGAGGTTGGGTCAACCACCAGGGCAGCAGAGGATAGGTCAACCACCGAGGCAGCATAGGTTGGGTCAACCACCAGGGCAGCAGAGAAGAGTCAACCACCGATGCAGCAGAGGTTAGGTCAACCTCCGGGGCAGCAGAGGAAGGGTCAACCACCGAGGCAGCAGAGGAAGGGTCAACCACCGGGGCAGCAGAGGAAGGGTCAACCACCAGGGCAGCAGGGGAAGGGTCAACCACCGGAGGCAGCAGAGAACGGGTCAAACACCGGCTCAGCAAAGGAAGGGTCAACCACCAGGGCAGCTGAGGAAGGGTCAACCACCAGGGCAGCAGAGGTTGGGTCAACCACCGGGGCAGCAGAGGAAGGGTCAACAACCGAGGCAGCAGAGGAAGGGTCAACCACCGAGGCAGCAGAGGTTGGGTCAACCACCGAAGCAGAAGAGGTTGGGTCAACCACCGGGGCAGCAGAGGAAGGGTCAACCACCGAGGCAGCAGAGGTTGGGTCAGCCACCAGGGCAGCAGAGGAAGAGTCAACCACCGAGGCAGCAGAGGTTGGGTCAACCACCGGAGCAGCAGAGGAAGAGTCAGCCACCAAGGCAGCAGAGGAAGGGTCAACCACCGAGGCAGCAGAGAAAGAGTCAACCACCGGGGTAGCAGAGAAAGGTCAACCACCGGGGCAGCAATGGAAGGGTCAACCACCATAGCAGCAGAGGAAGGGTCAACCACCAGGGCAGCAGAGGTTGGGTCAACCACCGGGGCAGCAGACGAAGGGTCAACAACCGAGGCAGCAGAGGATGGGTCAACAACCGAGGCAGCAGAGGAAGGGTCAACCACCGGGGCAACAGAGGTTGGGTCAACCGCCAGGGCAGCAGAGGAAGGGTCAACCACCGAGGCAACAGAGGTTGGGTCAACCACCGGGGCAGTAGAGGTTGGGTCAACCACCAGGGCAGCAGAGGAAGATTCAACCACCGAGGCAGCAAAGGTTGGGTCAACCACCAGAGCAGCAGAGGAAGGGTCAACCACCGATGCAGCAGAGGTTGGGTCAACCACCGGGGCAGTAGAGTAAGAGTCAACCACCGAGGCAGCAGAGGTTGGGTCAACCACCGGGGCAGCAGAGGAAGGGTCAACCACCGAGGCAGCAGAGGTTGGGTCAACCACCAGGGCAGCAGAGGAAGGGTCAACCACCGAGGCAGCAGAGGTTGGGTCAACCACCAGGGCAGCAGAGGAAGGGTCAAACACCGAGGCAACAGAGGTTGTTTCAATCACTGGGGCAGCAGAGGAAGAGTCAACCACCGAGGCAGCAGAGGAAGGGTCAACCACCGGGGCAGCAGAGGACGGGTCAACCACCGGGGCAACAGAGGTTGGGTCAACCACCGGGGCAGCAGAATTTGGGTCAACCACCAGGGCAGCAGAGGTTGTGTCAACCAACGGGGCAGCAGAGGAAGGGTCCACCACCGAAGCAGCAGAGGTTGGGTCAACCATCAGGGCAGCAAAGGAAGGGTCAACCACCAGGGCAGCAGAGGAAGGGTCAAGCACAAGGGCAGCAGAGGTTGGGTCAACCACCGGGGCAGCAGAGGAAGGGTCAACAACCGAGGCAGCAGAGGTTGGGTCAACCACCGGGGCAGCAGAGGTTGGGTCAACCACCGAGGCAGCAGAGGAAGAGTCAACCACCAGGGCAGCAGAGGTTGGGTCAACCACCGGGTCAGTAGAGGTTGGGTCAACCACCAGGGCAGCAGAGGAAGGGTCAACCACCGAGTCAGCAAAGGTTGGGTCAACCACCAGGGCAGCAGAGGAAGAGTCAACCACCGAGTCAGCAGAGGTTGGGTCAACCACCGGGGCAGCAGAGGAAGGGTCAGCCACCGAGGCAGCAGAGGAAGGGTCAACCACCGAGGCAGCAGAGGAAGAGTCAACCACCGGGGTAGCAGAGAAAGGTCAACCACCGAGGCAGCAGAGGAATGGTCAACCACCAGGGCAGCAGATGTTGGCTCAACCACCGGGGCAGCAGAGGAAGGGTCAACCACCGAGGCAGCAGACGAAGGGTCAACAACCGAGGCAGCAGAGGATGGGTCAACAACCGAGACAGCAGAGGAAGGGTCAACCACCGAGGCAGCAGAGGTTGGGTCAACCACCGGGTCAGTAGAAGTTGAGTCAACCACCAGGGCAGCAGAGGAAGGGTCAACCACCGAGGCAGCAAAGGTTGGGTCAACCACCAGGGCAGCAGAGGAAGGGTCAACCAACGATGCAGCAGTGGTTGGGTCAACCACCGGGGCAGTAGAGTAAGAGTCAACCACCGAGGCAGCAGAGGTTGGGTCAACCACCGGGGCAGCAGAGGAAGGGTCAACCACCGAGGCAGCAGAGGTTGGGTCAACCACCAGGACAGCAGAGGAAGGGTCAACCACCGAGGCAGCAGAGGTTGGGTCAACCACCAGGGCAGCAGAGGAAGGGTCAAACACCGAGGCAGCAGAGGTTGTTTCAATCACCGGGGCAGCAGAGGTTGGGTTAACCACCAGGACAGCAGAGGTTGGGTCAACCACCAGGGCAGCAGAGGAAGGGTCAACCAACGATGCAGCAGAGGTTGGGTCAACCACAGGGGCAGCAGAGGTTGGGTCAACCACCTGGGCAGCAGAGGAAGGGTCAACCACCGAGGCAGCAGAGGTTGGGTCAACCACCAGGGCAGCAGAGGAAGGGTCAACCACCGAGGCAGCAGAGGTTGAATCAATCACCGGGGCAGCAGAGGTTGGGTTAACCACCAGGACAGCAGAGGTTGGGTCAACCACCAGGGCAGCAGAGGTTAGGTCAACCACCAAGGCAGCAGAGGTTAGGAAACCACCGGGGCAGCAGAGGAAGGGTCAACCACCGAGGCAGCAGAGGAAGGGTCAACCACCGGGGCAGCAGAGGAAGGGTCAACCAACAGGGCAGCAGGGGAAGGGTCAACCACCGAGGCAGCAGAGGACGGGTCAACCACCGGGGCAGCAGAGGACGGGTCAACCACCGGGGCAGCAGAGGTTGGGTCAACCACCAGGGCAGCAGAGGTTGGGTCAACCACCGGGCCAGCAGAGGACGGGTCCACCACCGAGGCAGCAGAGGTTGGGTCAACCACCGGCTCAGCAAAGGAAGGGTCTACCACCAGGGCACCTGAGGAAGGGTCAACCACCAGGGCAGCAGAGGTTGGGTCAACCACCGGGGCAGCAGTGGTAGGGTCAACAACCGAGGCAGCAGAGGAAGGGTCAACCACCGAGGCAGCAGAGGTTGGGTCAACCACCGAAGCAGAAGAGGTTGGGTCAACCACCGGGGCAGCAGAGGAAGGGTCAACCACCGAGGCAGCAGAGGTAGGGTCAACCACCAGGGCAGCAGAGGAAGAGTCAACCACCGAGGCAGCAGAGGTTGGGTCAACCACCGGGGCAGCAGAGGAAGAGTCAGATACCGAGGCAGCAGAGGAAGGGTCAACCACCGAGGCAGCAGAGAAAGAGTCAACCACCGGGGTAGCAGAGAAAGGTCAACAACCGGGGCAGCAATGGAAGGGTCAACCACCATAGCAGCAGAGGAAGGGTCAACCACCAGGGCAGCAGAGGTTGGGTCAACCACCGGGGCAGCAGACGAAGGGTCAACAACCGAGGCAGCAGAGGATGGGTCAACAACCGAAGCAGCAGAGGAAGGGTCAACCACCGGGGCAGCAGAGGTTGGGTCAACCACCAATGCATCAAAGGTTGGATCAACCACCGAGGCAGCAGAGGAAGAGTCAACCACCAGGGCAGCAGAGGAAGGGTCTATCACCAGGGCAGCAGAGGAAGGGTCAACCACCAGGGCAGCAGAGGAAGGGTCAACAACCGAGGAAGCAGAGAAAGAGTCAACCACCAGGGCAGCAGAGGTTGGGTCAACCACTTGGGCAGCAGAGGTTGGGTCAACCACCGGGGCAGCAGAGAAGGGTAAACCACCGGGGAAGCAGAGGTTGGGTCAACCACCAGAGCAGCAGAGGAAGGTCAACCACCGGGGCAGCAGAGGTTGTGTCAACCTCTTGGGCAGCAGAGGAAGTTTCAACCACCGAGGCAGCAGAGGTTGGGTCAACTACCGAGGCAGAACAGGTTGGGTCAACCACTGGGGCAGCAGAGGAAGGGTCATCCACCTGGGCAGCAGAGGAAGGGTCAACCACCGAGGCAGCAGAGGTTGGGTCAACCACCAGGGCAGCAGAGGAAGGGTCAACCACCGAGGCAGCAGAGGTTGAGTCAATCACCGGGGCAGCAGAGGTTGGGTTAACCACCAGGACAGCAGAGGTTGGGTCAACCACCAGGGCAGCAGAGGTTAGGTCAACCACCAAGGCAGCAGAGGTTAGGAAACCACCGGGGCAGCAGAGGAAGGGTCAACCACCGAGGCAGCAGAGGAAGGGTCAACCACCGGGGCAGCAGAGGAAGGGTCAACCAACAGGGCAGCAGGGGAAGGGTCAACCACCGAGGCAGCAGAGGACGGGTCAACCACCGGGGCAGTAGAGGACGGGTCAACCACCGGGGCAGCAGAGGTTGGGTCAACCACCAGGGCAGCAGAGGTTGGGTCAACCACCGGGCCAGCAGAGGACGGGTCCACCACCGAGGCAGCAGAGGTTGGGTCAACCACCGGCTCAGCAAAGGAAGGGTCTACCACCAGGGCACCTGAGGAAGGGTCAACCACCAGGGCAGCAGAGGTTGGGTCAACCACCGGGGCAGCAGTGGTAGGGTCAACAACCGAGGCAGCAGAGGAAGGGTCAACCACCGAGGCAGCAGAGGTTGGGTCAACCACCGAAGCAGAAGAGGTTGGGTCAACCACCGGGGCAGCAGAGGAAGGGTCAACCACCGAGGCAGCAGAGGTAGGGTCAACCACCAGGGCAGCAGAGGAAGAGTCAACCACCGAGGCAGCAGAGGTTGCGTCAACCACCGGGGCAGCAGAGGAAGAGTCAGATACCGAGGCAGCAGAGGAAGGGTCAACCACCGAGGCAGCAGAGAAAGAGTCAACCACCGGGGTAGCAGAGAAAGGTCAACAACCGGGGCAGCAATGGAAGGGTCAACCACCATAGCAGCAGAGGAAGGGTCAACCACCAGGGCAGCAGAGGTTGGGTCAACCACCGGGGCAGCAGACGAAGGGTCAACAACCGAGGCAGCAGAGGATGGGTCAACAACCGAAGCAGCAGAGGAAGGGTCAACCACCGGGGCAGCAGAGGTTGGGTCAACCACCAATGCATCAAAGGTTGGATCAACCACCGAGGCAGCAGAGGAAGAGTCAACCACCAGGGCAGCAGAGGAAGGGTCTATCACCGGGGCAGCAGAGGAAGGGTCAACCACCAGGGCAGCAGAGGAAGGGTCAACAACCGAGGAAGCAGAGAAAGAGTCAACCACCAGGGCAGCAGAGGTTGGGTCAACCACTTGGGCAGCAGAGGTTGGGTCAACCACCGGGGCAGCAGAGAAGGGTAAACCACCGGGGAAGCAGAGGTTGGGTCAACCACCAGAGCAGCAGAGGAAGGTCAACCACCGGGGCAGCAGAGGTTGGGTCAACCACCGGGGCAGCAGAGGAAGGGTCAACCACCGAGGCAGCAGAGGTTGGGTCAACCACCAGGGCGGCAGAGGAAGAGTCAACCACCGAGGCAACAGAGGTTGGGTCAACCGCCGGGGCAGCAGAGGAAGGGTCAACCACCGAGGCAGCAGAGGTTGGGTCAACCACCAGGGCGGCAGAGGAAGAGTCAACCACCGAGGCAACAGAGGTTGGGTCAACCGCCTGGGCATCAGAGGAAGGGTCAACCACCGAGGCACCAGAGGTTGGGTCATCCACCAGGGCAGCAGAGGAAGGGTCAACCACCGAGGCAGCAGAGGTTGGGTCAACCACCTAGGGAGCAGAGGAAGGGTCAAACACCGAGGCAGCAGAGGTTGGGTCAACCACCGAGGCAGCAGAGGAAGGGTCAACCACCGGGGCAGCAGAGGAAGGGTCAACCACCAGGGCAGCAGGGGAAGGGTCAACCACCGAGGCAGCAGAGGGAGAGTCAACCACCGGGGGCAGCAGAGGACGGGTCAACCACCGGGGCAGCAGAGGTTGGGTCAACCACCAGGGCAGCAGAGGTTGGGTCAACCACCGGGGCAGCAGAGGACGGGTCCACCACCGAGGCAGCAGAGGTTGGGTCAACCACCGGCTCAGCAAAGGAAGGGTCAACCACCAGGGCAGCTGAGGAAGGGTCAACCACCAGGGCAGCAGAGGTTGGGTCAACCACCGGGGCAGCAGAGGAAGGGTCAACAACCGAGGCAGCAGAGGTTGGGTCAACCACCGAAGCAGAAGAGGTTGGGTCAACCACCGGGGCAGCAGAGGAAGGGTCAACCACCGAGGCAGCAGAGGTTGGGTCAACCACCAGGGCAGCAGAGGAAGAGTCAACCACCGAGGCAGCAGAGGTTGGGTCAACCACCGGGGCAGCAGAGGAAGAGTCAGCTACCGAGGCAGCAGAGGAAGGGTCAACCACCGAGGCAGCAGAGAAAGAGTCAACCACCGGGGTAGCAGAGAAAGGTCAACCACCGGGGCAGCAATGGAAGGGTCAACCACCATAGCAGCAGAGGAAGGGTCAACCACCAGGGCAGCAGAGGTTGGGTCAACCACCGGGGCAGCAGACGAAGGGTCAACAACCGAGGCAGCAGAGGAAGGGTCAACAACCGAGGAAGCAGAGGAAGAGTCAACCACCGGGGCAGCAGAGGTTGGGTCAACCACCGGGGCAGCAGAGGTTGGGTCAACCACCGGGGCAGCAGAGAAGGGTAAACCACCGGGGAAGCAGAGGTTGGGTCAACCACCAGAGCAGCAGAGGAAGGTCAACCACCAGGGCAGCAGAGGTTGTGTCAACCTCTTGGGCAGCAGAGGAAGTTTCAACCACCGAGGCAGCAGAGGTTGGGTCAACTACCGAGGCAGAACAGGTTGGGTCAACCACTGGGGCAGCAGAGGAACGGTCATCCACCGAGGCAGCAGAGGTTGGGTCAACCACCGGGGCAGCAGAGGAAGGGTCAACCACCGAGGCAGCAGAGGTTGGGTCAACCACCAGGGCGGCAGAGGAAGAGTCAACCACCGAGGCAGCTGAGGTTAGGTCAACCACCGGGGCAGCAGAGGAAGGGTCAACCACCGAGGCAACAGAGGTTGGGTCAACCGCCTGGGCAGCAGAGGAAGGGTCAACCACCGAGGCAACAGAGGTTGGGTCAACCACCGGGGCAGTGGAGGTTGGGTCAACCACCAGGGCAGCAGAGGAAGATTCAACCACCGAGGCAGCGAAGGTTGGGTCAACCACCAGAGCAGAATAGGAAGGGTCAACCACCGATGCAGCAGAGGTTGGGTCAACCACCGGGGCAGTAGAGTACGAGTCAACCACCGAGGCACCAGAGGTTGGGTCAACCACCGGGGCAGCAGAGGAAGGGTCAACCACCGAGGCAGCAGAGGTTGGGTCAACCACCAGGGCAGCAGAGGAAGGGTCAACCACCGAGGCAGCTGAGGTTGGGTCAACCACCAGGGCAGCAGAGGAAGGGTCAACCACCGAGGCAGCAGAGGTTGGGTCAATCACCGGGGCAGCAGAGGAAGAGTCAACCACCGCGGCAGCATAGGTTGGGTCAACCACCAGGGCAGCAGAGGAAGAGTCAACCACCGAGGCAGCTGAGGTTAGGTCAACCACCGAGGCAGCAGAGGTTGGGTCAACCACCAGGGCAGCAGAGGAAGAGTCAACCACCGAGGCAGCTGAGGTTAGGTCAACCACCGGGGCAGCAGAGGAAGGGTCAACCACCGAGGCAGCAGAGGTTGGGTCAACCACCGGGGCAGCAGAGGTTGGGTCAACCACCAGGTGATCCTGTGGTCCTGGGTTCGATTCCAGGCGCCGGCGAGAAACAATGGGCAGAGTTTCTTTCACCCTATGCCCCTGTTACCTAGTAGTAAAATAGGTACCTGGGTGTTAGTCAGCTGTCACGGGCTGCTTCCTGGGGGTGGAGGCCTGGTCGAGGACCGGGCCGCGGGGACACTAAAAAGCCCCGAAATCATCTCAAGATAACCTCAAGATAGGGCAGAAGAGGTTGTGTCAACCACCGGGGCAGCAGAGGAAGGGTCCACCACCGAAGCAGCAGAGGTTGGGTCAACCACCGGGGCAGCAAAGGAAGGGTCAACCACCAAGGCAGCAGAGGAAGGGTCAACCACCAGGGCAGCAGAGGTTGGATCAACCACCGGGGCAGCAGAGGAAGGGTCAACAACTGAGGCAGCAGAGGAAGGGTCAACCACCGAGGCAGCAGAGGTTGGGTCAACCACCGAGGCAGAAGAGGTTGGGTCAACCACCGGGGCAGCAGAGGAAGGGTCAACCACCGAGGCAGCAGATGTTGGGTCAACCACCGGAGCAGTAGAGGTTGGGTCAACCACCAGGGCAGCAGAGGAAGGGTCAACCACCGAGTCAGCATAGGTTGGGTCAACCACCAGGGCAGCAGAGGAAGAGTCAACCACCGATGCAGCAGAGGTTAGGTCAACCACCGGGGCAGCAGAGGAAGGGTCAACCACCGAAGCAGCAGAGGAAGGGTCAACCACCGGGAAAGCAGAGGAAGGGTCAACCACCAGGGCAGCAGGGGAAGGGTCAACCACCAGGGCAGCAGAGGTTGGGTCATCCACTGGGGCAGCAGAGGACGTGTCCACCACCGAGGCAGCAGAGGTTGGGTCAACCACCGGCTCAGCAAAGGAAGGGTCAACCACCAGGGCAGCTGAGGAAGGGTGAACCACCAGGGCAGCAGAGGTTGGGTCAACCACCGGGGCAGCAGAGGAAGGGTCAACAACCGAGGCAGCAGAGGAAGGGTCAACCACCGAGGCAGCAGAGGTTGGGTCAACCACCGAGGCAGAAGAGGTTGGGTCAACCACCGGGGCAGCAGAGGAAGGGTCAACAACCGAGGCAGCAGAGGTTGGGTCAACCACCGAGGCAGCAGAGGTTGGGTCAACCACCGGGTCAGTAGAAGTTGGATCAACCACCAGGGCAGCAGAGGAAGGGTCAACCACCGAGGCAGCAAAGGTTGGGTCAACCACCAGGGCAGCAGAGGAAGGGTCAACCACCGAGGCAGCAGAGGTTGGGTCAATCACCGGGCAGCAGAGGTTGGGTTAACCACCAGGACAGCAGAGGTTGGGTCAACCACCAGGGCAGCAGAGGATAGGTCAACCACCGAGGCAGCATAGGTTGGGTCAACCACCATGGCAGCAGAGAAGAGTCAACCACCGATGCAGCAGAGGTTAGGTCAACCTCCGGGGCAGCAGAGGAAGGGTCAACCACCGAGGCAGCAGAGGAAGGGTCAACCACCGGGGCAGCAGAGGAAGGGTCAACCACCAGGGCAGCAGGGGAAGGGTCAACCACCGGAGGCAGCAGAGGACGGGTCAACCACCGGCTCAGCAAAGGAAGGGTCAACCACCAGGGCAGCTGAGGAAGGGTCAACCACCAGGGCAGCAGAGGTTGGGTCAACCACCGGGGCAGCAGAGGAAGGGTCAACAACCGAGGCAGCAGAGGAAGGGTCAACCACCGAGGCAGCAGAGGTTGGGTCAACCACCGAAGCAGAAGAGGTTGGGTCAACCACCGGGGCAGCAGAGGAAGGGTCAACCACCGAGGCAGCAGAGGTTGGGTCAACCACCAAGGCAGCAGAGGAAGAGTCAACCACCGAGGCAGCAGAGGTTGGGTCAACCACCGGGGCAGCAGAGGAAGAGTCAGCCACCAAGGCAGCAGAGGAAGGGTCAACCACCGAGGCAGCAGAGAAAGAGTCAACCACCGGGGTAGCAGAGAAAGGTCAACCACCGGGGCAGCAATGGAAGGGTCAACCACCATACCAGCAGAGGAAGGGTCAACCACCAGGGCAGCAGAGGTTGGGTCAACCACCGGGGCAGCAGACGAAGGGTCAACAACCGAGGCAGCAGAGGATGGGTCAACAACCGAGGCAGCAGAGGAAGGGTCAACCACCGGTGCAGCAGAGGTTGGGTCAACCACCAATGCATCAAAGGTTGGGTCAACCACCGGGGCAGCAGAGGTTGGGTCAACCACCGAGGCAGCAGAGGAAGAGTCAACCACCAGGGCAGCAGAGGAAGGGTCTACCACCGGGGCAGCAGAGGAAGGGTCAACCACCAGGGCAGCAGAGGAAGGGTCAACCACCGAGGCAGCAGAGGAAGAGTCAACCACCAGGGCAGCAGAGGTTGGGTCAACCACCGGGGCAACAGAGGTTGGGTCAACCACCGGGGCAGCAGAGAAGGGTAAACCACCGGGGAAGCAGAGGTTGGGTCAGCCACCAGAGCAGCAGAGGAAGGGTCAACCACCGGGGCAGCAGAGGTTGTGTCAACCTCTTGGGCAGCAGAGGAAGTGTCAACCACCGAGGCAGCAGAGGTTGGGTCAACTACCGAGGCAGAAGAGGTTGGGTCAACCATTCGGGCAGCAGAGGAAGGGTCATCCACCGAGGCAGCAGAGGTTGGGTCAACCACCGAGGCAGCAGAGGAAGGGTCAACTACCGAGGCAGCAGAGGTTGGGTCAACCACCAGGGCGGCAGAGGAAGAGTCAACCACCGAGGCAACAGAGGTTGGGTCAATCGCCACGGCAGCAGAGGAAGGGTCAACCACCGAGGCAACAGAGGTTGGGTCAACCACCGGGGCAGTAGAGGTTGGGTCAACCACCAGGGCAGCAGAGGAAGATTCAACCACCGAGGCAGCAAAGGTTGGGTCAACCACCAGAGCAGCAGAGGAAGGGTCAACCACCGATGCAGCAGAGGTTGGGTCAACCACCGGGGCAGTAGAGTAAGAGTCAACCACCGAGGCAGCAGAGGTTGGGTCAACCACCGGGGCAGCAGAGGAAGGGTCAACCAGCGAGGCAGCAGAGGTTGGGTCAACCACCAGGGCAGCAGAGGAAGGGTCAACCACCGAGGCAGCAGAGATTGGGTCAACCACCAGGGCAGCAGAGGAAGGGTCAAACACCGAGGCAGCAGAGGTTGGGTCAATCACCGGGGCAGCAGAGGTTGGGTCAATCACCGGGGCAGCAGAGGAAGAGTCAACCACCGAGGCAGCAGAGGAAGAGTCAACCACCGAGGCAGCTGAGGTTAGGTCAACCACCGAGGCAGCAGAGGTTGGGTCAACCACCAGGGCAGCAGAGGAAGAGTCAACCACCGAGGCAGCTGAGGTTAGGTCAACCACCTGGGCAGCAGAGGAAGGGTCAACCACCGAGGCAGCAGAGGAAGGGTCATCCACCGGGGCAGCAGAGGACGGGTCAACCACCGGGGCAACAGAGGTTGGGTCAACCACCGGGGCAGCAGAATTTGGGTCAACCACCGGGGCAGCAGAATTTGGGTCAACCACCAGGGCAGCAGAGGTTGTGTCAACCACCGGGGCAGCAGAGGAAGGGTCCACCACCGAAGCAGCAGAAGTTGGGTCAACCACCAGGGCAGCAAAGGAAGGGTCAACCACCAGGGCAGCAGAGGAAGGGTCAAGCACAAGGGCAGCAGAGGAAGGGTCAACAACCGAGGCAGCAGAGGAAGGGTCAACCACCGAGGCAGCAGAGGTTGGGTCAACCGCCGGGGCAGCAGAGGAAGGGTCAGCCACCGAGGCAGCAGAGGAAGGGTCAGCCACCGAGGCAGCAGAGGAAGGGTCAACCACCGAGGCAGCAGAGGAAGAGTCAACCACCGGGGTAGCAGAGAAAGGTCAACCACCGAGGCAGCAGAGGAAGGGTCAACCACCAGGGCAGCAGATGTTGGGTCAACCACCGGGGCAGCAGAGGAAGGGTCAACCACCGAGGCAGCAGACGAAGGGTCAACAACCGAGGCAGCAGAGGATGGGTCAACAACCGAGGCAGCAGAGGAAGGGTCAACCACCGAGGCAGCAGAGGTTGGGTCAACCACCGGGTCAGTAGAAGTTGGGTCAACCACCAGGGCAGCAGAGGAAGGGTCAACCACCGAGGCAGCAAAGGTTGGGTCAACCACCAGGGCAGCAGAGGAAGGGTCAACCAACGATGCAGCAGAGGTTGGGTCAACCACAGGGGCAGCAGAGGTTGGGTCAACCACCAGGGCAGCAGAGGAAGGGTCAACCACCGAGGCAGCAGAGGTTGGGTCAACCACCAGGGCAGCAGAGGAAGGGTCAACCACCGAGACAGCAGAGGTTGGGTCAATCACCGGGGCAGCAGAGGTTGGGTTAACCACCTGGACAGCAGAGGTTGGGTCAACCACCAGGGCAGCAGAGGTTAGGTCAACCACCGAGGCAGCAGAGGTTAGGTCAACCACCGGGGCAGCAGAGGAAGGGTCAACCACCGAGGCAGCAGAGGAAGGGTCAACCACCGGGGCAGCAGAGGAAGGGTCAACCACCAGGGCAGCAGGGGAAGGGTCAACCACCGAGGCAGCAGAGGGAGAGTCAACCACCGGGGGCAGCAGAGGACGGGTCAACCACCGGGGCAGCAGAGGTTGGGTCAACCACCTGGGCAGCAGAGGTTGGGTCAACCACCGGGGCAGCAGTGGACGGGTCCACCACCGAGGCAGCAGAGGTTGGTTCAACCACCGGCTCAGCAAAGGAAGGGTCAACCACCAGGTCAGCTGAGGAAGGGTTAACCACCAGGGCAGCAGAGGTTGGGTCAACCACCGGGGCAGCAGAGGAAGGGTCAACAACGAGAGGCAGCAGAGGAAGGGTCAACCACCGAGGCAGCAGAGGTTGGGTCAACCACCGAAGCAGAAGAGGTTGGGTCAACCACCGGGGCAGCAGAGGAAGGGTCAACCACCGAGGCAGCAGAGGTTGGGTCAACCACCAGAGCAGCAGAGGAAGAGTCAACCACCGAGGCAGCAGAGGTTGGATCAACCACCGGGGCAGCAGAGGAAGAGTCAGCTACCAAGGCAGCAGAGGAAGGGTTAACCACCGAGGCAGCAGAGAAAGAGTCAACCACCGGGGTAGCAGTGAAAGGTCAACCACCGGGGCAGCAATGGAAGGATCAACCACCATAGCAGCAGAGGAAGGGTCAACCACCAGGGCAGCAGAGGTTGGGTCAACCACCGGGGCAGCAGACGAAGGGTCAACAACCGAGGCAGCAGAGGATGGGTCAACAACCGAGGCAGCAGAGGAAGGGTCAACCACCGGGGCAGCAGAGGTTGGGTCAACCACCAATGCATCAAAGGTTGGATCAACCACCGAGGCAGCAGAGGTTGGGTCAACCACCTAGGCAGCAGAGGAAGGGTCAAACACCGAGGCAGCAGAGGTTGGGTCAACCACCGAGGCAGCAGAGGTTGGGTCAACCACCAGGGCAGCAGAGGAAGATTCAACCACCGAGGCAGCGAAGGTTGGGTCAACCACCAGAGCAGCGGAGGAAGGGTCAACCACCGATGCAGCAGAGGTTGGGTCAACCACCGGGGCAGTAGAGTAAGAGTCAACCACCGAGGCACCAGAGGTTGGGTCAACCACCGGGGCAGCAGAGGAAGGGTCAACCACCGAGGCAGCAGAGGTTGGGTCAACCACCAGGGAAGCAGAGGAAGGGTCAACCACCGAGGCAGCAGAGGTTGGGTCAACCACCAGGGCAGCAGAGGAAGGGTCAACCACCGAGGCAGCAGAGGTTGGGTCAATCACCGGGGCAGCAGAGGAAGAGTCAACCACCGCGGCAGCATAGGTTGGGTCAACCACCAGGGCAGCAGAGGAAGAGTCAACCACCGAGGCAGCTGAGGTTAGGTCAACCACCGAGGCAGCAGAGGAAGAGTCAACCACCAGGGCAGCAGAAGAAGGGTCTATCACCGGGGCAGCAGAGGAAGGGTCAACCACCAGGGCAGCAGAGGAAGGGTCAACAACCGAGGAAGCAGAGGTTGGGTCAACCACCAGGGCAGCAGAGGAAGAGTCAACCACCGAGGCAGCAGAGGTTGGGTCAACCACCGGGGCAGCAGAGGAAGAGTCAGTTTCCGAGGCAGCAGAGGAAGGGTCAACCACCGAGGCAGCAGAGAAAGAGTCAACCACCGGGGTAGCAGAGAAAGGTCAACCACCGGGGCAGCAATGGAAGGGTCAACCACCATAGCAGCAGAGGAAGGGTCAACCACCAGGGCAGCAGAGGTTGGGTCAACCACCGGGGCAGCAGACGAAGGGTCAACAACCGAGGCAGCAGAGGAAGGGTCAACAACCGAGGAGGCAGAGAAAGAGTCAAAAACCAGGGCGGCAGAGGTTGGGTCAACCACCGGGGCAGCAAAGGTTGGGTCAACCACCGGGGCAGCAGAGAAGGGTAAACCACCGGGGAAGCAGAAGTTGGGTCAACCACCAGAGCAGCAGAGGAAGGTCAACCACCGGGGCAGCAGAGGTTGTGTCAACCTCTTGGGCAGCAGAGGAAGTTTCAACCACCGAGGCAGCAGAGGTTGGGTCAACTACCGAGGCAGAACAGGTTGGGTCAACCACTGGGGCAGCAGAGGAAGGGTCATCCACCGAGGCAGCAGAGGTTGGGTCAACCACCGGGGCAGCAGAGGAAGGGTCAACCACCGAGGCAGCAGAGGTTGGGTCAACCACCAGGGCGGCAGAGGAAGAGTCAACCACCGAGGCAACAGAGGTTGGGTCAACCGCCTGGGCAGCAGAGGAAGGGTCAACCACCGAGGCAACAGAGGTTGCGTCAACCACCAGGGCAGCAGAGGAAGGGTCAACCACCGAGGCAGCAGAGGTTGGGTCAACCACCTAGGCAGCAGAGGAAGGGTCAAACACCGAGGCAGCAGAGGTTGGGTCAACCACCGAGGCAGCAGAGGTTGGGTCAACTACCAGGGCAGCAGAGGAAGAGTCAACCACCGAGGCAGCTGAGGTTAGGTCAACCACCGGGGCAGCAGAGGAAGGGTCAACCACCGAGGCAACAGAGGTTGGGTCAACCGCCTGGGCAGCAGAGGAAGGGTCAACCACCGAGGCAACAGAGGTTGGGTCAACCACCGGGGCAGTAGAGGTTGGGTCAACCACCAGGGCAGCAGAGGAAGGGTCAAACACCGAGGCAGCAGAGGTTGGGTCAACCACCGAGGCAGCAGAGGTTGGGTCAACTACCAGGGCAGCAGAGGAAGAGTCAACCACCGAGGCAGCTGAGGTTAGGTCAACCACCGGGGCAGCAGAGGAAGGGTCAACCACCGAGGCAACAGAGGTTGGGTCAACCGCCTGGGCAGCAGAGGAAGGGTCAACCACCGAGGCAGCAGAGGAAGGGTCAACCACTGGGGCAGCAGAGGAAGGGTCAACCACCAGGGCAGCAGGGGAAGGGTCAACCACCGAGGCACCAGAGGGTGAGTCAACTACCGGAGGCAGCAGAGGACGGGTCAACAACCGGGGCAGCAGAGGTTGGGTCAACAACCGGGGCAGCAGAGGACGGGTCCACCACCGAGGCAGCAGAGTTTGGGTCAACCACCGGCTCAGCAAAGGAAGGGTCAACCACCAGGGCAGCTCAGGAAGGGTCAACCACCAGGGCAGCAGAGGTTGGGTCAACCACCGGGGCAGCAGAGGAGGGGTCAACAACCGAGGCAGCAGAGGAAGGGTCAACCACCGAGGCAGCAGAGGTTGGGTCAACCACCGAAGCAGAAGAGGTTGGGTCAACCACCGGGGCAGCAGAGGAAGGGTCAACCACCGAGGCAGCAGAGGTTGGGTCAACCACCAGAGCAGCAGAGGAAGAGTCAACCACCGAGGCAGCAGAGGTTGGGTCAACCACCGGGGTAGCAGAGGAAGAGTCAGCCACCAAGGCAGCAGAAGAAGGGTCAACCACCGAGGCAGCAGAGAAAGATTCAACCACCGGGGTAGCAGAGAAAGGTCAACCACCGGGGCAGCAATGGAAGGGTCAACCACCATAGCAGCAGAGGAAGGGTCAACCACCAGGGCAGCAGAGGTTGGGTCAACCACCGGGGCAGCAGAGGAAGGGTCAACCACCGGGGCAGCAGAGGTTGGGTCAACCTCTTGGGCAGCAGAGGAAGTGTCAACCACCGAGGCAGCAGAGGTTGGGTCAACCATTCGGGCAGCAGAGGAAGGGTCATCCACCGAGGCAGCAGAGGTTGGGTCAACCACCGGGGCAGCAGAGGAAGGGTCAACTACCGAGGCAGCAGAGGTTGGGTCAACCACCAGGGCGGCAGAGGAAGGGTCAACCACCGAGGCAACAGAGGTTGGGTCAACCACCGGGGCAGTAGAGGTTAGGTCAACCATCAGGGCAGCAGAGGAAGATTCAACCACCGAGGCAGCAAAGGTTGGGTCAACCACCAGAGCAGCAGAGGAAGGGTCAACCACCGATGCAGCAGAGGTTGGGTCAACCACCGGGGCAGTAGAGTAAGAGTCAACCACCGAGGCAGCAGAGGTTGGGTCAACCACCGGGGCAGCAGAGGAAGGGTCAACCAGCGAGGCAGCAGAGGTTGGGTCAACCACTAGGGCAGCAGAGGAAGGGTCAACCACCGAGGAAGCAGAGGTTGGGTCAACCACCAGGGCAGCAGAGGAAGGGTCAAACACCGAGGCAGCAGAGGTTGGGTCAATCACCGGGGCAGCAGAGGTTGGGTCAATCACCGGGGCAGCAGAGGAAGAGTCAACCACCGAGGCAGCAGAGGAAGAGTCAACCACCGAGGCAGCTGAGGTTAGGTCAACCACCGAGGCAGCAGAGGTTGGGTCAACCACCAGGGCAGCAGAGGAAGAGTCAACCACCGAGGCAGCTGAGGTTAGGTCAACCACCGGGGCAGCAGAGGAAGGGTCAACCACCGAGGCAGCAGAGGAAGGGTCAACCACCGGGGCAGCAGAGGACGGGTCAACCACCGGGGCAACAGAGGTTGGGTCAACCACCGGGGCAGCAGAATTTGGGTCAACCACCGGGGCAGCAGAATTTGGGTCAACCACCAGGGCAGCAGAGGTTGTGTCAACCACCGGGGCAGCAGAGGAAGGGTCCACCACCGAAGCAGCAGAGGTTGGGTCAACCACCAGGGCAGCAAAGGAAGGGTCAAGCACAAGGGCAGCAGAGGAAGGGTCAACAACCGAGGCAGCAGAGGAAGGGTCAGCCACCGAGGCAGCAGAGGAAGGGTCAGCCACCAGGGCAGCAGATGTTGGGTCAACCACCGGGGCAGCAGAGGAAGGGTCAACCACCGAGGCAGCAGACGAAGGGTCAACAACCGAGGCAGCAGAGGATGGGTCAACAACCGAGGCAGCAGAGGAAGGGTCAACCACCGAGGCGGCAGAGGTTATGGGTCAACCACCGGGTCAGTAGAAGTTGGGTCAACCACCAGGGCAGCAGAGGAAGGGTCATCCACCGAGGCAGCAAAGGTTGGGTCAACCACCAGGGCAGCAGAGGAAGGGTCAACCAACGATGCAGCAGAGGTTGGGTCAACCACAGGGGCAGCAGAGGTTGGGTCAACCACCAGGGCAGCAGAGGAAGGGTCAACCACCGAGGCAGCAGAGGTTGGGTCAACCACCAGGGCAGCAGAGGAAGGGTCAACCACCGAGGCAGCAGAGGTTGGGTCAATCACCGGGACAGCAGAGGTTGGGTTAACCACCAGGACAGCAGAGGTTGGGTCAACCACCAGGGCAGCAGAGGAAGGGTCAACCACCGAGGCAGCAGAGGAAGGGTCAACCACCGGGGCAGCAGAGGAAGGGTCAACCACCAGGGCAGCAGGGGAAGGGTCAACCACCGAGGCAGCAGAGGGAGAGTCAACCACCGGGGGCAGCAGAGGACGGGTCAACCACCGGGGCAGCAGAGGTTGGGTCAACCACCTGGGCAGCAGAGGTTGGGTCAACCACCGGGGCAGCAGTGGACGGGTCCACCACCGAGGCAGCAGAGGTTGGGTCAACCACCGGCTCAGCAAAGGAAGGGTCAACCACCAGGGCAGCTGAGGAAGGGTCAACCACCAGGGCAGCAGAGGTTGGGTCAACCACCGGGGCAGCAGAGGAAGGGTCAACAACCGAGGCAGCAGAGGAAGGGTCAACCACCGAGGCAGCAGAGGTTGGGTCAACCACCGAAGCAGAAGAGGTTGGGTCAACCACCGGGGCAGCAGAGGAAGGGTCAACCACCGAGGCAGCAGAGGTTGGGTCAACCACCAGGGCAGCAGAGGAAGAGTCAACCACCGAGGCAGCAGAGGTTGGGTCAACCACCGGGGCAGCAGAGGAAGAGTCAGCTACCGAGGCAGCAGAGGAAGGGTTAACCACCGAGGCAGCAGAGAAAGAGTTAACCACCGGGGTAGCAGAGAAAGGTCAACCACCGGGGCAGCAATGGAAGGGTCAACCACCATAGCAGCAGAGGAAGGGTCAACCACCAGGGCAGCAGAGGTTGGGTCAACCACCGGGGCAGCAGACGAAGGGTCAACAACCGAGGCAGCAGAGGATGGGTCAACAACCGAGGCAGCAGAGGAAGGGTCAACCACCGGGGCAGCAGAGGTTGGGTCAATCACCAATGCATCAAAGGTTGGATCAACCACCGAGGCAGCAGAGGAAGAGTCAACCACCAGGGCAGCAGAAGAAGGGTCTATCACCGGGGCAGCAGAGGAAGGGTCAACCACCAGGGCAGCAGAGGAAGGGTCAACAACCGAGGAAGCAGAGGAAGAGTCAACCACCAGGGCAGCAGAGGTTGGGTCAACCACCGGGGCAGCAGAGGTTGGGTCAACCACCGGGGCAGCAGAGAAGGGTAAACCACCGGGGAAGCAGAGGTTGGGTCAACCACCAGAGCAGCAGAGGAAGGTCAACCACCGGGGCAGCAGAGGTTGTGTCAACCTCTTGGGCAGCAGAGGAAGTTTCAACCACCGAGGCAGCAGAGGTTGGGTCAACTACCGAGGCAGAACAGGTTGGGTCAACCACTGGGGCAGCAGAGGAAGGGTCATCCACCGAGGCAGCAGAGGTTGGGTCAACCACAGAGGCAGCAGAGGTTGGGTCAACCACCAGGGCGGCAGAGGAAGAGTCAACCACCGAGGCAACAGAGGTTGGGTCAACCGCCTGGGCAGCAGAGGAAGGGTCAACCACCGAGGCACCAGAGGTTGGGTCAACCACCAGGGCAGCAGAGGAAGGGTCAACCACCGAGGCAGCAGAGGTTGGGTCAACCACCTAGGCAGCAGAGGAAGGGTCAAACACCGAGGCAGCAGAGGTTGGGTCAACCACCGAGGCAGCAGAGGTTGGGTCAACCACCAGGGCAGCAGAGGAAGAGTCAACCACCGAGGCAGCTGAGGTTAGGTCAACCACCGGGGCAGCAGAGGAAGGGTCAACCACCGAGGCAACAGAGGTTGGGTCAACCACCGGGGCAGTAGAGGTTGGGTCAACCACCAGGGCAGCAGAGGAAGATTCAACCACCGAGGCAGCAAAGGTTGGGTCAACCACCAGAGCAGCGGAGGAAGGGTCAACCACCGATGCAGCAGAGGTTGGGTCAACCACCGGGGCAGTAGAGTAAGAGTCAACCACCGAGGCACCAGAGGTTGGGTCAACCACCGGGGCAGCAGAGGAAGGGTCAACCACCGAGGCAGCAGACGTTGGGTCAACCACCAGGGCAGCAGAGGAAGGGTCAACCACCGAGGCAGCAGAGGTTGGGTCAATCACCGGGGCAGCAGAGGAAGAGTCAACCACCGCGGCAGCATAGGTTGGGTCAACCACCAGGGCAGCAGAGGAAGAGTCAACCACCGAGGCAGCTGAGGTTAGGTCAACCACCGAGGCAGCAGAGGTTGGGTCAACTACCAGGGCAGCAGAGGAAGAGTCAACCACCGAGGCAGCTGAGGTTAGGTCAACCACCGGGGCAGCAGAGGAAGGGTCAACCACCGAGGCAGCAGAGGTTGGGTCAACCACCGGGGCAGCAGAGGTTGGGTCAACCACCAGGGCAGCAGAGGTTGTGTCAACCACCGGGGCAGCAGAGGAAGGGTCCACCACCGAAGCAGCAGAGGTTGGGTCAACCACCGGGGCAGCAAAGGAAGGGTCAACCACCAGGGCAGCAGAGGAAGGGTGAACCACCAGGGCAGCAGAGGTTGGGTCAACCACCGGGGCAGCAGAGGAAGGGTCAACAACCGAGGCAGCAGAGGAAGGGTCAACCACCGAGGCAGCAGAGGTTGGGTCAACCACCGAGGCAGAAGAGGTTGGGTCAACCACCGAGGCAGCAGAGGAAGGGTCAACCACCTAGGCAGCAGAGGTTGGGTCAACCACCGGGGCAGCAGAGGAAGGGTCAACCACCGAGGCAGCAGAGGTTGGGTCAACCACCGGGGCAGCAGAGGAAGGGTCAACCACCGAGGCAGCAGAGGTTGGGTCAACCACCTGGGCAGCAGAGGAAGAGTCAACCACCGAGGCAGAAGAGGTTGAGTCAACCACCGGGGCAGCAGAGGAAGGGTCAACCACCGAGGCAGCAGAGGTTGGGTCAACCACCGGGGCAGCAGAGGAAGGGTCAACCACCGAGGCAGCAGAGGTTGGGTCAACCACCAGGGCAGCAGAGGAAGGGTCAACGACCAGGGCGGCAGAGGAAGATTCAACCACCGAGGCAACAGAGGTTGGGTCAACCACCGGGGCAGCAGAGGAAGGGTCAACCACCGAGGCAACAGAGGTTGGGTCAACCACCGGGGCAGTAGAGGTTGGGTCAACCACCGAGGCACCAGAGGTTGAGTCAACCACCAGGGCAGCAGAGGAAGGGTCTACCACCGAGGCAGCAGAGGTTGGGTCAACCACCAGGGCAGCAGAGGAAGGGTCAACCACCGAGGCAGCAGAGGTTGGGTCAACCACCTGGGCAGCAGAGGAAGGGTCAACCACCGAGGCAACAGAGGTTGGGTCAACCACCGAGGCAGTAGAGGTTGGGTCAACCACCAGGGCAGCAGAGGAAGAGTCAACCACCGAGGCAACAGTGGTTGGGTCAACCACCGGGGCAGTAGAGGTTGGGTCAACACCCGAGGCAGCAGAGGTTGGGTCAACCACCAGGGCAGCAGAGGAAGATTCAACCACCGAGGCAGCAAAGGTTGGGTCAACCACCAGGGCAGCAGAGGAAGGGTCAACCACCGATGCAGCAGAGGTTGGGTCAACCACCGGGGCAGTAGAGTAAGAGTCAACCACCGAGGCAGCAGAGGTTGGGTCAACCACCGAGGCAGCAGAGGAAGGGTCTACCACCGAGGCAGCAGAGGTTGGGTCAACCACCAGGGCAGCAGAGGAAGGGTCAACCACCGAGGCAGCAGAGGTTGAGTCAATCACCGGGGCAGCAAAGTTTGGGTTAACCACCAGGACAGCAGAGGTTGGGTCAACTACCGGGGCAGCAGAGGTTGGGTCAACCACCGGGGCAGCAGAGGAAGGGTCAACCACCGAGTCAGCATAGGTTGGGTCAACCACCAGGGCAGCAGAGGAAGAGTCAACCACCGATGCAGCAGAGGTTAGGTCAACCACCGGGGCAGCAGAGGAAGGGTCAACCACCGAGGCAGCAGAGGTTGGGTCAACCACCGGGGCAGCAGAGGTTGGGTCAACCACCAGGGCAGCAGAGGTTGTGTCAACCACCGGGGCAGCAGAGGAAGGGTCCACCACCGAAGCAGCAGAGGTTGGGTCAACCACCGGGGCAGCAAAGGAAGGGTCAACCACCAGGGCAGCAGAGGAAGGGTCAACCACCAGGGCAGCAGAGGTTGGGTCAACCACCGGGGCAGCAGAGGAAGGGTCAACCACCGAGGCAGCAGAGGTTGGGTCAACCACCGGGGCAGCAGAGGTTGGGTCAACCACCAGGGCAGCAGAGGTTGTGTCAACCACCGGGTCAGCAGAGGAAGGGTCCACCACCGAAGCAGCAGAGGTTGGGTCAACCACCGGGGCAGCAAAGGAAGGGTCAACCACCAGGGCAGCAGAGGAAGGGTCAACCACCAGGGCAGCAGAGGTTGGGTCAACCACCGGGGCAGCAGAGGAAGGGTCAACAACTGAGGCAGCAGAGGAAGGGTCAACCACCGAGGCAGCAGAGGTTGGGTCAACCACCGGCTCAGCAAAGGAAGGGTCAACCACCAGGGCAGCAGAGGAAGGGTGAACCACTAGGGCAGCAGACGTTGGGTCAACCACCGGGGCAGCAGAGGAAGGGTCAACTACCGAGGCAGCAGAGGTTGGGTCAACCACCGAGGCAGAAGAGGTTGGGTCAACCACCGAGGCAGCAGAGGAAGGGTCAACCACCGAGGCAGCATAGGTTGGGTCAACCACCGGGGCAGCAGAGGAAGGGTCAACCACCGAGGCAGCAGAGGTTGGGTCAACCACCGGGGCAGCAGGGGAAGGGTCAACCACCGAGGCAGCAGAGGTTGGGTCAACCACCAGGGCAGCAGAGGAAGAGTCAACCACCGAGGCAGAAGAGGTTGGGTCAACCACCGGGGCAGCAGAGGAAGGTTCAACCACCGAGGCAGCAGAGGTTGGGTCATCCACCGGGGCAGCAGAGGAAGGGTCAACCACCGAGGCAGCAGAGGTAGGGTCAACCACCCGGGCGGCAGAGGAAGAGTCAACCACCGAGGCAACAGAGGTTGGGTCAACCACCTGGGCAGCAGAGGAAGGGTTAACCACCGAGGCAACAGAGGTTGGGTCAACCACCGGGGCAGTAGAGGTTGGGTCAACTACCGAGGCAGCAGAGGTTGGGTCAATCACCAGGGCAGCAGAGGAAGGGTCTACCACCGAGGCAGCAGAGGTTGGGTCAACCACATGGGCAGCAGAGGTTGGGTCAACCACCAGGGCAGCAGAGGTTGTGTCAACCACCGGGGCAGCAGAGGATGGGTCCACCACCGAAGCAGCAGAGGTTGGGTCAACCACCGGGGCAGCAAAGGAAGGGTCAACCACCAGGGCAGCAGAGGAAGGGTCAACCATCAGGGCAGCAGAGGTTGGGTCAACCACCGGGGCAGCAGAGGAAGGGTCAACCACCGAGGCAGCAGAGGTTGGGTCAACCACCGGGGCAGCAGAGGTTGGGTCAACCACCAGGGCAGCAGAGGTTGTGTCAACCACCGGGTCAGCAGTGGAAGGGTCCACCACCGAAGCAGCAGAGGTTGGGTCAACCACCGGGGCAGCAAAGGAAGGGTCAACCACCAGGGCAGCAGAGGAAGGGTCAACCACCAGGGCAGCAGAGGTTGGGTCAACCACCGGGGCAGCAGAGGAAGGGTCAACAACTGAGGCAGCAGAGGAAGGGTCAACCACCGAGGCAGCAGAGGTTGGGTCAACCACCGGCTCAGCAAAGGAAGGGTCAACCACCAGGGCAGCAGAGGAAGGGTGAACCACTAGGGCAGCAGAGGTTGGGTCAACCACCGGGGCAGCAGAGGAAGGGTCAACTACCGAGGCAGCAGAGGTTGGGTCAACCACCGAGGCAGAAGAGGTTGGGTCAACCACCGGGGCAGCAGAGGAAGGGTCAACCACCGAGGCAGCATAGGTTGGGTCAACCACCGGGGCAGCAGAGGAAGGGTCAACCACCGAGGCAGCAGAGGTTGGGTCAACCACCGGGGCAGCAGGGGAAGGGTCAACCACCGAGGCAGCAGAGGTTGGGTCAACCACCAGGGCAGCAGAGGAAGAGTCAACCACCGAGGCAGAAGAGGTTGGGTCAACCACCGGGGCAGCAGAGGAAGGTTCAACCACCGAGGCAGCAGAGGTTGGGTCAACCACCGGGGCAGCAGAGGAAGGGTCAACCACCGAGGCAGCAGAGGTAGGGTCAACCACCCGGGCGGCAGAGGAAGAGTCAACCACCGAGGCAACAGAGGTTGGGTCAACCACCTGGGCAGCAGAGGAAGGGTTAACCACCGAGGCAACAGAGGTTGGGTCAACCACCGGGGCAGTAGAGGTTGGGTCAACCACCGAGGCAGCAGAGGTTGTGTCAATCACCAGGGCAGCAGAGGAAGGGTCTACCACAGAGGCAGCAGAGGTTGGGTCAACCACATGGGCAGCAGAGGAAGGGTCAACCACCGAGGCAACAGAGGTTGGGTCAACCACCGAGGCAGCAGAGGTTGGGTCAACCACCAGGGCAGCATAGGAAGAGTCAACCACCGAGGCAGAAGAGGTTGGGTCAACCACCGAGGCAGAAGAGGTTGGGTCAACCACCGAGGCAGCAGAGGAAGGGTCAACCACCGAGGCAGCAGAGGTTGGGTCAACCACCGGGGCAGCAGAGGAAGGGTCAACCACCGAGGCAGCAGAGGTTGGGTCAACCACCGAGGCAGAAGAGGTTGGGTCAACCACCGAGGCAGCAGAGGAAGGGTCAACCACCGAGGCAGCAGAGGTTGGGTCAACCACCGGGGCAGCAGAGGAAGGGTCAACCACCGAGGCAGCAAAGGTTGGGTCAACCACCGGGGCAGCAGAGGAAGGGTCAACCACCGAGGCAGCAGAGGTTGGGTCAACCACCAGGGCAGCAGAGGAAGAGTCAACCACCGAGGTAGAAGAGGTTGGGTCAACCACCGGGGCAGCAGAGGAAGGGTCAACCACCGAGGCAGCAGAGGTTGGGTCAACCACCGGGGCAGCAGAGGAAGGGTCAACCACCGAGGCAGCAGAGGTTGGGTCAGCCACCAGGGCGGCAGAGGAAGAGTCAACCACCGAGGCAACAGAGGTTGGGTCACCCACTGGGGCAGCAGAGGAAGGGTCAACCACCGAGGCAACAGAGGATGGGTCAACCACCGAGGCACCAGAGGTTGAGTCAACCACCAGGGCAGCAGAGGAAGGGTCTACCACCGAGGCAGCAGAGGTTGGGTCAACCACTAGGGCAGCAGAGGAAGGGTCAACCACCGAGGCAGCAGAGGTTGGGTCAACCACCTGGGCAGCAGAGGAAGGGTCAACCACCGAGGCAACAGAGATTGGGTCAACCACCGAGGCAGTAGAGGTTGGGTCAACCACCAGGGCAGCAGAGGAAGAGTCAACCACCGAGGCAACAGTGGTTGGCTCAACCACCGGGGCAGTAGAGGTTGGGTCAACCACCGAGGCAGCAGAGGTTGGGTCAACCACCAGGGCAGCAGAGGAAGATTCAACCACCGAGGCAGCAAAGGTTGGGTCAACCACCAGGGCAGCAGAGGATGGGTCAACCACCGATGCAGCAGAGGTTGGGTCAACCACCAGGGCGGCAGAGGAAGAATCAACCACCGAGGCAACAGAGGTTGGGTCAACCACCTGGGCAGCAGTGGAAGGGTCAACCACCGAGGCAACAGAGGTTGGGTCAACCACCGGGGCAGTAGAGGTTGGGTCAACCACCGAGGCAGCAGAGGTTGGGTCAACCACCAGGGCAGCAGAGGAAGGGTCTACCACCGAGGCAGCAGAGGTTGGGTCAACCACATGGGCAGCAGAGGAAGAGTCAACCACCGAGGCAACAGAGGTTGGGTCAACCACCGGGGCAGCAGAGGAAGGGTCAACAACCGAGGCAGCAGAGGAAGGGTCAACCACCGAGGCAGCAGAGGTTGGGTCAACCACCGAGGCAGAAGAGGTTGGGTCAACCACCGGGGCAGCAGAGGAAGGGTCAACCACCGAGGCAGCAGATGTTGGGTCAACCACCGGGGCAGCAGAGGAAGGGTCAACCACCGAGGCAGTAGAGGTTGGGTCAACCACCAGGGCAGCAGAGGAAGGGTCAACCACCGAGTCAGCATAGGTTGGGTCAACCACCAGGGCAGCAGAGGAAGAGTCAACCACCGATGCAGCAGAGGTTAGGTCAACCACCGGGGCAGCAGAGGAAGGGTCAACCACCGAAGCAGCAGAGGAAGGGTCAACCACCGGGGCAGCAGAGGAAGGGTCAACCACCAGGGCAGCAGGGGAAGGGTCAACCACCGAGGGATCAGAGGGAGAGTCAACCACCGGGGGCAGCAGAGGACGGGTCAACCACCGGGGCAGCAGAGGTTGGGTCAACCACCAGGGCAGCAGAAGTTGGGTCAACCACTGGGGCAGCAGAGGACGTGTCCAACACCGAGGCAGCAGAGGTTGGGTCAACCACCGGCTCAGCAAAGGAAGGGTCAACCACCAGGGCAGCAGAGGAAGGGTGAACCACCAGGGCAGCAGAGGTTGGGTCAACCACCGGGGCAGCAGAGGAAGGGTCAACAACCGAGGCAGCAGAGGAAGGGTCAACCACCGAGGCAGCAGAGGTTGGGTCAACCACCGAGGCAGAAGAGGTTGGGTCAACCACCGAGGCAGCAGAGGAAGGGTCAACCACCTAGGCAGCAGAGGTTGGGTCAACCACCGGGGCAGCAGAGGAAGGGTCAACCACCGAGGCAGCAGAGGTTGAGTCAACCACCGGGGCAGCAGAGGAAGGGTCAACCACCGAGGCAGCAGAGGTTGGGTCAACCACCGGGGCAGCAGAGAAAGGGTCAACCACCGAGGCAGCAGAGGTTGGGTCAACCACCAGGGCAGCAGAGGAAGGGTCAACGACCAGGGCGGCAGAGGAAGATTCAACCACCGAGGCAACAGAGGTTGGGTCAACCACCGGGGCAGCAGAGGAAGTGTCAACCACCGAGGCAACAGAGGTTGGGTCAACCACCGGGGCAGTAGAGGTTGAGTCAACCACCGAGGCACCAGAGGTTGAGTCAACCACCAGGGCAGCAGAGGAAGGGTCTACCACCGAGGCAGCATAGGTTGGGTCAACCACCGGGGCAGCAGAGGAAGGGTCAACCACCGAGGCAGCAGAGGTTGGGTCAACCACCGGGGCAGCAGGGGAAGGGTCAACCACCGAGGCAGCAGAGGTTGGGTCAACCACCAGGGCAGCAGAGGAAGAGTCAACCACCGAGGCAGAAGAGGTTGGGTCAACCACCGGGGCAGCAGAGGAAGGTTCAACCACCGAGGCAGCAGAGGTTGGGTCAACCACCGGGGCAGCAGAGGAAGGGTCAACCACCGAGGCAGCAGAGGTAGGGTCAACCACCCGGGCGGCAGAGGAAGAGTCAACCACCGAGGCAACAGAGGTTGGGTCAACCACCTGGGCAGCAGAGGAAGGGTTAACCACCGAGGCAACAGAGGTTGGGTCAACCACCGGGGCAGTAGAGGTTGGGTCAACCACCGAGGCAGCAGAGGTTGGGTCAATCACCAGGGCAGCAGAGGAAGGGTCTACCACCGAGGCAGCAGAGGTTGGGTCAACCACATGGGCAGCAGAGGAAGGGTCAACCACCGAGGCAACAGAGGTTGGGTCAACCACCGAGGCAGCAGAGGTTGGGTCAACCACCAGGGCAGCATAGGAAGAGTCAACCACCGAGGCAGAAGAGGTTGGGTCAACCACCGAGGCAGAAGAGGTTGGGTCAACCACCGAGGCAGCAGAGGAAGGGTCAACCACCGAGGCAGCAGAGGTTGGGTCAACCACCGGGGCAGCAGAGGAAGGGTCAACCACCGAGGCAGCAGAGGTTGGGTCAACCACCGAGGCAGAAGAGGTTGGGTCAACCACCGAGGCAGCAGAGGAAGGGTCAACCACCGAGGCAGCAGAGGTTGGGTCAACCACCGGGGCAGCAGAGGAAGGGTCAAACACCGAGGCAGCAGAGGTTGGGTCAACCACCGGGGCAGCAGAGGAAGGGTCAACCACCGAGGCAGCAGAGGTTGGGTCAACCACCAGGGCAGCAGAGGAAGAGTCAACCACCGAGGTAGAAGAGGTTGGGTCAACCACCGGGGCAGCAGAGGAAGGGTCAACCACCGAGGCAGCAGAGGTTGGGTCAACCACCGGGGCAGCAGAGGAAGGGTCAACCACCGAGGCAGCAGAGGTTGGGTCAGCCACCAGGGCGGCAGAGGAAGAGTCAACCACCGAGGCAACAGAGGTTGGGTCAACCACCGGGGCAGCAGAGGAAGGGTCAACCACCGAGGCAACAGAGGATGGGTCAACCACCGAGGCACCAGAGGTTGAGTCAACCACCAGGGCAGCAGAGGAAGGGTCTACCACCGAGGCAGCAGAGGTTGGGTCAACCACTAGGGCAGCAGAGGAAGGGTCAACCACCGAGGCAGCAGAGGTTGGGTCAACCACCTGGGCAGCAGAGGAAGGGTCAACCACCGAGGCAACAGAGGTTGGGTCAACCACCGAGGCAGTAGAGGTTGGGTCAACCACCAGGGCAGCAGAGGAAGAGTCAACCACCGAGGCAACAGTGGTTGGCTCAACCACCGGGGCAGTAGAGGTTGGGTCAACCACCGAGGCAGCAGAGGTTGGGTCAACCACCAGGGCAGCAGAGGAAGATTCAACCACCGAGGCAGCAAAGGTTGCGTCAACCACCAGGGCAGCAGAGGATGGGTCAACCACCGATGCAGCAGAGGTTGGGTCAACCACCAGGGCGGCAGAGGAAGAATCAACCACCGAGGCAACAGAGGTTGGGTCAACCACCTGGGCAGCATAGGAAGGGTCAACCACCGAGGCAACAGAGGTTGGGTCAACCACCGGGGCAGTAGAGGTTGGGTCAACCACCGAGGCAGCAGAGGTTGGGTCAACCACCAGGGCAGCAGAGGAAGGGTCTACCACCGAGGCAGCAGAGGTTGGGTCAACCACATGGGCAGCAGAGGAAGAGTCAACCACCGTGGCAACAGAGGTTGGGTCAACCACCGGGGCAGCAGAGGAAGGGTCAACAACCGAGGCAGCAGAGGAAGGGTCAACCACCGAGGCAGCAGAGGTTGGGTCAACCACCGAGGCAGAAGAGGTTGGGTCAACCACCGGGGCAGCAGAGGAAGGGTCAACCACCGAGGCAGCAGATGTTGGGTCAACCACCGGGGCAGCAGAGGTTGGGTCAACCACCAGGGCAGCAGAGGAAGATTCAACCACCGAGGCAGCAAAGGTTGGGTCAACCACCAGGGCAGCAGAGGATGGGTCAACCACCGATGCAGCAGAGGTTGGGTCAACCACCAGGGCGGCAGAGGAAGAATCAACCACCGAGGCAACAGAGGTTGGGTCAACCACCTGGGCAGCAGAGGAAGGGTCAACCACCGAGGCAACAGAGGTTGGGTCAACCACCGGGGCAGTAGAGGTTGGGTCAACCACCGAGGCAGCAGAGGTTGGGTCAACCACCAGGGCAGCAGAGGAAGGGTCTACCACCGAGGCAGCAGAGGTTGGGTCAACCACATGGGCAGCAGAGGAAGAGTCAACCACCGTGGCAACAGAGGTTGGGTCAACCACCGGGGCAGCAGAGGAAGGGTCAACAACCGAGGCAGCAGAGGAAGGGTCAACCACCGAGGCAGCAGAGGTTGGGTCAACCACCGAGGCAGAAGAGGTTGGGTCAACCACCGGGGCAGCAGAGGAAGGGTCAACCACCGAGGCAGCAGATGTTGGGTCAACCACCGGGGCAGCAGAGGAAGGGTCAACCACCGAGGCAGTAGAGGTTGGGTCAACCACCAGGGCAGCAGAGGAAGGGTCAACCACCGAGTCAGCATAGGTTGGGTCAACCACCAGGGCAGCAGAGGAAGAGTCAACCACCGATGCAGCAGAGGTTAGGTCAACCACCGGGGCAGCAGAGGAAGGGTCAACCACCGAAGCAGCAGAGGAAGGGTCAACCACCGGGGCAGCAGAGGAAGGGTCAACCACCAGGGCAGCAGGGGAAGGGTCAACCACCGAGGGATCAGAGGGAGAGTCAACCACCGGGGGCAGCAGAGGACGGGTCAACCACCGGGGCAGCAGAGGTTGGGTCAACCACCAGGGCAGCAGAGGTTGGGTCAACCACTGGGGCAGCAGAGGACGTGTCCAACACCGAGGCAGCAGAGGTTGGGTCAACCACCGGCTCAGCAAAGGAAGGGTCAACCACCAGGGCAGCAGAGGAAGGGTGAACCACCAGGGCAGCAGAGGTTGGGTCAACCACCGGGGCAGCAGAGGAAGGGTCAACAACCGAGGCAGCAGAGGAAGGGTCAACCACCGAGGCAGCAGAGGTTGGGTCAACCACCGAGGCAGAAGAGGTTGGGTCAACCACCGAGGCAGCAGAGGAAGGGTCAACCACCTAGGCAGCAGAGGTTGGGTCAACCACCGGGGCAGCAGAGGAAGGGTCAACCACCGAGGCAGCAGAGGTTGGGTCAACCACCGGGGCAGCAGAGGAAGGGTCAACCACCGAGGCAGCAGAGGTTGGGTCAACCACCAGGGCAGCAGAGGAAGAGTCAACCACCGAGGCAGAAGAAGTTGAGTCAACCACCGGGGCAGCAGAGGAAGGGTCAACCACCGAGGCAGCAGAGGTTGGGTCAACCACCGGGGCAGCAGAGAAAGGGTCAACCACCGAGGCAGCAGAGGTTGGGTCAACCACCAGGGCAGCAGAGGAAGGGTCAACGACCAGGGCGGCAGAGGAAGATTCAACCACCGAGGCAACAGAGGTTGGGTCAACCACCGGGGCAGCAGAGGAAGTGTCAACCACCGAGGCAACAGAGGTTGGGTCAACCACCGGGGCAGTAGAGGTTGGGTCAACCACCGAGGCACCAGAGGTTGAGTCAACCACCAGGGCAGCAGAGGAAGGGTCTACCACCGAGGCAGCAGAGGTTGGGTCAACCACCAGGGCAGCAGAGGAAGGGTCAACCACCGAGGCAGCAGAGGTTGGGTCAACCACCTGGGCAGCAGAGGAAGGGTCAACCACCGAGGCAACAGAGGTTGGGTCAACCACCGAGGCAGTAGAGGTTGGGTCATCCACCAGGGCAACAGAGGAAGAGTCAACCACCGAGGCAACAGTGGTTGGGTCAACCACCGGGGCAGTAGAGGTTGGGTCAACACCCGAGGCAGCAGAGGTTGGGTCAACCACCAGGGCAGCAGAGGAAGATTCAACCACCGAGGCAGCAAAGGTTGGGTCAACCACCAGGGCAGCAGAGGAAGGGTCAACCACCGATGCAGCAGAGGTTGGGTCAACCACCGGGGCAGTAGAGTAAGAGTCAACCACCGAGGCAGCAGAAGTTGGGTCAACCACCGAGGCAGCAGAGGAAGGGTCTACCACCGAGGCAGCAGAGGTTGGGTCAACCACCAGGGCAGCAGAGGAAGGGTCAACCACCGAGGCAGCAGAGGTTGAGTCAATCACCGGGGCAGCAAAGTTTGGGTTAACCACCAGGACAGCAGAGGTTGGGTCAACCACCGGGGCAGCAGAGGTTGGGTCAACCACCGGGGCAGCAGAGGAAGGGTCAACCACCGAGTCAGCATAGGTTGGGTCAACCACCAGGGCAGCAGAGGAAGAGTCAACCACCGATGCAGCAGAGGTTAGGTCAACCACCGGGGCAGCAGAGGAAGGGTCAACCACCGAAGCAGCAGAGGAAGGGTCAACCACCGGGGAAGCAGAGGAAGGGTCAACCACCAGGGCAGCAGGGGAAGGGTCAACCACCAGGGCAGCAGAGGTTGGGTCAACCACTGGGGCAGCAGAGGACGTGTCCACCACCGAGGCAGCAGAGGTTGGGTCAACCACCGGCTCAGCAAAGGAAGGGTCAACCACCAGGGCAGCTGAGGAAGGGTCAACCACCAGGGCAGCTGAGGAAGGGTGAACCACCAGGGCAGCAGAGGTTGGGTCAACCACCGGGGCAGCAGAGGAAGGGTCAACAACCGAGGCAGCAGAGGAAGGGTCAACCACCGAGGCAGCAGAGGTTGGGTCAACCACCGAGGCAGAAGAGGTTGGGTCAACCACCGGGGCAGCAGAGGAAGGGTCAACAACCGTGGCAGCAGAGGTTGGGTCAACCACCGAGGCAGCAGAGGTTGGGTCAACCACCGGGTCAGTAGAAGTTGGAACAACCACCAGGGCAGCAGAGGAAGGGTCAACCACCGAGGCAGCAAAGGTTGGGTCAACCACCAGGGCAGCAGAGGAAGGTTCAACCACCGAGGCAGCAGAGGTTGGGTCAATCACCGGGCAGCAGAGGTTGGGTTAACCACCAGGACAGCAGAGGTTGGGTCAACCACCAGGGCAGCAGAGGATAGGTCAACCACCGAGGCAGCATAGGTTGGGTCAACCACCTGGGCAGCAGAGAAGAGTCAACCACCGATACAGCAGAGGTTAGGTCAACCTCCGGGGCAGCAGAGGAAGGGTCAACCACCGAGGAAGCAGAGGAAGGGTCAACCACCGGGGCAGCAGAGGAAGGGTCAACCACCAGGGCAGCAGGGGAAGGGTCAACCACCGAGGCACCAGAGGGAGAGTCAACTACCGGAGGCAGCAGAGGACGGGTCAACAACCGGGGCAGCAGAGGTTGGGTCAACAACCGGGGCAGCAGAGGACGGGTCCACCACCGAGGCAGCAGAGTTTGGGTCAACCACCGGCTCAGCAAAGGAAGGGTCAACCACCAGGGCAGCTGAGAAAGGGTCAACCACCAGGGCAGCAGAGGTTGGGTCAACCACCGGAGCAGCAGAGGAAGGGTCAACAACCGAGGCAGCAGAGGAAGGGTCAACCACCGAGGCAGCAGAGGTTGGGTCAACCACCGAAGCAGAAGAGGTTGGGTCAACCACCGGGGCAGCAGAGGAAGGGTCAACCACCGAGGCAGCAGAGGTTGGGTCAACCACCAGGGCAGCAGAGGAAGAGTCAACCACCGAGGCAGCAGAGGTTGGGTCAACCACCGGGGCAGCAGAGGAAGAGTCAGCCACCAAGGCAGCAGAGGAAGGGTCAACCACCGAGGCAGCAGAGAAAGAGTCAACCACCGGGGTAGCTGAGAAAGGTCAACCACCGGGGCAGCAATGGAAGGGTCAACCACCATAGCAGCAGAGGAAGGGTCAACCACCAGGGCAGCAGAGGTTGGGTCAACCACCGGGGCAGCAGACGAAGGGTCAACAACCGAGGCAGCAGAGGATGGGTCAACAACCGAGGCAGCAGAGGAAGGGTCAACCACCGGGGCAGCAGAGGTTGGGTCAACCACCAATGCATCAAAGGTTGGGTCAACCACCGGGGCAGCAGAGGTTGGGTCAACCACCAAGGCAGCAGAGGAAGGGTCAACCACCGAGGCAGCAGAGGAAGAGTCAACCACCAGGGAAGCAGAGGAAGGGTCTACCACCGGGGCAGCAGAGGGAGGGTCAACCACCAGGGCAGCAGAGGAAGGGGCAACCACCGAGGCAGCAGAGGAAGAGTCAACCACCAGGGCAGCAGAGGTTGGGTCAACCACCGGGGCAGCAGAGGTTGGGTCAACCACCGGGGCAGCAGAGAAGGGTAAACCACCGGGGAAGCAGAGGTTGGGTCAACCACCAGAGCAGCAGAGGAAGGGTCAACCACCGGGGCAGCAGAGGTTGTGTCAACCTCTTGGGCAGCAGAGGAAGTGTCAACCACCGAGGCAGCAGAGGTTGGGTCAACTACCGAGGCAGAAGAGGTTGGGTCAACCATTCCGGCAGCAGAGGAAGGGGTCATCCACCGAGGCAGCAGAGGTTGGGTCAACCACCGGGGCAGCAGAGGAAGGGTCAACTACCGAGGCAGCAGAGGTTGGGTCAACCACCAGGGCGGCAGAGGAAGAGTCAACCACCGAGGCAACAGAGGTTGGGTCAACCACCGGGGCAGTAGAGGTTGGGTCAACCACCAGGGCAGCAGAGGAAGATTCAACCACCGAGGCAGCAAAGGTTGGGTCAACCACCAGAGCAGCAGAGGAAGGGTCAACCACCGATGCAGCAGAGGTTGGGTCAACCACCGGGGCAGTAGAGTAAGAGTCAACCACCGAGGCAGCAGAGGTTGGGTCAACCACCGGGGCAGCAGAGGAAGGGTCAACCAGCGAGGCAGCAGAGGTTGGGTCAACCACCAGGGCAGCAGAGAAAGGGTCAACCACCGAGGCAGCAGAGGTTGGGTCAACCACCAGGGCAGCAGAGGAAGGGTCAAACACCGAGGCAGCAGAGGTTGGGTCAATCACCGGGGCAGCAGAGGTTGGGTCAATCACCGGGGCAGCAGAGGAAGAGTCAACCACCGAGGCAGCAGAGGAAGAGTCAACCACCGAGGCAGCTGAGGTTAGGTCAACCACCGAGGCAGCAGAGGTTGGGTCAACCACCAGGGCAGCAGAGGAAGAGTCAACCACCGAGGCAGCTGAGGTTAGGTCAACCACCGGGGCAGCAGAGGAAGGGTCAACCACCGAGGCAGCAGAGGAAGGGTCAACCACCGGGGCAGCAGAGGACGGGTCAACCACCGGGGCAACAGAGGTTGGGTCAACCACCGGGGCAGCAGAATTTGGGTCAACCACCGGGGCAGCAGAATTTGGGTCAACCACCAGGGCAGCAGAGGTTGTGTCAACCACCGGGGCAGCAGAGGAAGGGTCCACCACCGAAGCAGCAGAGGTTGGGTCAACCACCAGGGCAGCAAAGGAAGGGTCAAGCACAAGGGCAGCAGAGGAAGGGTCAACAACCGAGGCAGCAGAGGAAGGGTCAACCACCGAGGCAGCAGAGGTTGGGTCAACCGCCGGGGCAGCAGAGGAAGGGTCAGCCACCGAGGCAGCAGAGGAAGGGTCAGCCACCGAGGCAGCAGAGGAAGAGTCAACCACCGAGGCAGCAGAGGAAGAGTCAACCACCGGGGTAGCAGAGAAAGGTCAACCACCGAGGCAGCAGAGGAAGGGTCAACCACCAGGGCAGCAGATGTTGGGTCAACCACCGGGGCAGCAGAGGAAGGGTCAACCACCGAGGCAGCAGACGAAGGGTCAACAACCGAGGCAGCAGAGGATGGGTCAACAACCGAGGCAGCAGAGGAAGGGTCAACCACCGAGGCAGCAGAGGTTCGGTCAACCACCGGGTCAGTAGAAGTTGGGTCAACCACCAGGGCAGCAGAGGAAGGGTCAACCACCGAGGCAGCAAAGGTTGGGTCAACCACCAGGGCAGCAGAGGAAGGGTCAACCAACGATGCAGCAGAGGTTGGGTCAACCACAGGGGCAGCAGAGGTTGGGTCAACCACCAGGGCAGCAGAGGAAGGGTCAACCACCGAGGCAGCAGAGGTTGGGTCAACCACCAGGGCAGCAGAGGAAGGGTCAACCACCGAGGCAGCAGAGGTTGGGTCAGCCACCAGGGCGGCAGAGGAAGAGTCAACCACCGAGGCAACAGAGGTTGGGTCAACCACCGGGGCAGCAGAGGAAGGGTCAACCACCGAGGCAACAGAGGTTGGGTCAACCACCGAGGCACCAGAGGTTGAGTCAACCACCAGGGCAGCAGAGGAAGGGTCTACCACCGAGGCAGCAGAGGTTGGGTCAACCACCAGGGCAGCAGAGGAAGGGTCAACCACCGAGGCAGCAGAGGTTGGGTCAACCACCTGGGCAGCAGAGGAAGGGTCAACCACCGAGGCAAGAGGTTGGGTCAACCACCGAGGCAGTAGAGGTTGGGTCAACCACCAGGGCAGCAGAGGAAGAGTCAACCACCGAGGCAACAGTGGTTGGGTCAACCACCGGGGCAGTAGAGGTTGGGTCAACCACCGAGGCAGCAGAGGTTGGGTCAACCACCAGGGCAGCAGAGGAAGATTCAACCACCGAGGCAGCAAAGGTTGGGTCAACCACCAGGGCAGCAGAGGATGGGTCAACCACCGATGCAGCAGAGGTTGGGTCAACCACCGGGGCAGTAGAGGTTGGGTCAACCACCGAGGCAGCAGAGGTTGGGTCAACCACCAGGGCAGCAGAGGAAGGGTCTACCACCGAGGCAGCAGAGGTTGGGTCAACCACATGGGCAGCAGAGGAAGAGTCAACCACCGAGGCAACAGAGGTTGGGTCAACCACCGGGGCAGCAGAGGAAGGGTCAACAACCGAGGCAGCAGAGGAAGGGTCAACCACCGAGGCAGCAGAGGTTGGGTCAACCACCGAGGCAGAAGAGGTTGGGTCAACCACCGGGGCAGCAGAGGAAGGGTCAACCACCGAGGCAGTAGAGGTTGGGTCAACCACCAGGGCAGCAGAGGAAGGGTCAACCACCGAGTCAGCATAGGTTGGGTCAACCACCAGGGCAGCAGAGGAAGAGTCAACCACCGATGCAGCAGAGGTTAGGTCAACCACCGGGGCAGCAGAGGAAGGGTCAACCACCGAAGCAGCAGAGGAAGGGTCAACCACCGGGGCAGCAGAGGAAGGGTCAACCACCAGGGCAGCAGGGGAAGGGTCAACCACCGAGGGAGCAGAGGGAGAGTCAACCACCGGGGGCAGCAGAGGACGGGTCAACCACCGGGGCAGCAGAGGTTGGGTCAACCACCAGGGCAGCAGAGGTTGGGTCAACCACTGGGGCAGCAGAGGACGTGTCCAACACCGAGGCAGCAGAGGTTGGGTCAACCACCGGCTCAGCAAAGGAAGGGTCAACCACCAGGGCAGCAGAGGAAGGGTGAACCACCAGGGCAGCAGAGGTTGAGTCAACCACCGGGGCAGCAGAGGAAGGGTCAACAACCGAGGCAGCAGAGGAAGGGTCAACCACCGAGGCAGCAGAGGTTGGGTCAACCACCGAGGCAGAAGAGGTTGGGTCAACCACCGAGGCAGCAGAGGAAGGGTCAACCACCTAGGCAGCAGAGGTTGGGTCAACCACCGGGGCAGCAGAGGAAGGGTCAACCACCGAGGCAGCAGAGGTTGGGTCAACCACCGGGGCAGCAGAGGAAGGGTCAACCACCGAGGCAGCAGAGGTTGGGTCAACCACCAGGGCAGCAGAGGAAGAGTCAACCACCGAGGCAGAAGAGGTTGGGTCAACCACCGGGGCAGCAGAGGAAGGGTCAACCACCGAGGCAGCAGAGGTTGGGTCAACCACCGGGGCAGCAGAGGAAGGGTCAACCACCGAGGCAGCAGAGGTTGGGTCAACCACCAGGGCAGCAGAGGAAGGGTCAACCACCAGGGCGGCAGAGGAAGAGTCAACCACCGAGGCAACAGAGGTTGGGTCAACCACCGGGGCAGCTGAGGAAGGGTCAACCACCGAGGCAACAGAGGTTGGGTCAACCACCGGGGCAGTAGAGGTTGGGTCAACCACCGAGGCACCAGAGGTTGAGTCAACCACCAGGGCAGCAGAGGAAGGGTCTACCACCGAGGCAGCAGAGGTTGGGTCAACCACCAGGGCAGCAGAGGAAGGGTCAACCACCGAGGCAGCAGAGGTTGGGTCAACCACCTGGGCAGCAGAGGAAGGGTCAACCACCGAGGCAACAGAGGTTGGGTCAACCACCGAGGCAGTAGAGGTTGGGTCAACCACCAGGGCAGCAGAGGAAGAGTCAACCACCGAGGCAACAGTGGTTGGGTCAACCACCGGGGCAGTAGAGGTTGGGTCAACCACCGAGGCAGCAGAGGTTGGGTCAACCACCAGGGCAGCAGAGGAAGATTCAACCACCGAGGCAGCAAAGGTTGGGTCAACCACCAGGGACGCAGAGGAAGGGTCAACCACCGATGCAGCAGAGGTTGGGTCAACCACCGGGGCAGGAAAGGAAGGGTCAACCACCAGGGCAGCAGAGGAAGGGTCAACCACCAGGGCAGCAGAGGTTGGGTCAACCACCGGGGCAGCAGAGGAAGGGTCAACAACCGAGGCAACAGAGGAAGGGTCAACCACCGAGGCAGCAGAGGTTGGGTCAACCACCGAGGCAGAAGAGGTTGGGTCAACCACCGGGGCAGCAGAGGAAGGGTCAACCACCGAGGCAGCAGAGGTTGGGTCAACCACCGGGGCAGCAGTGGAAGGGTCAACCACCGAGGCAGCAGAGGTTGGGTCAACCACCGGGGCAGCAGAGGAAGGGTCAACCACCGAGGCAGCAGAGGTTGGGTCAACCACCTGGGCAGTAGAGGTTGGGTCAACCACCAAGGCAGCAGAGGAAGGGTCAACCACCGAGGCAGCAGAGGTTGGGTCAACCACCAGGGCAGCAGAGGAAGAGTCAACCACCGAGGCATCAGAGGTTGGGTCAACCACCGGGGCAGCAGAGGAATGGTCAACCACCGAGGCAGCAGAGGCCTGAGAATGACCACATGTATACCCACCCCTTACACGCAATTCCCACACCCATCCATGCTTTGCCACACACACACACACACACACCAGACCATATACGAGCCTACTTTGCCCCCACACTCCTTTTCCCCCCACCTCCCTTCGACTCATGCTCATGCCCTACCTTCCACTAACACCTCCTAAACCCCCCACCCACTCCCTGACCCCCACCCACTCCCTGATCATTGCTCACTCCCTGACCCTTGCTACTCTCTCTAACCCCCTGCCACTTCCTGATCCTTGCTCACTCCCCGACCCTTGCTCACTTCTTAACCCCCACCCACTCCCCGACCCTTGTTCACTCCCTAACCCTTGCTTACTCTCTGACCCCCACCCACTCCCTGATCCTTGCTCACTCCTTGACCCCCAACCACTCCCTGACCCTTGCTCACTCCCTGGCCCCCACCCACTCCCCGACCCTTACTCACTCCCTGACCCCCACTTACTCCCCGACCCTTGCTCACTCCCTGATCACCACCCACTCCTTGAGCCCTACTCACTCCCTGACCCCCCCACACTCACTCGCTGACCCTCACACACTCCCTGAACACGACCCTCACCCTGACTCCCACCTACTCTTGCGCCACCACTCACCCCAGGATTCCCATCCACTCCCTAACCTCTGTCCACTCCCTGACACTGAAATCTGTGGGAATATCATGTCCAGGAAGAGTCAGAAGATTTAGTTACGACTCTCGATTTTGGTTACGACGTTAAACGCTGAACGAGTTACAAACAAAGCAGAGGAAATTAGAGAAAGAGTTAGTGCAAATGATCCTGATTTGATTGCAATAGTGGAAACGAAAATAAATTATATGATCTCTAATGCAATACTCCGAGGTTTAATCCATGTGATAAGGAAAGAAAGACAACAAAAAGAAGGAGGAGAAGTTGCACTCCTAAAGAAACGGGAGTGGAGATTTGAAGAACTAAAGAATCAGAGTGAAAACGTATACACAAACTCCATCATTGGGACACTGACAGCACATGAAAAAAAATATTTTCCTGGTAATTTACAACCCCTTTCTAAACAACAGAAGACCTAGGCAGGAATATGACGACAACAACTAAGCATACATAGAGTCATTGCAGACAGCAGCAACAGAGGCACAACGAATGAGAGCAAAACTTCAAGACATGAGGGACCTAAACCATGAAAAGATTGACTTGGATTCCTGAAATTCTCATCGTGGTGAAGAACGTGGGGATCGAAATTAGTGGAAGTTCTAGAAAGAAACTTTTTATCACAACATGTAAAGGAGGACACAAGAGAAAGTGAAGAGATACACTAAGCGTACTGGACTCGATCTTCACCCAGAATGAGGAAGACATTGAGAACTTGGAGCATGAAATACCACTAGGAGCAAGTGACCATTGTCTCCTGGTATTCGACTACATGACAGAAATCACAACAGTGCCCATAAGACAAGGAGTAAGGGAAGGGAGAGGAGACTAAAAAAAACTGCACGAAAGTAAGAGAGTATCTGGGAGGAGGAACTTAAAGGCAAGACGGTCCAGGAAATGATGGATCAAGTAAAACTTGGGTGCAAAGAGGCAGAAGACAGGTTCATAACACAATTAAGGGGAAAAAAGTAGAAGAACGTATAGTAACCCATGGTTTAATTGACAGAGCCAGAAGGCAAAAGCTAAAACCAGGATGAAGTGGAGGAAATACATGAGGCAAAGGACAGAGGTAAACCGAAATAGATGCAACAGGCCTAGGAATGACAACATAAACTTAGGATTGGCAGAAAGAAACTATGAAAATGATATTGCCTCCAAAGCAAAGAGCCAAGCGAAACTTCTACATAATCATATTAGAAGGAAAATGACAGTGAATGAGCAAGGGAACAGGTTACCAAAAAGGGGAGGCCAACATACAGAAAATGATAAAGAAATTTGTGAGGATCTCAATGACAACATCCATGGACTGTTCACTACTGAGCCTGAACAACTCCCAGAGCTAGGAGTGGAAATAACCACTGATGAGAAACTACTAAATATTGAGGTAAGAACAGAGGAAGTAAGAATATAGCTAGCATCATTGGATGATAAAGCTACTGGGTCAGATAGAATATCACTATGGATGTTAAGAGAAGCAGCACAGGCTTTCATTATACCTCTTGCACTAATGTATAATGAGCTACTTACACAGGGTAAATTGCCCAGCTGCTGGAAGAAGGCAAATGTGGTGCCAATCTACAGGAAAGGGGATAGATCAGAGGCATTTAACTACAGACCAATGTCGCTCACAAACATCTCATGTAAAGTACTTGAAGGAATTTTAAGGTTAAAACTAGTTGCAAACCTAGAAAGAATTAGGTTTGTAAGTAAACAACAACACCGCTTTAGAGCAGGGAAATCATGCGTGACGAACCTCCTGGAGTTTTATGATAAGGTAACGAAAATAAGGCAAGACAGAGAAGGATAGGCAGATTGCATAACTGCGGACTGACAAAAAGTCTTTGATACAGTACCACACGTAAGGCAACTATACAAACTTATGAGGTTGGCGGGAGTAGACGGAAACGCACTATCATGGGTAAGGAACCACCTGACAGACAGATGTCAGAGAGTGACAGTGAGGGGCGAGGAGTTCGATCGGTGTGGAGTAACATGTTAGGTGCCTCAGGGGTCAGTGCTGGGACGGATTCGACTCCTCATTTAAGTAAATGATGTGACTGCAGGAGTTGAGTCTTTTATGCCAATGTTAGCAGATGACGCAAAACTAATGAGGATGGTTGAGACAGATGAGGTTTGTAAGATTCTCTAGGATGACTTGTGTGGGGGGGGGGGAAATCTACCAGCGATTGATTTGATTATTAATTCAAGAGATTGTATTTAATTGTATTTATTACTTATTAATTACTTGTGAGTGGACTGTACTTTTATTATTTATTATCACCAGTAAATTTGTCTTCAAACATTTTTGAGGGGATTGATAATTCAGTTTATCACACTGTAACGAAATGGTTGATATAAATTCATGTACTAAACGGTGATTAAATACTTAATAGTACTGCTACATATGTGAGTTATAATTTAAAACGGTCTCATCTTGCAAACAAACAATGTAACGGTCTAATGTTACCTTATTACAACTGGTTACAAAGCTGTTACATCATTTTAAAAAAATTATGATGACCAGACCCCACACTAGAAGGTGAAGGGACGACGACGTTTCGGTCCATCCTGGACCATTCTCAAGTCGATTGTGAGAAGATCACAATCGACTTGAGAATGGTCCAGGACGGACCGAAACGTCGTCGTCCCTCCAGCTTCTAGTGTGTGGTCTGGTCATCATACTTTAGCCACGTTATTGTGACTCATCGCCTGCAAAATTATGATGTGTTAGAAATTTTTACAACTTGCTAAATACATATTACTACTTGCTAAAAGATGTTACAAGTTGTTCAAATGTTGTAGCAAGGTCAATATTTCGCTGAGTGTTTGACGAGTAGTTGATTTGGTAGTGTTGGATGGTCATCCAACATGAGACACCCTCGGACACATGTACTCCATACTGGACAGGTATTAATAGCGTCCACGTGGTCCCGGGATGTACCAGCTCAAATGATGATTCATGGGGTCACAATTTACCTGCCAAAAGCTACACCGTAAAAATTGACGATAACGTTTAAAGCTCTGGTGTTACACATGAAATTTTGGTATTTATTAAGGAATAAACCTTACCACCTCTCAGGTGGTGTTTTCCCTGCATCATAATGAATATTAATACATATTCATAATGAATATTAATACATAATTAATATTCTATAATAATGAATATTAATACATATTAATACATATATTAATACATATATAATATTAGATACATTAACATATATCTAATCCTAGATACATATTAATGGTAAAAAATTATGTACTTTTAGAAAAAAAAATCCTTAGTTCTGTCAAGTCTTGGCAACAAATAGTAACTAATGTAAGTAACACTGCGTTCTAATCTATAATGAGTTACTTACACAGGGTAAATTGCCCAGGTGCGTCTAAGTCTGCTGGAGTAATTTTCTGCGGCGTGGGAAGCACACTCTGTCACGGCTCACGTTTCACCAACAATAACTACTGCTCTAAGGCGGGTCTCTGGCTCCTTAAAACCAGTTTCTTCGGGCAGATGGGACTCGTTAGCCTGGAAAGGCAGCTCATCTAGGGGAAAGAAAACCCCGAATTCAAACCTCTGCTGTCTTGTGGTTAAACCCACTCATGGGAAGACTTCGAGAGTCAACCCTGAGGAAAAATCCGGAGTCAGAGTCCCTAAGGCAGTTTGCAGCTGTTTACAGCTACATTCTGGCAACTCCTGCGACGACGCTGGTGCCAAGCGTATCGGCGCCTACCCTTCCCTTGGATCACATTGGTGGCGTGGAGAGGGTGGATCTGCTGCATGGGGCAACAGCTGATCCTCCATGCCCGAAACGCTTTGCGTAATAGTGGCTTTAGGCATTGTATGTACTAGCTATACCTATAAGTTAAACAATCCTTGTAAATATTTATTGTATGTATGTACCTTACCTAAATAAAATTGTATTGTATTGTATTGTATTGTAATTACTGCCCAGCCCTGTGCCCTGGAGAGGACACTGCAGCAACGCCTTGGCGATGGCTCAACACGGGAAGTGACAATTACCGGTGATAAGCCTACCACTCAATTGGCGTAGAGTGAGGCGCCAGGGGTTGCTTCCGTCAGTGGGAGAATCATCCGATTTCATAGGACAGCTACCGCCCGCCTCAAGCTGGGCAGCCCTCAGCCAATAAGGTGCTGTCCCGCCACGGTCCGCCTGCTCCACTGGGTGCGTGGCCACAATCCAATAAGCGGATCGTCAACCCATGCACCAGGCAAAAGAAAAAAAAAAAAGAGCCACCCAGCTCTCAAACTGGGCACATAGAATGTAAGGACCATGACACCGGGTCTCTCGAAAGATCTACTGGAAGTGAACGACGCCCGCAAGACAGCTGTGATCAACAATGAACTACGCAGGCTCAAGATGGACATAGTCGCCCTGCAGGAGACACGTCTGCCCGCAACCGGCAGCATACGGGAGAAGAACTTTACCATCTTCTGGCAGGGCAAACCACCAGAAGAGGTAAGGAAGCATGGCGTTGGCATCAGGAACAGGCACCAACTCGACCTGGTGCTTACGGGGCATAACAATCTGAGAAATGTCAAACTGAACCGCAGCTTCCTGAGCGCAGATTGTGACACCGTCCACTCTCTCGTAGTTTGCAGAGTAAAGTTCCAGCCCCGGAAAATCCACAGAGCAAAGAAGGAGGGACGACCACGCATTAACGTAAACAAGACCCGTGACCTTCACAAGGTGGAGGAATTCACTGCGGCGCTGGTAAATGCCCTTCCTGTACCCGCCTGCGATAGCGTAAGTGAGAGGTGGTTACATCTTAGGGGCACTTTTTTCAACACTGCCATGTCCACCTACGGTAAGAGGCAGAACAACTCAGCAGATTGGTTCGAGGCCAGTGCAGAGGAACTGTTACCCCTCGTAGACGAAAAGAGACGAGCTCTCTCATCCTACAAGAACCTGCCCTCAAAAAGGAACCTACAGGCCCTCCGTACTGCCTGCAGTAGTTCAACAAACTGCGAGGCGTTGTGCTAACGATTACTGGCTTCGACTCTGTTCCAGCATCCAGACTGCGGCCACTGTTGGCAACATAAGAGGCATGTACGAAGGGATCAAACAGGCAACAGGCCCTACACAAAACCGGACGTAATGTAAACAATTATCGCGGCATATCCCTCCTCAGCGCCGTTGGCAAACTCTTCGCTAGGGTCGTTTTGGTCAGGCTTCAGATTCTTGCCGAAAGAGTGTACCCCGAGTCACAGTGTGGTTTCCGAGCAGAGAGGTCGACTACTGACATGGTGTTCTCCCTGAGACAGCTTCAAGAAAAGTGCAGGGAGCAGAGAAAAGCCTTGTATATTGCCTTCATTGACCTTACACAGGCCTTCGACCTCGTGAGTAGGGACGGACTCTTCAAGATCTTGGCCAAAATTGGCTGTCCACCCATCCTACTCAGCATGATACAATCGTTCCACAAGGACATGAAGGGGACAGTCCTGTACGACGGCTCAACTTCTGAACCATTCAACATTAACAGTGGTGTTAAACAGGGGTGAGTTCTTGCTCCAACCCTGTTCGGCATCTCCTTCGCGATCCTCGTCAGGCATGCCTTTGGAACAACCACAGAAGGCATCTATCTCCGTACAAGATCTGATGGAAAGCTCTATAATCTATCCAGACTCCGAGCAAAGACAAAAGTACAGATGCGAATCCTCAGGGAGTTCCTCTTCGCTGACGACGCAGCGATCACCACACACACAGCAGAAGGCCTGCAGCAGCTACTCAATCGCTTTGCCACAGCCTGTTCCGCATTTGGTCTGACAATCAGCCTGAAGAAGACACAGGTGATGGGACAAGATGTCAATGAGCTACCCTGTATAAACATATCAGACTATGTGCTGGAGGCAGTTCACGAGTTTGTGTACCTGGGCTCCACAATCTCAGACACCCTTTCCCTGGACACTGAGCTCAACAGGCGTATCGGGAAGGCTGCAACAACACTGGCCAGGCTCACAAAGCGCGTTTGGGAAAACGCCAAACTGATAGTACACACTAAGGCACAAGTCTACATGGCATGTGTGGTGAGTACACTTCTCTACGGCTCGGAATCCTGGACCCTGCGCTCTCGCCAGGAGAGACGGCTTAATACCTTTCACATGCGGAACCTGAGATGCATCCTTGACATCACGTGGAAAGACCACGTCACCAACAACACTGTACTCGAGAGAACAGCTGTCCCTTCAATGTTCACTCTCCTGAAACAGAGACGCATGCGATTGCTGGGACATGTCATATGCATGGTCGATGGCCGCATACCGAAGGACCTCTTGTATGGAGAACTGGCATCAGGAAGGGGACCCACCGGAAGACCTCAGCTGCGTTTCAAAGATGCCTGCAAACGCGACCAAAAGCAGATGAACATCGACATCAACACTTGGGAGGCAGCAGCTGTGGACAGATCTGCCTGGAGATGTAAAGTGCAGAAGGGACTCCAGCAATTCGCGGATGAACTGAAGAGGCAGGCGGAGGATAATAGATTTCAAAGGAGGTCTAGACCACTGTCAGACGCACCCGCTTCGGCGTTTATCTGCGCTCGCTGCAGTCGAGACATTCTCGGGTTGGCCTTCACAGCCACAGCAGGCGCTGCATCCAATTAGACTACAACAACTAGACACCCAGGGCACAACTCCATAACCCCACGGGATTGACGGATGCCTACTACAACTACTGATCTCCTCCCCCTCCTCCTCCTCCACCCCCCTGCCTTGCCCTCATACTTAACTCGTTTGCATTGAGATTCGGAGGGAGGAATCTATGACTATGAATCTCTTCTATGACTAACTAATGTATTTATTTATAACTAGCTGTGCCCGGCCACACGTTGCTGTGGTTCAGCATTGCATGTGCGTTGCTTAGCCACAGCAACCTTTCCCTGTCTCCCAGTCTTCCCCACCATTTCTCCTCCCCCATCTCCTCATGTTCCCAACAATTCCTTACTCCCTATTTCCCTCGTCCTCGCAACCATTCCCCCGTCCCCTCTTCCTCCCCCTCCCCTGTCCTTTTGCCCTCCCTCTAATCATCCTCCACCTTCCACCATACCCTCGTCCTCCCAACCATTCCCCGCTCTACCGTCCCTTGTCCTCCCCACCATTTTCCCCTCCACCATCCCCTCTTCCTTCCCACCATGCCCCACTCCCCTGTCCCTTTATCCTCCCCACCATTCTCCATTCCTCCATCCCCTCGTCCCCACCATCCCAAACTCCCCCGTCCCCTCGTCCTTTTCCACCATTACCCCTCCCTAGTCTCCTCGTCCTCCCCACCATCTCTCACTTCCGTCCCCTCGTCATCCCCACAATTCCCCACTCCCTAGTCCGATGCATTCCCAAATGATCTGATGTACCTATCAGAAAATTGGGAACATCAAATGATCTAATGAAATATATATATCACTGAAATATAAGAAAAACAGTTTAAAAAGTGAAATAAAAAACAATGAAAAATATACAAATAAACTATACTCTCCAAATGAATGGTATGGTAAACAACACAGCTCAATTCCAATGCAATGTCACACTAAATAATTAAATCAAAATTAAAATAATTTGAAATCTGGGAAAATTCAATTTGTCAATGCAATTGAAAACATTGAAATTGAATCATAACATATTGCTATAGCGTGTGTTGCTCTTAAATGCAACAGATAGATCTGCTTCTTAAAAAAAATTTGTTTTTACCTGTCACAGGTGTGGCATCTGTACTTACACCTACGAAATGAACAGTAGGGTAAACAACACAGCTCAATTCCAATGCAATGTCAACAAAATATTTAAATCAAAATGAAAATGAATCGAAATCAATGAAAATAACATTTATTAATGCAATCAGGAACATTGAAATTGAATTGTAACATATTTAGGAGGCAAGTGTTGCTATTATGTGCAACAGATCGCACTGTTTAAAAAAATGTAATTTACCTGTCACAGGTGTGGCATCTATATAGTTGGTCTATAAAAACCTTTGTGTATTAGAATGGAACATTGTGTAAAAATTTCAAAGCAATCGGTGAAGAAATTTTGGAGATTACAGCGTGTGTTGCTTTTACTTTCAACAGGTGGCTCTGTTTTTTTAGAAAAAAACCTGTTTTTCTGTCACAGGTGAGGCACGTGTATAGTAGGTATATAAAAACATGCACCTATTCGAATGCAACGTTGTGTCAAAATATCAAAGCAGTTGGTAAAGAGGTTTCGAAGATTTCCCTCACATGAAAAACACATGAGAAGTGCAGTTTTTAAAAAAAACATATTTTTTCCCATCACAGGCATGACATCCATATAGTATGTATATAAAAACCCGTGTGGATGCGAATGGAACGATGTGTGAAAATTTCAAAGCAATCGGTGAAGAACTTTCGGAGATTAGCGATTTTGAACAAACGAACATTTAAATTTCTATATATATCGATGGAATTACCACAACCAGTGGCAATTCATTTTTACCTGTCACATTAACAATTTATGGGTGATGTAGGAAATTGTTTGTGGAGGGGAGGGGAGGGGGAGATATAAGGCTCGGAGTGAAACGTTTAGGACTGGCGAGCACTTCATTACTCCTCTTCAGAATTATTTTAGTTCTGTTTTATAACTTGTACTCCTGTGCGGCAGTTCGTACAGGACGGATGTCCCATACTGGAGTTGCAGATGTGGGAGTTCTCTGAGCGACTTCATTTCCAGCTAGCTCTGCAGGAACTAATTTTTTTAGTGTCTTCAGAATAGTGGTGCCTTTGCACTTTACTTTCACTATACTAAAGATACCCCTGGCTGCCTGGATGGACAGAGACTATAGGGCTTGGAAGCCACTCTGAACGTGGACAGTTAATGTCCACCAGAACAACATCACCAGGTTGTAATTTTAATTCTATTGTAGGGGTTCTTTGTCCCATAGTGCTTCTCCCTCAAAGAAGTTAGGTACTCTCAGCTCGAAACTTTATTCCACCAACTAATTACTCTGGACAGATGTTTGCAACTCTGAACCAGGTTGTTCTTTCTGATATGAAGGATCTCCTTGTTCCTCGTCAGTGGTTGACACCATAAGAGTTAGAAGTCCTTCATACATCAGATGAGATGGACTCAATGGCTCACATCGTACATCCTTTGTGTCAGGTTAGGGCCATTTTGATGGCAGTCATTCAACAAGACAGTATTCTGCTTGGCCTTAGCACTGCAGTTAAATACTATCCTCTGTGGAGTAGTGGCTGAGTTTTTCATTATTGCAAGGTGTGGCAAATAGTGTCGTTCCTTAAGGACACTATTTGACTACAACTTTGATAAATTTGTTGTTGAGTTGTTGTTGTATTATGTCATGGTACAATTTCAGGTTCTTGGGTTATCTAAGCACAACACCTGAAACCTTATTTGGTTTTGTGCCACGAAATTTATTTACTGGCAGCTCAGGAGGATTCAGGTTCCAAGGTAGCCTGACCAAGTATTGGTTGTCTCTGTAGACATCTGAGTACAGGTATTGTTTGTATTTCTAGACATTGTCTGTACTAGGTTGTTCAGGGACGATGTCTAAGGTCGCTAGATTCCATAATTTAAGTACAGGGGATCAAGCTCATCCTCTGAACTTAAAAGGTGACTGTTCTTCACCTAGTCATGCAACAATCATTGGGTTGACTTATTGGTTGTCTACTGGTGTTGGCTTCCTCATATTCAATACTGTTGTGACAGTTAAGCTGTTCATAGGAAGGATGGATTATTTTGAATTTAAAGCTGTTTGTATTGTTGAAAGATATATGCATGTGACCGCATGTTTGCACACCAGAAGTAGAGTGAGAGGAGAGGATTGACGTGGCATTTGTATAACATTTAAGTGAGAAGGAAGGAGCTTATCAGAGATTATAAAGTGGCGTCACGTGTATTTCAATAGAGTTCTGATTTACGGTTGCCTTTGTAAAGAGTGGGTTCTGATCACTCTTTGTTGTTATGTAAAATGAGGAATGAAGTGTTATATAATCAGGTATGTCATCAACTGGTGTAAAAAATTTCATAGAGTGGAGTACCATGGTGATTTGGCAGATGAGAATGAGCCATCTCTGGTCAGGAATAGCCATGTGATCTGATGCATGCCAAGCAGTTTTATTTTCCTTAAAAACGGTATTATCATGCAATACTGTCAGTATTCACTTGTTAACTTTCCTGGTTCATTTGGCATTGTAATTATTAATCATTGGTTTAGTTGGAGTACTTAAAGTACTCTTTCATTTGCTATTATGGATGTTTTCTGAAAGTTTAGTAGGTGGTTTACAATCCTTATTTGGTCGCTGTCTTTCCACAACAGAGCGTAAACCTTCAATATTCTCCACAACTGACAGGGTGTTTTTGATTCAAAAGGAGCACCATTTGCTCCTAACTTTCCAGAAGTTGTCCTAACTTTCATCCTATGATCCAGATAATGTGGGTAATGAAGGCAGTTTAACATCTTGTTGAGTAGAGTTAAGAGAAACTGTGTTTGTTGCCTTATTCTCGGCAATTAATCTGACATTCAGCCTGGCTTGAGTATCATGGTCATTTTGAACCAGATCAGCCATAATATCATCAAATTCATCTGCAGTTAAGATGGTGTTGGTAAGTTCAGCCAAATACTTTTCAATCCGGTGTTTGACTTACTTAAACTTACATGTTTCTGCTTGAACGTAGGTTTTCAATTGTACATGATAAACCGGAGATAGTTGTGACAGATCCTAACATTTATAGCCTTGTTAAGTGACGCTTATGTCCTGTCAGGGTTCTTAAAAGTTTTGTTTCTGGATCAGCCATGCTGGCTGTTTGATAAGACATTGTAGGACCCATAATATTGGAACTAATGTAGCTAGGTTACTTGCTCATATATCCTGAGTTCTCAGCAATTACTGAAGACAGGAGCCTAGGGTCAGATTTTCTTCCACTAGGCTATTTTCATCCTAACTGTAAATGTTGGCAAATAAAAAATCTATATTATATATAAATATATATATATATATATATATATATATATATATATATATATATATATATATATATATATATATATATATATATATATATATATATATATATATATATATATATATATGTCGTACCTAATAGCCAGAACACACTTCTGAGCCAACTATGCAAGGCCCGATTTGCCTAATAAGCCAGGTTTTCATGAATTAATTGTTTTTCGACAACCTAACCTACCTAACCTAACCTAACCTAACTTTTTATGCTACCTAACCTAACCTAACCTATAAAGATAGGTTAGGTTAGGTTAGGTAGGGTTGGTTAGGTTCGGTCATATATCTACGTTAATTTTAACTCCAATAATAATAAATTGACCTCATACATAATGAAATGGATAGCTTTATCATTTCATAAGAAAAAAATTAGAGAAAATATTTTAATTCAGGAAAACTTGGCTTATTAGGCAAATCGGGCCTTGCATAGTAGGCTGAAAAGTGCGTTCTGGCTACTAGGTACGACATATATATATATATATATATATATATATATATATATATATATATATATATATATATATATATATATATATATATATATATATATATATATATATATATATTATTAAATACGACCGAAAAAGTAAGATTAATAATTCTAACACGAATTTTCTCAATCTTTCGTACATTTCTTTTCACTGTTGGAGGTAACTGGAGGTAACTTTTCACTGTTGGAGGTCTTTCCATAGACTAGAAATAAAAATGAATTTTGGAGAATTGATTTTTGAATAACCTCCAACAGTGAAAAGAAATGTACGAAAGATTGAGAAAATTCGTGTTTGAATTATTAATCTTACTTTTTCGGTCATATTTAATAATATATGTCTACAGGAAAGACTGCTACCAATATATATATATATATATATATATATATATATATATATATATATATATATATATATATATATATATATGTCGTACCTAGTAGCCAGAACTCACTTCTCAGCCTACTATTCAAGGCCCGATTTGCCTAATAAGCCAAGTTTTCCTGAATTAATATATTTTCTCTATTTATTTTCTTATGAAATGATAAAGCTACCCATTTCATTATGTATGAGGTCAATTGTTTTTTATTGGAGATAAAATTAAAGTAGATATATGATCGAACCTAACCAACCCTACCTAACCTAACCTAACCTATCTTTATAGGTTAGGTTAGGTTAGGTAGCCGAAAAAGTTAGGTTAGGTTAGGTTAGGTAGGTTAGGTAGTCGAAAAACAATTAATTCATGAAAACTTGGCTTATTAGGCAAATCGGGCCTTGCCTAATATATACGACATATATATATATATAGGTATATATGTCGACTAGGTACGACATATATATATATATATATATATATATATATATATATAACTGAAAACTCACACCCCAGAAGTGACTCGAACCCATACTCCCACAACTGGTATGTACAGGGACGCCTTAATCCGCTTGACCATCACGACCGGACATAAGGAAGTGATAGCCGAGGCTATATGAACCACTTCCCCGCCGGCACTCGGATGGTAATCTTGGGCATAGCATTTTATCAAATCACCTCATTCTTTGGGGCACACGTGAGGAACACAAATGCAAACAAGCCTGAATGGTCCCCAGGACTATATACAACTGAAAACTCACACCCCAGAAGTGACTCGAACCCATACTCCCACAACTGGTATGTACAGGGACGCCTTAATCCGCTTGACCATCACGACCGGACATAAGGAAGTGATAGCCGAGGCTATATGAACCACTTCCCCGCCGGCACTCGGATGGTAATCTTGGGCATAGCATTTTATCAAATCACCTCATTCTTTGGGGCACACGTGAGGAACACAAATGCAAACAAGCCTGAATGGTCCCCAGGACTATATACAACTGAAAACTCACACCCCAGAAGTGACTCGAACCCATACTCCCACAACTGGTATGTACAGGGACGCCTTAATCCGCTTGACCATCACGACCGGACATAAGGAAGTGATAGCCGAGGCTATATGAACCACTTCCCCGCCGGCACTCGGATGGTAATCTTGGGCATAGCATTTTATCAAATCACCTCATTCTTTGGGGCACACGTGAGGAACACAAATGCAAACAAGCCTGAATGGTCCCCAGGACTATATACAACTGAAAACTCACACCCCAGAAGTGACTCGAACCCATACTCCCACAACTGGTATGTACAGGGACGCCTTAATCCGCTTGACCATCACGACCGGACATAAGGAAGTGATAGCCGAGGCTATATGAACCACTTCCCCGCCGGCACTCGGATGGTAATCTTGGGCATAGCATTTTATCAAATCACCTCATTCTTTGGGGCACACGTGAGGAACACAAATGCAAACAAGCCTGAATGGTCCCCAGGACTATATACAACTGAAAACTCACACCCCAGAAGTGACTCGAACCCATACTCCCACAACTGGTATGTACAGGGACGCCTTAATCCGCTTGACCATCACGACCGGACATAAGGAAGTGATAGCCGAGGCTATATGAACCACTTCCCCGCCGGCACTCGGATGGTAATCTTGGGCATAGCATTTTATCAAATCACCTCATTCTTTGGGGCACACGTGAGGAACACAAATGCAAACAAGCCTGAATGGTCCCCAGGACTATATACAACTGAAAACTCACACCCCAGAAGTGACTCGAACCCATACTCCCACAACTGGTATGTACAGGGACGCCTTAATCCGCTTGACCATCACGACCGGACATAAGGAAGTGATAGCCGAGGCTATATGAACCACTTCCCCGCCGGCACTCGGATGGTAATCTTGGGCATAGCATTTTATCAAATCACCTCATTCTTTGGGGCACACGTGAGGAACACAAATGCAAACAAGCCTGAATGGTCCCCAGGACTATATACAACTGAAAACCCCAAAGAATGAGGTGATTTGATAAAATGCTATGCCCAAGATTACCATCCGAGTGCCGGCGGGGAAGTGGTTCATATAGCCTCGGCTATCACTTCCTTATGTCCGGTCGTGATGGTCAAGCGGATTAAGGCGTCCCTGTACATACCAGTTGTGGGAGTATGGGTTCGAGTCACTTCTGGGGTGTGAGTTTTCAGTTGTATATAGTCCTGGGGACCATTCAGGCTTGTTTGCATTTGTGTTCCTCACGTGTGCCCCAAAGAATGAGGTGATTTGATAAAATGCTATGCCCAAGATTACCATCCGAGTGCCGGCGGGGAAGTGGTTCATATAGCCTCGGCTATCACTTCCTTATGTCCGGTCGTGATGGTCAAGCGGATTAAGGCGTCCCTGTACATACCAGTTGTGGGAGTATGGGTTCGAGTCACTTCTGGGGTGTGAGTTTTCAGTTGTATATAGTCCTGGGGACCATTCAGGCTTGTTTGCATTTGTGTTCCTCACGTGTGCCCCAAAGAATGAGGTGATTTGATAAAATGCTATGCCCAAGATTACCATCCGAGTGCCGGCGGGGAAGTGGTTCATATAGCCTCGGCTATCACTTCCTTATGTCCGGTCGTGATGGTCAAGCGGATTAAGGCGTCCCTGTACATACCAGTTGTGGGAGTATGGGTTCGAGTCACTTCTGGGGTGTGAGTTTTCAGTTGTATATAGTCCTGGGGACCATTCAGGCTTGTTTGCATTTGTGTTCCTCACGTGTGCCCCAAAGAATGAGGTGATTTGATAAAATGCTATGCCCAAGATTACCATCCGAGTGCCGGCGGGGAAGTGGTTCATATAGCCTCGGCTATCACTTCCTTATGTCCGGTCGTGATGGTCAAGCGGATTAAGGCGTCCCTGTACATACCAGTTGTGGGAGTATGGGTTCGAGTCACTTCTGGGGTGTGAGTTTTCAGTTGTATATAGTCCTGGGGACCATTCAGGCTTGTTTGCATTTGTGTTCCTCACGTGTGCCCCAAAGAATGAGGTGATTTGATAAAATGCTATGCCCAAGATTACCATCCGAGTGCCGGCGGGGAAGTGGTTCATATAGCCTCGGCTATCACTTCCTTATGTCCGGTCGTGATGGTCAAGCGGATTAAGGCGTCCCTGTACATACCAGTTGTGGGAGTATGGGTTCGAGTCACTTCTGGGGTGTGAGTTTTCAGTTGTATATAGTCCTGGGGACCATTCAGGCTTGTTTGCATATATATATATATATATATATATATATATATATATATATATATATATATATATATATATATATATATATATGTCGTACCTAGTAGCCAGAACGCACTTCTCAGCCTACTATGCAAGGCCCGATTTGCCTAATAAGCCAAGTTTTCATGAATTAATTCTTTTTAGACTACCTAACCTACCTAACCTAACCTAACCTAACTTTTTCGGCTACCTAACCTTTTATAATATATATATATATATATATATATATATATATATATATATATATATATATATATATATATATATATATATATATATATATATGCGAACAACCAGAAGTGACTCGAACCCATACTCCCAGAAGCCAAGCAACTGGTATGTACAAGACGCCTTAATCCACTTGACCATCACGACCGGACATAATGAGGTGATAGCCGAGGCTATTTGAACCACCCCACCGCCGGCACTCGGATAGTAATCTTGGGCATAGCATTTTACCAAATCACCTCATTCTTTGGGGCACACGTGAGGAACACAAATGCGAACAAGCCAATATATATATATATATATATATATATATATATATATATATATATATATATATATATATATATATATGTCGTACCTAATAGCCAGAACGCACTTCTCAGCCTACTATTCAAGGCCCGATTTGCCTAATAAGCCAAGTTTTCATGAATTAATGTTTTTTCGTCTACCTAACCTACCTAACCTAACCTAACCTAGCTTTTTTTGGCTACCTAACCTAACCTTACCTATAAATAAAGGTTAGGTTAGGTTAGGTAGGGTTGGTTAGGTTCGGTCATATATCTACGTTAATTTTAACTCCAATAAAAAAAATTGACCTCATACATAGAGAAAAGGGTTGCTTTATCATTTCATAAGAAAAAAATTATAGTAAATATATTAATTCAGGAAAACTTGGCTTATTAGGCAAATCGGGCCTTGAATAGTAGGCTGAGAAGTGAGTTCTGGCTACTAGGTACGACATATATATATATATATATATATATATATATATATATATATATATATATATATATATATATATATATATATATATATATATATATATGTATATATATATATATATATATATATATATATATATATATATATATATATATATATATATATATATATATATATATATATATATTATTAAATATGACCGAAAAAGTAAGATTAATAATTCTAACACGAATTTTCTCAATCTTTCGTACATTACGCTTCACTGTTGGAGGTAAATAAAAAATCAATTCTCCAAAATTCATTTTTATTTCTAGTCTGACGCGACACGGGCGCGTTTCGTAAAACTTATTACATTTTCAAAGACTTTAGTTCACAAATACACAACTGAATAGAACTTACGTATCTCCGATTTTATATCTACATTTGAGTGAGGTGGAAAGGGTGATGTGGCATTAACACAAGACAGAACAAAATGTGGTATTAATAGGGTATTAATTTCATCAACACAAGACAGAACAAGGGTATTAATAGGGTATTAATTTCATCAACACAAGACAGAACACGAATCAATGGATATTGAATAGAAGTGTTTGTAGAAAGCCTATTGGTCCATATTTCTTGATGCTTCTATATTGGAGCGGAGTCTTGAGGTGGGTAGAATATAGTTGTGCAATAATTGGCTGTTGATTGCTGGTGTTGACTTCTTGATGTGTAGTGCCTCGCAAACGTCAAGCCGCCTGCTATCGCTGTATCTATCGATGATTTCTGTGTTGTTTACTAGGATTTCTCTGGCGATGGTTTGGTTGTGGGAAGAGATTATATGTTCCTTAATGGAGCTCTGTTGCTTATGCATCGTTAAACGCCTAGAAAGAGATGTTGTTGTCTTGCCTATATACTGGGTTTTTTGGAGCTTACAGTCCCCAAGTGGGCATTTGAAGGCATAGACGACGTTAGTCTCTTTTAAAGCGTTCTGTTTTGTGTCTGGAGAGTTTCTCATGAGTAGGCTGGCCGTTTTTCTGGTTTTATAGTAAATCGTCAGTTGTATCCTCTGATTTTTGTCTGTAGGGATAACGTTCCTATTAACAATATCTTTCAGGACCCTTTCCTCCATTTTATGAGCTGTGGAAAAGAAGTTCCTGTAAAAGTTCTTTTCCTGTTCGAAAGTTCCTGTAAAAGTTCTCCGAGTGCCATCGGTTGGGTGCTTCAAATAGCTTCGGCTATCACCTCATTTTGTCCGGTCGTGATGGTCAAGTGGATTAAGGCGTCTTGTACATACCAGTTGCGTTGCTCCTGGGAGTATGGGTTCGAGTCACTTCTGGGATGTGAGTTTTCAGTTGCATATTGTCCTGGGGACCATTCAGGCTTGTTCGCATTTGTGTTCCTCACGTGTGCCCCAAAGAATGAGGTGATTTGGTAAAATGCTATGCCCAAGATTACTATCCGAGTGCCGGCGGTGGGGTGGTTCAAATAGCTTCGGCTATCACCTCATTTTGTCCGGTCGTGATGGTCAAGTGGATTAAGGCGTCTTGTACATACCAGTTGCGTTGCTCCTGGGAGTATGGGTTCGAGTCACTTCTGGGGTGTGAGTTTTCAGTTGCATATTGTCCTGGGGACCATTCAGGCTTGTTCGCATTTGTGTTCCTCACGTGTGCCCCAAAGAATGAGGTGATTTGGTAAAATGCTATGCCCAAGATTACTATCCGAGTGCCGGCGGTGGGGTGGTTCAAATAGCTTCGGCTATCACCTCATTTTGTCCGGTCGTGATGGTCAAGTGGATTAAGGCGTCTTGTACATACCAGTTGCGTTGCTCCTGGGAGTATGGGTTCGAGTCACTTCTGGGGTGTGAGTTTTCAGTTGCATATTGTCCTGGGGACCATTCAGGCTTGTTCGCATTTGTGTTCCTCACGTGTGCCCCAAAGAATGAGGTGATTTGGTAAAATGCTATGCCCAAGATTACTATCTGAGTGCCGGCGGTAGGGTGGTTCAAATAGCTTCGGCTATCACCTCATTTTGTCCGGTCGTGATGGTCAAGTGGATTAAGGCATCTTGTACATACCAGTTGCATTGCTCCTGGGAGTATGGGTTCGAGTCACTTCTGGGGTGTGAGTTTTCAGTTGCATATTGTCCTGGGGACCATTCAGGCTTGTTCGCATTTGTGTTCCTCACGTGTGCCCCAAAGAATGAGGTGATTTGGTAAAATGCTATGCCCAAGATTACTATCCGAGTGCCGGCGGTGGGGTGGTTCAAATTGCTTCGGCTATCACCTCATTTTGTCCGGTCGTGATGGTCAAGTGGATTAAGGCGTCTTGTACATACCAGTTGCGTTGCTCCTGGGAGTATGGGTTCGAGTCACTTCTGGGGTGTGAGTTTTCAGTTGCATATTGTCCTGGGGACCATTCAGGCTTGTTCGCATATATATATATATATATATATATATATATATTATATATATATATATATATATATATATATATATATATATATATATATATATATATATATATATATATATATATATTAGTATATTTTGGTAGCAGTCTTTCCTGTAGACATATATTATTAAATATGACCGAAAAAGTAAGATTAATAATTCTAACACGAATTTTCTCAATCTTTCGTACATTATGCTTCACTGTTGGAGGTAAATCAAAAATCACTTCTCCAAAATTCATTTTTATTTCTAGTCTGACGCGACACGGGCGCGTTTCGTAAAACTTATTACATTTTCAAAGACTTCACAAATACACAACTGATTAGAACTTGCGTTTCCCTGATTTTATATCTACATTTGAGTGAGGTGGGAAGGGTGATGTGGCATTACATTTGAGTGAGGTGGGAAGGATGATGTGGCATTAACACAAGACAGAACACTAGAGGATATTAATAGGGTATTAAAAGTATCAACACAAGACAGAACAGAAACAATGGGTATTGAATAGAAGTGTTTGTAGAAAGCCTATTGGTCCATATTTCTTGATGCTTCTATATTGGAGCGGAGTCTTGAGGTGGGTAGAATATAGTTGTGCAATAATTGGCTGTTGATTGCTGGTGTTGACTTCTTGATGTGTAGTGCCTCGCAAACGTCAAGCCGCCTGCTATCGCTGTATCTATCGATGATTTCTGTGTTGTTTACTAGGATTTCACTGGCGATGGTTTGGTTATGGGAAGAGATTATATGTTCCTTAATGGAGCCCTGTTGTTTATGCATCGTTAAACGCCTAGAAAGAGATGTTGTTGTCTTGCCTATATACTGGGTTTTTTGGAGCTTACAGTCCCCAAGTGGGCATTTGAAGGCATAGACGACGTTAGTCTCTTTTAAAGCGTTCTGTTTCGTGTCTGGAGAGTTTCTCATGAGTAGGCTGGCCGTTTTTCTGGTTTTATAGTAAATCGTCAGTTGTATCCTCTGATTTTTGTCTGTAGGGATAACGTTTCTATTAACAATATCTTTCAGGACCCTTTCCTCTGTTTTATGAGCTGTGGAAAAGAAGTTCCTGTAAAATAGTCTAATAGGGGGTATAGGTGTTGTGTTAGTTGTCTCTTCGGAGGTTGCATGGCTTTTCACTTTCCTTCTTATGATGTCTTCGATGAAACCATTGGAGAAGCCGTTATTGACTAGAACCTGCCTTACCCTACAGAGTTCTTCGTCGACTTGCTTCCATTCTGAGCTGTGGCTGAGAGCACGGTCGACGTATGCGTTAACAACACTCCTCTTGTACCTGTCAGGGCAGTCGCTGTTGGCATTTAGGCACATTCCTATGTTTGTTTCCTTTGTGTAGACTGCAGTGTGGAAACCTCCGCCCTTTTCCATGACTGTTACATCTAGAAAAGGCAGCTTCCCATCCTTTTCCGTCTCGTAAGTGAAACGCAGCACGGAACTCTGCTCAAATGCCTCCTTCAGCTCCTGCAGATGTCTGACATCAGGTACCTGTGTAAAAATGTCGTCAACATACCTGCAGTATATGGCCGGTTTCAAGTTCATGTCGACTAAGACTTTTTGCTCGATGGTACCCATGTAGAAGTTTGCAAACAGGACACCTAGGGGAGAACCCATGGCGACCCCATCTACTTGCTTATACATGTGCCCATCCGGGCTCAAGAAGGGTGCCTCTTTAGTACAAGCTTGGAGTAGTTTCCTCAGAATACTTTCTGGCATGTCAAGAGGAGTACAGGCTGGATCACGATACACTCTGTCGGCTATCATTCCGATTGTCTCGTCCACAGGTACGTTGGTAAACAGCGATTCTACGTCCAACGAGGCTCTTATCCCTGTGGCCCGTGCGCCCCGCAGTAAGTCCACAAATTCCTTTGGAATTTGCGGACCTTCAGCCTGAAGTCTCCAAAGGAATTTGTGGACTTACTGCGGGGCGCACGGGCCACAGGGATAAGAGCCTCGTTGGACGTAGAATCGCTGTTTACCAACGTACCTGTGGACGAGACAATCGGAATGATAGCCGACAGAGTGTATCGTGATCCAGCCTGTACTCCTCTTGACATGCCAGAAAGTATTCTGAGGAAACTACTCCAAGCTTGTACTAAAGAGGCACCCTTCTTGAGCCCGGATGGGCACATGTATAAGCAAGTAGATGGGGTCGCCAAGGGTTCTCCCCTAGGTGTCCTGTTTGCAAACTTCTACATGGGTACCATCGAGCAAAAAGTCTTAGTCGACATGAACTTGAAACCGGCCATATACTGCAGGTATGTTGACGACATTTTTACACAGGTACCTGATGTCAGACATCTGCAGGAGCTGAAGGAGGCATTTGAGCAGAGTTCCGTGCTGCGTTTCACTTACGAGACGGAAAAGGATGGGAAGCTGCCTTTTCTAGATGTAACAGTCATGGAAAAGGGCGGAGGTTTCCACACTGCAGTCTACACAAAGGAAACAAACATAGGAATGTGCCTAAATGCCAACAGCGACTGCCCTGACAGGTACAAGAGGAGTGTTGTTAACGCATACGTCGACCGTGCTCTCAGCCACAGCTCAGAATGGAAGCAAGTCGACGAAGAACTCTGTAGGGTAAGGCAGGTTCTAGTCAATAACGGCTTCTCCAATGGTTTCATCGAAGACATCATAAGAAGGAAAGTGAAAAGCCATGCAACCTCCGAAGAGACAACTAACACAACACCTATACCCCCTATTAGACTATTTTACAGGAACTTCTTTTCCACAGCTCATAAAACAGAGGAAAGGGTCCTGAAAGATATTGTTAATAGAAACGTTATCCCTACAGACAAAAATCAGAGGATACAACTGACGATTTACTATAAAACCAGAAAAACGGCCAGCCTACTCATGAGAAACTCTCCAGACACGAAACAGAACGCTTTAAAAGAGACTAACGTCGTCTATGCCTTCAAATGCCCACTTGGGGACTGTAAGCTCCAAAAAACCCAGTATATAGGCAAGACAACAACATCTCTTTCTAGGCGTTTAACGATGCATAAACAACAGGGCTCCATTAAGGAACATATAATCTCTTCCCATAACCAAACCATCGCCAGTGAAATCCTAGTAAACAACACAGAAATCATCGATAGATACAGCGATAGCAGGCGGCTTGACGTTTGCGAGGCACTACACATCAAGAAGTCAACACCAGCAATCAACAGCCAATTATTGCACAACTATATTCTACCCACCTCAAGACTCCGCTCCAATATAGAAGCATCAAGAAATATGGACCAATAGGCTTTCTACAAACACTTCTATTCAATACCCATTGTTTCTGTTCTGTCTTGTGTTGATACTTTTAATACCCTATTAATATCCTCTAGTGTTCTGTCTTGTGTTAATGCCACATCATCCTTCCCACCTCACTCAAATGTAATGCCACATCACCCTTCCCACCTCACTCAAATGTAGATATAAAATCAGGGAAACGCAAGTTCTAATCAGTTGTGTATTTGTGAAGTCTTTGAAAATGTAATAAGTTTTACGAAACGCGCCCGTGTCGCGTCAGACTAGAAATAAAAATGAATTTTGGAGAAGTGATTTTTGATTTACCTCCAACAGTGAAGCATAATGTACGAAAGATTGAGAAAATTCGTGTTAGAATTATTAATCTTACTTTTTCGGTCATATTTAATAATATATATATATATATATATATATATATATATATATATATATATATATATATATATATATATATATATATATATATATATATATATATATATATATATATATATATATATATATTAGCAGTACCCGAAAAGAAAGAAAAGAGAAAGCGCACGTTTCTAATGTGTTTAATTTCACATTGCTTGTGGTATACAATATTTTCTGTTGTTCCATTGTCTGGTGAGATATAGAAATTGTTTGGTTTGCCGACTCTAGAACACTCAACATATAATGGTTCACGTGAGAAGCAATCCATGTCCATATATAAACTGCACAATTCTAAAGATTGGCCCTGAGCTTTGTTGAAGGTGATTGCAAACCGCCAATCGAATTAGAAATTACAATATCCTAAATTGAAGTGGCATATCTGTTGGAATCATAGGAATGTGAGGAATGAGAACATCCTTCTTTCTGAGAAGTCCTGTCAGATTGTTGCTTCTATGACGTTGCTGATTAATATTTTTACTACAAGGCGCGTGGCGTTGCAAAGTTTTGGTTGGCTGATATTTCACAACATGATAATTGGCAAGCCGATTTTCAATTGCCGTATGTATGATGGTATCCCTGGCAGATCGAGTGAATTAAAAAATTTTGTTGGATAATTAACCGCTTCATCTGCTTCCACAACAGTGTCGACGGACTTGTATGTGACTGCCTCGTTTTGAATGATAGATTGAATAATATTGTTAAGGTCGTAGACGTTTTGTTCTTGGCCAAAAGAACAGCTCGTTCACTCAGCCAATCGTAATTATTATAATTGGTTTCACTATAGGGAAAATCTTTTTCAACCAATTCTTCTTTTGACGTCACTAAATTACAGAAGCTACGAGGCAACAAAATTCGTCCTGAAATCAGATCAACCGGCCCGTTTACGTTCCCAATTTCTAGAAATTGATGTGAGAATATCTCAGCTGATGGATCGTTTTGCAGTAGCAACATAACTACATGCATATTTGTAGTTAATTTAAATATCTTTACGTGGAGCCACAAAGTAGAGAATTTCAGGCAAGCATTTATTTCGTCTGCTGGTGTCGATCGAGGAATTACAGGTAATGTTTGGTTGAAATCTCCTGCAAGCAATATTAATGAGTTTCCAAATGATCTGATGTTTCGACTCACATCTTGCAATGACTGATTAAGAGCCTCGGACGATTTTTTGTGGGGCATTGTGCATTCATCCCAAACTATAAGTTTACATTTCTGCAATACTTTTCCCATTCCGGATGCATTGTAAATGTTGCACGTGGAAGTTTTAATGAATTGCATGTTCAATGGCGAATTCAAAGTCGAAGTAACAGTTTTTCTCCCTGGTAGCAATGTCGCAGCAATTCCGGACGATGTAAGAGCCAAGGTATGCCATTTTGGGATAGAAATGCTGCCAGAATCAATCTAATTAGCAAGGTTTTACCAGTTCCTCCTGGCGCGTCTAAGAAGATTTCTCCAAGCCCGTTATTGACAGTTTGAATTATTCGACTGTTAAAGGTTTTTCGCTCAAGCATTAGCCTAGAAATATTTGATTAAACATACGAAAACAGGTCACCCGTGTTATAATTTTGTTCACGACGCAATTCTACATCGAATGAAGCAGCAGCAGATCGACTCGATGATGGCATTTCTAATTGATTGAGAACTTTGTTCGCGATTTCTAAGCACAAGTCTTCAATCATTATCAACGCTTAGTTGAAGATTTTTGCTGCAAAAACCATGTTCATATTTGAATTTTCTTTCCGTAATCGACGGATAATATCTTCAGCCATGTGCGATTTATAATTATCCCATAACTCTGTTGGAGATAACGGAGAACCGGTGGTCAATATGATTGCAAACAATGCACAACATGACAGTGTATGTACAGTGACAATATAACATGACAGTGCATGTACAGTGACAATATAACATGACAGTGTATGTACAGTGACAATATAACATGACAGTGTATGTACAGTGACAATATAACATGACAGTGTACAGTGTATAGTGACAGTATAAAATGACTGTGTATGTACAGTGGCACTGTAACATAACAGTGTATGTACAGCGACAGTGTAATATGAGTGTATGTACAGAGACAGTGTAACATGACAGTGTATGTACAGTGACAGTGTAACATAACTGTGTGTACATTGACAGTGTAATATGGCTGTGTGTACAGTGACAGTGTGTACAGTGACAGTGTAACTTGATTGTGTGTGTAAAGTGACAGTGCAACATGACAGTGTGTTCAATGACAGTGTAACATGATTGTGTGTGTACAGTGATAGTGCAACATGACAGTGTAACCTGACAGTGTAACATGAGAGCGTGTGTGTACAGTGACAGTGTAACATGAGAGCGTGTGTGTACATTGACAGTGTAACATGACAGTGTATGTACAGTGACAGTGTAACATGACAGTGTAACATGACAGTGTATGTACAGTGACAGTGTAACATGACAGTGTATGTACAGTGACAGTGTAACATGACAGTGTAACAAGACAGTGTGTGTACAGTGACAGTGTAACATGACTGTCGACCGTGCTCTCAGCAACAGCTCAGGATGCAAGCAAGTCGATGAAGTTTTCTGTAGGGTAAGGCAGGTCCTAGTCAACAACGGATTCTCCAATGGTTTCGTTGAAGAAATCATAAAAAGGAAGGTGAAACGCCATGCAACCTCTGAAAGGACAACTAACACAATACCTGTACCCCTTATTAGACTATTTTACATTAACTTCTTTTCCACAGCTCGTAAAACGGAGGAAAGGGTCCTGAAAAATATTGTTAATAGGAACGTTATCTCTATAGATAAAAATCAGAAGATACAATTGACGATTTACTATAAAACCAAAAAGACGGCCAACCTACTCATGAAAAACTTCCAGACACAAAGCACAACGCCTTAAAGGAGACTAACGTCGTCTATGCCTTCAAATGCTCACTTGGGGACTGTAAGCCCCAAAGAACTCAGTATATAGGCAAGACAACAACATCTCTTTCCAAGAGATTAACAATGCATAAGCAACAGGGCTCCTTCAAGGAACATATAATCTCTTCTCAGAACCAGACCATCACCAGAGAAGTCTTAACAAACAACACAGAAATCATCGATAGATACAGCGATAGCAGGCAGCTTGACATCTGTGAGGCACTACACATCAAAAAGTCAACACCAGCAATCAACAGCCAATTAATACATACCTATATTCTACCCACTTCAAGACTCTGTAAAAATATAGAAGAATCTAGATATAAGGGCCAATAGGCCCCTTGCAGTTAGCTCCTTTCTTTCCTCTCATTTATCCAATTAATATCCAATGTTCCGTGTTCTGTCTTGTGTTGGGCAAACGTTTGTTCACCTCATCCAAAACTGTTGCAACATATCACCTCACCCAAATGCGAGTATATAAGACAAGCTGTTTAAGTGTTTAGCATAAGTAAAGCTCTGTTTAGTGTTTTCAGGTTACAGTTGTGTGTGTAAACTCAAATCATTGAAAAATGTAATAAGGTATTTCGAAACGCGTTCAAGTGTTGCGTCAGACTGGAAATAAAAATGAATTTTGGAGAATTGATTTTTCAATTACCATCAACAGTAAAAAGAAACATAAGAAATATTGAGAAGATTCGTGTTAGAATTATTAATCTTACTTTTTCGGTCATATTTAACATCATATGTTTACAAGAAAGACTGCTACCAAAATATACTAATGTTAAAACGTACGACCCAGTAGCAAGAAATCAAGCATTCACGATAAAATATCTCCAAGATCTGATTCGAAATCAGATTCACAAGGCAGAAAATGAAATCAAAGAGAACGAAACGCAACTACTTCACGCTACAAACCTATGGAGAAACAACAACAACTACGAAAACCTCCGTACTCGTATCGAGCAACACCTCGACATCCTCACAGATCGACATCATCACAGACCCGAAACCAGGATAATCAAGAAACTAAAAACATTGTATGGAGGACCTATAGCGATTCCACGACTAAGAGATGGCTTCCTGAACCTTGCTGGAATCAACCTCACTGAGGACCAAGTCAATCTCCTAAATCTGGGTATAAACTCTCACATTATGTCCAGACCGAGTGAGATGGCCCGGAAGGTGAAGTTGGAGATCCTGTTGGACGACATATTCGACCTGGAGACACAAAGGAAGGTCACCACCAAAGACACCTTGCAAGCAGAACTTATTGCAGAAAGATGAAAGATTCGAGGCAACTACAGAAGCACCATACTGTCCCCCGAGCTCAAAGAGGCAGCTAAGAGCCTTCGTGAGAACAAGGAGATAGTCGTCAGGAGAGGTGACAAGTCGCCAATATGTCATTCTTAAAAAAGACGAATATCTGGTGAAAATGAACCTCATACTCTCTGACCAAACTAAATTCCAAAGGGTAACCAAAGACACTACAGCCGAATTGAAAGCAAAGGTATACAGATTGATCGAAAGTGTGAACGCCAAGAAATCCGGACTCCACCTGCCAAAGATTATTGGGGAATACAAACCTGGGTATGCGTTTGGAAATGTCAAGACACACAAGCCTGGAAACCCACTTCGGCCAATCATCAGCCAGATACCCACACCCACGTACAGACTAGCGAAGCGACTCAACGGCTCGCTGACTCCTTATGTCCCTTGCGCCTTCAGCCTGAAGTTTCCAAAGGAATTTGTTGACTTACTGCGGAGAACACGGGTCACAGGGATAAGAGCCTCGATTGACGTAGAATCACTGTTTACCAACGTACCTGTGGATGAAACAACCGGGATGATAGCGGACAGAGTGTAACGCAATCCGGCCTGTACTCCTCTTGATATACCAGACAACATTCTTACGAAACTACTCCAAGCTTGTACTAAAGAGACACCCTTCTTGAGCCCGGATGGGCACATGTATAAGCAAGTAGATGGGGTCGCCATGGGTTCTCCTCTAGGTGTCCTGTTTGCAAACTTCTACATGGGTACCATCGAACAAAAGGTCTTAGTCGACATGAACTTGAAACCGGCCATATACTGCAGGTATGTTGACGCCATTTTTACACAGGTACCTGATGTCAGACATCTGCAGGAGCTGAAGGAGGCATTTGAGCAGAATTCTGTCTTGCGTTTCACTTACGAGATGGAGATGGATGGGAAGCTGCCCTTTCTAGATGTAACAATCATGGAAAGGAGCGGAGGTTTCCACACTGCAGTCTACACTAAGGAAACAAACATAGGAATCTGTCTCAATGCCAACAGCGACTGCCCAGACAGGTACAAGAGGAGTGTCGTTAACGCTTATGTCGACCGTGCACTCAGCCACAGCTCAGGATGGAAGCAAGTCGATGAAGAACTCTATAGGGTAAGGCAGGTCCTAGTCAACAACGGCTTCTCCAATGGTTTCGTCGAAGACATCATAAGAAGGAAGATGAAACGCCATGCAACCTCTGAAGAGAAAACTAACACAACACCTGTACCCCCTATTAGACTAATTTACATGAACTTCTTTTCCACAGCTCATAAAACGGAGGAAAGGGTCCTGAAAGATATTGCTAATAGGAACGTTATCCCTACAGACAAAAATCAGAAGATACAATTGACGATCTACTATAAAACCAAGAAAACGGCCAACCTACTCATGAGAAACTCTCCAGACACAAAGCAGAACGCTTTAAAAGAGACCAACGTCGTCTATGCCTTCAAATGCCCACTTGGGGACTGTAAGCCTCAAAGAATTCAGTATATAGGCAAGACAACAACATCTCTTTCCAGGCGATTAACGATGCATAAGCAAAACGGCTCCATTAAGGAACATATAATCTCTTTCCACAACCAGACCATCACCAAAGAAGTCTTAACAAAAAACACGGAAATCATCGATAGATACAGCGATAGCAGGCGGCTTGATATCTGCGAAGCACTACACATTAAGAAGTAGACACCAGCAATCAACAGCCAATTAATGCACAACTATATTCTACCCACTTCAAGACTCCACACCAATATAGAAGCATCTAGATATATGGGCCAATAGGCCCTTTGCAGTTACTTCCATTATTCCCTTTAACTTACAAAACATTATACCCATTGTTTCGTGTTCTGTCTTGTGTTGAAAGTTTGATTTCACCTCATCCAAAACTGTTGTAACATATCACCTCACCCAAATGCAGGTATAAAATCGAAGCTGTTTAAACTCTGTTTAGTTATAGTTGTGTGTGTTTAAACTAAAGTCTTTGAAAATGTAAAAAGTTATTACGAAACGCATTCAAGTGTCATGTCAGACTAGAAATAAAAATGAATTTTGGAGAATTGATTTTTCAGTTACCATCAACAGTGAAAAGAAATATATTAATATTGAGAAAATTCGTGTTAGAATTATTAATCTTACTTTTTCGGTCATATTTAATAATATATGTCTACATATATATATATATATATATATATATATATATATATATATATATATATATATATATATATATATATATATATATATATATATATATATATATATATATATATATATATATATATATATATATATATATATATATATATATATATATATATATATATATATATATATATATATATATATATATATATATATATATATATATATATATATATATATATATATATATATATATATATATATATATATATATATATATATATATATATATATATATATATATATGTGTGTGTGTGTGTGTATATCACGAAAATAAACACGTGATTAAGAATGTGACAATGTCAGACCACGGAGGAAAAATGAAACAGGAAATTTCCTTAAGTACTTTCGTATATTAAATACATCTTCAGAAGGTCATTTTACAGATCGAGTGATGGGTATAAATAGGCAGGAGAGAGTGGTGAAGTAAGGTGAGGTACAATACTTGGACACTTGTCCAAGTATTGTACCAAGTACTTAAGGAAATTTCCTGTTTCATTTTTCCTCCATGGTCTGACATTGTCATATATATATATATATATATATATATATATATATATATATATATATATATATATATATATATATATATATATATATATATATATATATATATTTATATATATATATATATATATATATATATATATATATGCGAACAAGCCTGAATGGTCCCCAGGACAATATGCAACTGAAAACTCACACCCCAGAAGTGACTCGAACCCATACTCCCAGAAGCAACGCAACTGGTATGTACAAGACGCCTTAATCCACTTGACCATCACGACCGGACAAAATGAGGTGATAGCCGAGGCTATTTGAACCACCCCACCGCCGGCACTCGGATAGTAATCTTGGGCATAGCATTTTACCAAATCACCTCATTCTTTGGGGCACACGTGAGGAACACAAATGCGAACAAGCCTGAATGGTCCCCAGGACAATATGCAACTGAAAACTCACACCCCAGAAGTGACTCGAACCCATACTCCCAGAAGCAACGCAACTGGTATGTACAAGACGCCTTAATCCACTTGACCATCACGACCGGACAAAATGAGGTGATAGCCGAGGCTATTTGAACCACCCCACCGCCGGCACTCGGATAGTAATCTTGGGCATAGCATTTTACCAAATCACCTCATTCTTTGGGGCACACGTGAGGAACACAAATGCGAACAAGCCTGAATGGTCCCCAGGACAATATGCAACTGAAAACTCACACCCCAGAAGTGACTCGAACCCATACTCCCAGAAGCAACGCAACTGGTATGTACAAGACGCCTTAATCCACTTGACCATCACGACCGGACAAAATGAGGTGATAGCCGAGGCTATTTGAACCACCCCACCGCCGGCACTCGGATAGTAATCTTGGGCATAGCATTTTACCAAATCACCTCATTCTTTGGGGCACACGTGAGGAACACAAATGCGAACAAGCCTGAATGGTCCCCAGGACAATATGCAACTGAAAACTCACACCCCAGAAGTGACTCGAACCCATACTCCCAGAAGCAACGCAACTGGTATGTACAAGACGCCTTAATCCACTTGACCATCACGACCGGACAAAATGAGGTGATAGCCGAGGCTATTTGAACCACCCCACCGCCGGCACTCGGATAGTAATCTTGGGCATAGCATTTTACCAAATCACCTCATTCTTTGGGGCACACGTGAGGAACACAAATGCGAACAAGCCTGAATGGTCCCCAGGACAATATGCAACTGAAAACTCACACCCCAGAAGTGACTCGAACCCATACTCCCAGATGCAACGCAACTGGTATGTACAAGACGCCTTAATCCACTTGACCATCACGACCGGACAAAATGAGGTGATAGCCGAGGCTATTTGAACCACCCCACCGCCGGCACTCGGATAGTAATCTTGGGCATAGCATTTTACCAAATCACCTCATTCTTTGGGGCACACGTGAGGAACACAAATGCGAACAAGCCTGAATGGTCCCCAGGACAATATGCAACTGAAAACTCACACCCCAGAAGTGACTCGAACCCATACTCCCAGAAGCAACGCAACTGGTATGTACAAGACGCCTTAATCCACTTGACCATCACGACCGGACAAAATGAGGTGATAGCCGAGGCTATTTGAACCACCCCACCGCCGGCACTCGGATAGTAATCTTGGGCATAGCATTTTACCAAATCACCTCATTCTTTGGGGCACACGTGAGGAACACAAATGCGAACAAGCCTGAATGGTCACCAGGACAATATGCAACTGAAAACTCACACCCCAGAAGTGACTCGAACCCATACTCCCAGAAGCAACGCAACTGGTATGTACAAGACGCCTTAATCCACTTGACCATCACGACCGGACAAAATGAGGTGATAGCCGAGGCTATTTGAACCACCCCACCGCCGGCACTCGGATAGTAATCTTGGGCATAGCATTTTACCAAATCACCTCATTCTTTGGGGCACACGTGAGGAACACAAATGCGAACAAGCCTGAATGGTCCCCAGGACAATATGCAACTGAAAACTCACACCCCAGAAGTGACTCGAACCCATACTCCCAGAAGCAACGCAACTGGTATGTACAAGACGCCTTAATCCACTTGACCATCACGACCGGACAAAATGAGGTGATAGCCGAGGCTATTTGAACCACCCCACCGCCGGCACTCGGATAGTAATCTTGGGCATAGCATTTTACCAAATCACCTCATTCTTTGGGGCACACGTGAGGAACACAAATGCGAACAAGCCTGAATGGTCCCCAGGACAATATGCAACTGAAAACTCACACCCCAGAAGTGACTCGAACCCATACTCCCAGAAGCAACGCAACTGGTATGTACAAGACGCCTTAATCCACTTGACCATCACGACCGGACAAAATGAGGTGATAGCCGAGGCTATTTGAACCACCCCACCGCCGGCACTCGGATAGTAATCTTGGGCATAGCATTTTACCAAATCACCTCATTCTTTGGGGCACACGTGAGGAACACAAATGCGAACAAGCCTGAATGGTCCCCAGGACAATATGCAACTGAAAACTCACACCCCAGAAGTGACTCGAACCCATACTCCCAGAAGCAACGCAACTGGTATGTACAAGACGCCTTAATCCACTTGACCATCACGACCGGACAAAATGAGGTGATAGCCGAGGCTATTTGAACCACCCCACCGCCGGCACTCGGATAGTAATCTTGGGCATAGCATTTTACCAAATCACCTCATTCTTTGGGGCACACGTGAGGAACACAAATGCGAACAAGCCTGAATGGTCCCCAGGACAATATGCAACTGAAAACTCACACCCCAGAAGTGACTCGAACCCATACTCCCAGAAGCAACGCAACTGGTATGTACAAGACGCCTTAATCCACTTGACCATCACGACCGGACAAAATGAGGTGATAGCCGAGGCTATTTGAACCACCCCACCGCCGGCACTCGGATAGTAATCTTGGGCATAGCATTTTACCAAATCACCTCATTCTTTGGGGCACACGTGAGGAACACAAATGCGAACAAGCCTGAATGGTCCCCAGGACAATATGCAACTGAAAACTCACACCCCAGAAGTGACTCGAACCCATACTCCCAGAAGCAACGCAACTGGTATGTACAAGACGCCTTAATCCACTTGACCATCACGACCGGACAAAATGAGGTGATAGCCGAGGCTATTTGAACCACCCCACCGCCGGCACTCGGATAGTAATCTTGGGCATAGCATTTTACCAAATCACCTCATTCTTTGGGGCACACGTGAGGAACACAAATGCGAACAAGCCTGAATGGTCCCCAGGACAATATGCAACTGAAAACTCACACCCCAGAAGTGACTCGAACCCATACTCCCAGAAGCAACGCAACTGGTATGTACAAGACGCCTTAATCCACTTGACCATCACGACCGGACAAAATGAGGTGATAGCCGAGGCTATTTGAACCACCCCACCGCCGGCACTCGGATAGTAATCTTGGGCATAGCATTTTACCAAATCACCTCATTCTTTGGGGCACACGTGAGGAACACAAATGCGAACAAGCCTGAATGGTCCCCAGGACAATATGCAACTGAAAACTCACACCCCAGAAGTGACTCGAACCCATACTCCCAGAAGCAACGCAACTGGTATGTACAAGACGCCTTAATCCACTTGACCATCACGACCGGACAAAATGAGGTGATAGCCGAGGCTATTTGAACCACCCCACCGCCGGCACTCGGATAGTAATCTTGGGCATAGCATTTTACCAAATCACCTCATTCTTTGGGGCACACGTGAGGAACACAAATGCGAACAAGCCTGAATGGTCCCCAGGACAATATGCAACTGAAAACTCACACCCCAGAAGTGACTCGAACCCATACTCCCAGAAGCAACGCAACTGGTATGTACAAGACGCCTTAATCCACTTGACCATCACGACCGGACAAAATGAGGTGATAGCCGAGGCTATTTGAACCACCCCACCGCCGGCACTCGGATAGTAATCTTGGGCATAGCATTTTACCAAATCACCTCATTCTTTGGGGCACACGTGAGGAACACAAATGCGAACAAGCCTGAATGGTCCCCAGGACAATATGCAACTGAAAACTCACACCCCAGAAGTGACTCGAACCCATACTCCCAGAAGCAACGCAACTGGTATGTACAAGACGCCTTAATCCACTTGACCATCACGACCGGACAAAATGAGGTGATAGCCGAGGCTATTTGAACCACCCCACCGCCGGCACTCGGATAGTAATCTTGGGCATAGCATTTTACCAAATCACCTCATTCTTTGGGGCACACGTGAGGAACACAAATGCGAACAAGCCTGAATGGTCCCCAGGACAATATGCAACTGAAAACTCACACCCCAGAAGTGACTCGAACCCATACTCCCAGAAGCAACGCAACTGGTATGTACAAGACGCCTTAATCCACTTGACCATCACGACCGGACAAAATGAGGTGATAGCCGAGGCTATTTGAACCACCCCACCGCCGGCACTCGGATAGTAATCTTGGGCATAGCATTTTACCAAATCACCTCATTCTTTGGGGCACACGTGAGGAACACAAATGCGAACAAGCCTGAATGGTCCCCAGGACAATATGCAACTGAAAACTCACACCCCAGAAGTGACTCGAACCCATACTCCCAGAAGCAACGCAACTGGTATGTACAAGACGCCTTAATCCACTTGACCATCACGACCGGACAAAATGAGGTGATAGCCGAGGCTATTTGAACCACCCCACCGCCGGCACTCGGATAGTAATCTTGGGCATAGCATTTTACCAAATCACCTCATTCTTTGGGGCACACGTGAGGAACACAAATGCGAACAAGCCTGAATGGTCCCCAGGACAATATGCAACTGAAAACTCACACCCCAGAAGTGACTCGAACCCATACTCCCAGAAGCAACGCAACTGGTATGTACAAGACGCCTTAATCCACTTGACCATCACGACCGGACAAAATGAGGTGATAGCCGAGGCTATTTGAACCACGTGTGTTCCTCACGTGTGCCCCAAAGAATGAGGTGATTTGGTAAAATGCTATGCCCAAGATTACTATCCGAGTGCCGGCGGTGGGGTGGTTCAAATAGCCTCGGCTATCACCTCATTTTGTCCGGTCGTGATGGTCAAGTGGATTAAGGCGTCTTGTACATACCAGTTGCGTTGCTTCTGGGAGTATGGGTTCGAGTCACTTCTGGGGTGTGAGTTTTCAGTTGCATATTGTCCTGGGGACCATTCAGGCTTGTTCGCATTTGTGTTCCTCACGTGTGCCCCAAAGAATGAGGTGATTTGGTAAAATGCTATGCCCAAGATTACTATCCGAGTGCCGGCGGTGGGGTGGTTCAAATAGCCTCGGCTATCACCTCATTTTGTCCGGTCGTGATGGTCAAGTGGATTAAGGCGTCTTGTACATACCAGTTGCGTTGCTTCTGGGAGTATGGGTTCGAGTCACTTCTGGGGTGTGAGTTTTCAGTTGCATATTGTCCTGGGGACCATTCAGGCTTGTTCGCATTTGTGTTCCTCACGTGTGCCCCAAAGAATGAGGTGATTTGGTAAAATGCTATGCCCAAGATTACTATCCGAGTGCCGGCGGTGGGGTGGTTCAAATAGCCTCGGCTATCACCTCATTTTGTCCGGTCGTGATGGTCAAGTGGATTAAGGCGTCTTGTACATACCAGTTGCGTTGCTTCTGGGAGTATGGGTTCGAGTCACTTCTGGGGTGTGAGTTTTCAGTTGCATATTGTCCTGGGGACCATTCAGGCTTGTTCGCATTTGTGTTCCTCACGTGTGCCCCAAAGAATGAGGTGATTTGGTAAAATGCTATGCCCAAGATTACTATCCGAGTGCCGGCGGTGGGGTGGTTCAAATAGCCTCGGCTATCACCTCATTTTGTCCGGTCGTGATGGTCAAGTGGATTAAGGCGTCTTGTACATACCAGTTGCGTTGCTTCTGGGAGTATGGGTTCGAGTCACTTCTGGGGTGTGAGTTTTCAGTTGCATATTGTCCTGGGGACCATTCAGGCTTGTTCGCATTTGTGTTCCTCACGTGTGCCCCAAAGAATGAGGTGATTTGGTAAAATGCTATGCCCAAGATTACTATCCGAGTGCCGGCGGTGGGGTGGTTCAAATAGCCTCGGCTATCACCTCATTTTGTCCGGTCGTGATGGTCAAGTGGATTAAGGCGTCTTGTACATACCAGTTGCGTTGCTTCTGGGAGTATGGGTTCGAGTCACTTCTGGGGTGTGAGTTTTCAGTTGCATATTGTCCTGGGGACCATTCAGGCTTGTTCGCATTTGTGTTCCTCACGTGTGCCCCAAAGAATGAGGTGATTTGGTAAAATGCTATGCCCAAGATTACTATCCGAGTGCCGGCGGTGGGGTGGTTCAAATAGCCTCGGCTATCACCTCATTTTGTCCGGTCGTGATGGTCAAGTGGATTAAGGCGTCTTGTACATACCAGTTGCGTTGCTTCTGGGAGTATGGGTTCGAGTCACTTCTGGGGTGTGAGTTTTCAGTTGCATATTGTCCTGGGGACCATTCAGGCTTGTTCGCATTTGTGTTCCTCACGTGTGCCCCAAAGAATGAGGTGATTTGGTAAAATGCTATGCCCAAGATTACTATCCGAGTGCCGGCGGTGGGGTGGTTCAAATAGCCTCGGCTATCACCTCATTTTGTCCGGTCGTGATGGTCAAGTGGATTAAGGCGTCTTGTACATACCAGTTGCGTTGCTTCTGGGAGTATGGGTTCGAGTCACTTCTGGGGTGTGAGTTTTCAGTTGCATATTGTCCTGGGGACCATTCAGGCTTGTTCGCATTTGTGTTCCTCACGTGTGCCCCAAAGAATGAGGTGATTTGGTAAAATGCTATGCCCAAGATTACTATCCGAGTGCCGGCGGTGGGGTGGTTCAAATAGCCTCGGCTATCACCTCATTTTGTCCGGTCGTGATGGTCAAGTGGATTAAGGCGTCTTGTACATACCAGTTGCGTTGCTTCTGGGAGTATGGGTTCGAGTCACTTCTGGGGTGTGAGTTTTCAGTTGCATATTGTCCTGGGGACCATTCAGGCTTGTTCGCATTTGTGTTCCTCACGTGTGCCCCAAAGAATGAGGTGATTTGGTAAAATGCTATGCCCAAGATTACTATCCGAGTGCCGGCGGTGGGGTGGTTCAAATAGCCTCGGCTATCACCTCATTTTGTCCCGGTCGTGATGGTCAAGTGGATTAAGGCGTCTTGTACATACCAGTTGCGTTGCTTCTGGGAGTATGGGTTCGAGTCACTTCTGGGGTGTGAGTTTTCAGTTGCATATTGTCCTGGGGACCATTCAGGCTTGTTCGCATTTGTGTTCCTCACGTGTGCCCAAAGAATGAGGTGATTTGGTAAAATGCTATGCCCAAGATTACTATCCGAGTGCCGGCGGTGGGGTGGTTCAAATAGCCTCGGCTATCACCTCATTTTGTCCGGTCGTGATGGTCAAGTGGATTAAGGCGTCTTGTACATACCAGTTGCGTTGCTTCTGGGAGTATGGTTCGAGTCACTTCTGGGTGTGAGTTTTCAGTTGCATATTGTCCTGGGGACCATTCAGGCTTGTTCGCATTGTGTTCCTCACGTGTGCCCCAAAGAATGAGGTGATTTGGTAAAATGCTATGCCCAAGATTACTATCCGAGTGCCGGCGGTGGGGTGGTTCAAATAGCCTCGGCTATCACCTCATTTTGTCCGGTCGTGATGGTCAAGTGGATTAAGGCGTCTTGTACATACCAGTTGCGTTGCTTCTGGGAGTATGGGTTCGAGTCACTTCTGGGGTGTGAGTTTTCAGTTGCATATTGTCCTGGGGACCATTCAGGCTTGTTCGCATTTGTGTTCCTCACGTGTGCCCCAAAGAATGAGGTGATTTGGTAAAATGCTATGCCCAAGATTACTATCCGAGTGCCGGCGGTGGGGTGGTTCAAATAGCCTCGGCTATCACCTCATTTTGTCCGGTCGTGATGGTCAAGTGGATTAAGGCGTCTTGTACATACCAGTTGCGTTGCTTCTGGGAGTATGGGTTCGAGTCACTTCTGGGGTGTGAGTTTTCAGTTGCATATTGTCCTGGGGACCATTCAGGCTTGTTCGCATTTGTGTTCCTCACGTGTGCCCCAAAGAATGAGGTGATTTGGTAAAATGCTATGCCCAAGATTACTATCCGAGTGCCGGCGGTGGGGTGGTTCAAATAGCCTCGGCTATCACCTCATTTTGTCCGGTCGTGATGGTCAAGTGGATTAAGGCGTCTTGTACATACCAGTTGCGTTGCTTCTGGGAGTATGGGTTCGAGTCACTTCTGGGGTGTGAGTTTTCAGTTGCATATTGTCCTGGGGACCATTCAGGCTTGTTCGCATTTGTGTTCCTCACGTGTGCCCCAAAGAATGAGGTGATTTGGTAAAATGCTATGCCCAAGATTACTATCCGAGTGCCGGCGGTGGGGTGGTTCAAATAGCCTCGGCTATCACCTCATTTTGTCCGGTCGTGATGGTCAAGTGGATTAAGGCGTCTTGTACATACCAGTTGCGTTGCTTCTGGGAGTATGGGTTCGAGTCACTTCTGGGGTGTGAGTTTTCAGTTGCATATTGTCCTGGGGACCATTCAGGCTTGTTCGCATTTGTGTTCCTCACGTGTGCCCCAAAGAATGAGGTGATTTGGTAAAATGCTATGCCCAAGATTACTATCCGAGTGCCGGCGGTGGGGTGGTTCAAATAGCCTCGGCTATCACCTCATTTTGTCCGGTCGTGATGGTCAAGTGGATTAAGGCGTCTTGTACATACCAGTTGCGTTGCTTCTGGGAGTATGGGTTCGAGTCACTTCTGGGGTGTGAGTTTTCAGTTGCATATTGTCCTGGGGACCATTCAGGCTTGTTCGCATTTGTGTTCCTCACGTGTGCCCCAAAGAATGAGGTGATTTGGTAAAATGCTATGCCCAAGATTACTATCCGAGTGCCGGCGGTGGGGTGGTTCAAATAGCCTCGGCTATCACCTCATTTTGTCCGGTCGTGATGGTCAAGTGGATTAAGGCGTCTTGTACATACCAGTTGCGTTGCTTCTGGGAGTATGGGTTCGAGTCACTTCTGGGGTGTGAGTTTTCAGTTGCATATTGTCCTGGGGACCATTCAGGCTTGTTCGCATTTGTGTTCCTCACGTGTGCCCCAAAGAATGAGGTGATTTGGTAAAATGCTATGCCCAAGATTACTATCCGAGTGCCGGCGGTGGGGTGGTTCAAATAGCCTCGGCTATCACCTCATTTTGTCCGGTCGTGATGGTCAAGTGGATTAAGGCGTCTTGTACATACCAGTTGCGTTGCTTCTGGGAGTATGGGTTCGAGTCACTTCTGGGGTGTGAGTTTTCAGTTGCATATTGTCCTGGGGACCATTCAGGCTTGTTCGCATTTGTGTTCCTCACGTGTGCCCCAAAGAATGAGGTGATTTGGTAAAATGCTATGCCCAAGATTACTATCCGAGTGCCGGCGGTGGGGTGGTTCAAATAGCCTCGGCTATCACCTCATTTTGTCCGGTCGTGATGGTCAAGTGGATTAAGGCGTCTTGTACATACCAGTTGCGTTGCTTCTGGGAGTATGGGTTCGAGTCACTTCTGGGGTGTGAGTTTTCAGTTGCATATTGTCCTGGGGACCATTCAGGCTTGTTCGCATTTGTGTTCCTCACGTGTGCCCCAAAGAATGAGGTGATTTGGTAAAATGCTATGCCCAAGATTACTATCCGAGTGCCGGCGGTGGGGTGGTTCAAATAGCCTCGGCTATCACCTCATTTTGTCCGGTCGTGATGGTCAAGTGGATTAAGGCGTCTTGTACATACCAGTTGCGTTGCTTCTGGGAGTATGGGTTCGAGTCACTTCTGGGGTGTGAGTTTTCAGTTGCATATTGTCCTGGGGACCATTCAGGCTTGTTCGCATTTGTGTTCCTCACGTGTGCCCCAAAGAATGAGGTGATTTGGTAAAATGCTATGCCCAAGATTACTATCCGAGTGCCGGCGGTGGGGTGGTTCAAATAGCCTCGGCTATCACCTCATTTTGTCCGGTCGTGATGGTCAAGTGGATTAAGGCGTCTTGTACATACCAGTTGCGTTGCTTCTGGGAGTATGGGTTCGAGTCACTTCTGGGGTGTGAGTTTTCAGTTGCATATTGTCCTGGGGACCATTCAGGCTTGTTCGCATTTGTGTTCCTCACGTGTGCCCCAAAGAATGAGGTGATTTGGTAAAATGCTATGCCCAAGATTACTATCCGAGTGCCGGCGGTGGGGTGGTTCAAATAGCCTCGGCTATCACCTCATTTTGTCCGGTCGTGATGGTCAAGTGGATTAAGGCGTCTTGTACATACCAGTTGCGTTGCTTCTGGGAGTATGGGTTCGAGTCACTTCTGGGGTGTGAGTTTTCAGTTGCATATTGTCCTGGGGACCATTCAGGCTTGTTCGCATTTGTGTTCCTCACGTGTGCCCCAAAGAATGAGGTGATTTGGTAAAATGCTATGCCCAAGATTACTATCCGAGTGCCGGCGGTGGGGTGGTTCAAATAGCCTCGGCTATCACCTCATTTTGTCCGGTCGTGATGGTCAAGTGGATTAAGGCGTCTTGTACATACCAGTTGCGTTGCTTCTGGGAGTATGGGTTCGAGTCACTTCTGGGGTGTGAGTTTTCAGTTGCATATTGTCCTGGGGACCATTCAGGCTTGTTCGCATTTGTGTTCCTCACGTGTGCCCCAAAGAATGAGGTGATTTGGTAAAATGCTATGCCCAAGATTACTATCCGAGTGCCGGCGGTGGGGTGGTTCAAATAGCCTCGGCTATCACCTCATTTTGTCCGGTCGTGATGGTCAAGTGGATTAAGGCGTCTTGTACATACCAGTTGCGTTGCTTCTGGGAGTATGGGTTCGAGTCACTTCTGGGGTGTGAGTTTTCAGTTGCATATTGTCCTGGGGACCATTCAGGCTTGTTCGCATTTGTGTTCCTCACGTGTGCCCCAAAGAATGAGGTGATTTGGTAAAATGCTATGCCCAAGATTACTATCCGAGTGCCGGCGGTGGGGTGGTTCAAATAGCCTCGGCTATCACCTCATTTTGTCCGGTCGTGATGGTCAAGTGGATTAAGGCGTCTTGTACATACCAGTTGCGTTGCTTCTGGGAGTATGGGTTCGAGTCACTTCTGGGGTGTGAGTTTTCAGTTGCATATTGTCCTGGGGACCATTCAGGCTTGTTCGCATTTGTGTTCCTCACGTGTGCCCCAAAGAATGAGGTGATTTGGTAAAATGCTATGCCCAAGATTACTATCCGAGTGCCGGCGGTGGGGTGGTTCAAATAGCCTCGGCTATCACCTCATTTTGTCCGGTCGTGATGGTCAAGTGGATTAAGGCGTCTTGTACATACCAGTTGCGTTGCTTCTGGGAGTATGGGTTCGAGTCACTTCTGGGGTGTGAGTTTTCAGTTGCATATTGTCCTGGGGACCATTCAGGCTTGTTCGCATTTGTGTTCCTCACGTGTGCCCCAAAGAATGAGGTGATTTGGTAAAATGCTATGCCCAAGATTACTATCCGAGTGCCGGCGGTGGGGTGGTTCAAATAGCCTCGGCTATCACCTCATTTTGTCCGGTCGTGATGGTCAAGTGGATTAAGGCGTCTTGTACATACCAGTTGCGTTGCTTCTGGGAGTATGGGTTCGAGTCACTTCTGGGGTGTGAGTTTTCAGTTGCATATTGTCCTGGGGACCATTCAGGCTTGTTCGCATTTGTGTTCCTCACGTGTGCCCCAAAGAATGAGGTGATTTGGTAAAATGCTATGCCCAAGATTACTATCCGAGTGCCGGCGGTGGGGTGGTTCAAATAGCCTCGGCTATCACCTCATTTTGTCCGGTCGTGATGGTCAAGTGGATTAAGGCGTCTTGTACATACCAGTTGCGTTGCTTCTGGGAGTATGGGTTCGAGTCACTTCTGGGGTGTGAGTTTTCAGTTGCATATTGTCCTGGGGACCATTCAGGCTTGTTCGCATTTGTGTTCCTCACGTGTGCCCCAAAGAATGAGGTGATTTGGTAAAATGCTATGCCCAAGATTACTATCCGAGTGCCGGCGGTGGGGTGGTTCAAATAGCCTCGGCTATCACCTCATTTTGTCCGGTCGTGATGGTCAAGTGGATTAAGGCGTCTTGTACATACCAGTTGCGTTGCTTCTGGGAGTATGGGTTCGAGTCACTTCTGGGGTGTGAGTTTTCAGTTGCATATTGTCCTGGGGACCATTCAGGCTTGTTCGCATTTGTGTTCCTCACGTGTGCCCCAAAGAATGAGGTGATTTGGTAAAATGCTATGCCCAAGATTACTATCCGAGTGCCGGCGGTGGGGTGGTTCAAATAGCCTCGGCTATCACCTCATTTTGTCCGGTCGTGATGGTCAAGTGGATTAAGGCGTCTTGTACATACCAGTTGCGTTGCTTCTGGGAGTATGGGTTCGAGTCACTTCTGGGGTGTGAGTTTTCAGTTGCATATTGTCCTGGGGACCATTCAGGCTTGTTCGCATTTGTGTTCCTCACGTGTGCCCCAAAGAATGAGGTGATTTGGTAAAATGCTATGCCCAAGATTACTATCCGAGTGCCGGCGGTGGGGTGGTTCAAATAGTTTCGGCTATCACCTCATTTTGTCCGGTCGTGATGGTCAAGTGGATTAAGGCGTCTTGTACATACCAGTTGCGTTGCTTCTGGGAGTATGGGTTCGAGTCACTTCTGGGGTGTGAGTTTTCAGTTGCATATTGTCCTGGGGACCATTCAGGCTTGTTCGCATTTGTGTTCCTCACGTGTGCCCCAAAGAATGAGGTGATTTAGTAAAATGCTATGCCCAAGATTACTATCCGAGTGCCGGCGGTGGGGTGGTTCAAATAGCCTCGGCTATCACCTCATTTTGTCCGGTCGTGATGGTCAAGTGGATTAAGGCGTCTTGTACATACCAGTTGCGTTGCTTCTGGGAGTATGGGTTCGAGTCACTTCTGGGGTGTGAGTTTTCAGTTGCATATTGTCCTGGGGACCATTCAGGCTTGTTCGCATTTGTGTTCCTCACGTGTGCCCCAAAGAATGAGGTGATTTGGTAAAATGCTATGCCCAAGATTACTATCCGAGTGCCGGCGGTGGGGTGGTTCAAATAGCCTCGGCTATCACCTCATTTTGTCCGGTCGTGATGGTCAAGTGGATTAAGGCGTCTTGTACATACCAGTTGCGTTGCTTCTGGGAGTATGGGTTCGAGTCACTTCTGGGGTGTGAGTTTTCAGTTATATATATATATATATATATATATATATATATATATAAATGTTCGTTTGTTCAAAATCTCTAATCTCCGAAAGTTCTTCTTTTACAAAACGTTCTTGTCGCAACCGAGCGGGTTTTTATATACATACTATAGTATGTGACCGGAAAAAATCACGTCTGTGACCGGAAAAAAACATGCATTTTTTTTTAAACTGTGTTTTTCATGTATATTTCAAGTTAGGGAAATGTTCGAAACCTCTTGTCTGAATGCTTTGAAATTTGGACTCAACAATGCATTCGAATATGCACGTGTTTTGATATACCTACTATATACATGCCCCACCTGTGAAAGTAAAAACATACTTTTTCGAAAAACAGCGAAATCTCTAGGACGTATGATCAACACATTCTTTAATCTCTGAAAGTTCTTCACCGATTGGTTTGAAATTTTGACACAACGTTCCATTTAAATACGTGCATGTTTTTATATACCTACTATTTAGATGCCACACCTGTGACAGATTAAAACATGACTTTTTTTTAAAGCAGCGCCATCTGTTGCACGTAACACCAACACTAGCTATACAAAATATGTTACAATTCAATTTCAATGTTTCCAATTGCATTGATAAATGGAATTTTCATAGATTTTGATTTATTTTCATTTTCATTTAAATATCTTGTGTGACATTGCGTTGGATTTAAGCTGTGTTGTTTCCCATACCATTCATTTCGTGGCTATAGTTTATTTATTTCTTTTTTCATTGTTTTTCATTTTTTTTCAGTTCAATTGGTGGTGAAATTGAGCTGTGTCGATTGATCTGCGTTTGAATTGAAATATTTCGTTAGTATTTTTTGTTTTAGTTTTGAAAACATGAAAATGGACAACACGTTTATAACACAGCTGCAAATGTGCAACAAACAGGTATGAATGCGCCGGCTACAGCGTTAACTGCTTTATTCACGTTATGTCAAAATGACGTGTTTGCGAAAACAATGTTGTATCCGGAAGTGCCTACGCATTACACATGGAATGCCAGTAGAAAATCATATGAACGACGCAAAGGAGGAAGGCGAATCGACGGACAATCTGGCATATTCAAATAAACTACGATAGGCAAACTGCACACCGTGCTTCCTAATCAGGATGAATGCTTCTTTCTTCGCATGCTATTGGTAAATGTGCCCGGTCCAACGTCTTTCCAGCAATTTGTAAACTTTGTAAACGGCGTAACACATGCCACGTCCCGTAGTGCATGTCAAGCTCTGAATTTATTGGAGAACGATCGGCACTGGGATGTATGCATTAATGACGCGTCCAACACGTCACATCTAAATAAAATTCGTGCATTGTTTGCATTCATATTGACCACCGGCTCTCCATTATCTCCAACAGAGTTATGGGATAATTATAAATCGCACATGGCTGAAGATATTATCCGTCGAATACGCAAAGAAAATCAAATATGAACATCGTTTTTGCAGCAAAAATCTTCAACGAAGCGTTGATAATGATTGAAGACTTGTGCTTAGAAATCGCGAACAAAGTTCTCAATCAATTGGAAATGCCATCATCGAATCGATCTGCTGCTGCTTCATTCGATGTAGAATTGCGTCGTGAACAAATTTACAACACGGGTGACCTGTTGTCGTATGTTTAATCAAATATTCCTAGGCTAATGCTTGAGCGAAAAACCTTTAACAATCAAATAATTCAAACTGTCAATAACGGGCTTGGAGAAATCTTCTTAGGTGCGCCAGGAGGAACTGGTAAAACCTTGCTAATTAGATTGATTTTGGCAGCATTTCGATCCCAAAATGGCATACCTTGGCTCTTACATCGTCCGGAAATGCTGCGACATTGCTACCAGGTGGAAGAACTGTTACTTTGACTTTGAAATTGCCGTTGAACATGCAATTCAATAAAACTCCCACGTGCAACATTTTCAATGCATCCGACATGGGAAAAGTATTGCAGAAATGTAAACTTATAGTTTGGGATGAATGCACAATGCCCCACAAAAAATAGTTCGAGGCTCTTGATCAATCATTGCAAGATGTGAGTCGAAACATCAGATCATTTCGAAACTCATTAATATTGCTTGCAGGAGATTTCAACTAAACATTGCCTGTAATTCCTCGATCGACACCAGCAGACGAAATAAATGCTTGCCTGAAGTACTCTATTTTGTGGCGCCACGTAAAGACATTTAAATTAACTACAAATATGCATGTAGTTATGTTGCTACTACAAAACGATCCATCAGCTGAGATATTCCCACATCAATTTCTAGTAATTGGGAACGTAAACGGGCCGGTTGATCTGACCTCAGGACGAATTTCATTGCTCATAACTTCTGCAATTTAATGACGTCAAAAGAAGAATTGGTTGAAAAAGTATTTCCTTATATTGAAACTAATTATAGGAATCACGATTGGCTGAGTGAACGAGCTGTTCTTGTGGCCAAGAACAAAACGTCTACGACCTTAACAATATTATTCAGTCTATCATTCAAAGCGAGGCAGTCATATACAAGTCCGTCGACACTGTTGTGGAAGCAGATGAAGCGGTTAATAATGCAACAGAATTTTTTAATTCACTCGATCTGCCAGGGATACCATCACACATACGGCAAGTGAAAATCGGCTTGCCAATTATCATGTTGCGAAATATCAACCAACCAAAACTTTACAACGCCACGCTCCTTGTTGTAAAAAAATTAATCAGCGACGTCATAGAAGCAACGATCTGACAGGACCTTTCAGAGGGGAAGATGTCCTCATTCCTCGTATTCCTATGATTCTAACAGATATGCCATTTCAATTTAAGGGATTGTAATTTCCAATTCGATTGGCGGTTTGCAATCACCATCAACAAAGCTCAGGGCCAATCTTTAGAATTGAGCAGTTTATATATAAACATGGATTGCTTCTCACGTGGACCATTATATGTTGAGTGTTCTAGAGTCGGCAAACCAAACAATCTCTATATCTCCACAGACAATGGAACAAAAGGAGCGGAGGTTTCCATACTGCAATCTACACCAAAGAAACAAACAAGAATGTGCCTCATTGCCAATAGTGGCACCTTCCTCTTGTACCCTGACAGGTACAAGAGGAGTGTTGTCAATGCTTACATCGACCGTGCTCTAAGCCACAGCTCAGGATGGAAAGAAGTCGATGAAGAACTCTGTAGGGTAAGGCAAGTCCTAGTCAACAACGGCTTCTCTAACAGTTTCGTCGAAGACATAATAAAAAGAAAGGTAAAACGCCATGCAACTTCTGAAGTGTCAACCAAGACAACACTTGTACCCCCAATTAGACTATTTTACAGGAACTTCTTTTCGACGGCTCATGAAATGGTGGAAAGGGTGCTGAAAGATATTGTTGATAGGAACGTCATCCCTACAGACAAAAATCAGAAAATACAATTGATAATTTATTATAAAACCAAAACAACGGCCAATCTACTCATGAAAAACTCGCCAGACACCAAGCTGAACGCTTTGAAGGAGACCAACGTCATCTATGCCTTTAAATGCCTACTTGGGGACTGTAAACCCCAAAGAACTCAGTATATAGGCAAGACAACAACGTCTCTTTCTAGGCGACTAACAATGCATAAGTAACAGGGAGCCATCAAGGAACACATAATCTCTTCTCACAACCAGACAATCACCAGAGAAATCTTAACAAACAACAAAGAACTCATCGATAGATACAGTGATAGCAGGAGGCTCGACATCAGCGAGGCACTACACATCAAAAAGTCAACACCAGCAATCAACATCCAATTAATTCACAATTATTTTCTACCCACTTCTAGACCCCGATCTAAAATAGAAGCAGCAAGACGAGGTATGGGCCAATAGGCCTTCTGCAGTTACTTCCATTATTGTGTTTTCATACCCAATTTATTCCCATTTTTTCGTGTTCTGTGTTGTGTTTGTCACCTCACCCAAAACTTTTGTGCCATTTCACCTCACCCAAAACGAGTATAAGTGCTATGAAATTTTATGTGAAAACGAAGTCTTTGAAACTGTAATAGGAATTATGAAACATGTTCAGGCATCAGACCATAAATAAAAATTAATTTTGGTAAATTGATATTTCAATTACCATCGAGACTGAAGAAAAACATTAGAAATATTGAGAAAATTCGTGATAGAATGATTAATCTTATACATATATATATATATATATATATATATATATATATATATATATATATATATATATATATATATATATATATATATATATATATATATATATATATATATATATATATATATATATATATATATATATATATATATATATATATATATATATATATATATTGGTGTATACTGGCAGCAGGTTTTCTTTCAAACATGTTTCATTGAATATGACCACATATTCTGTATTTATTATTTCCTGGTTTAGGGCTTCTATCCCTCTAACTATTTTCTTAGCATCAGGGCTTAATTGAAATAGGAGTTCTCCAAAACTCATTTTCGTACTTTTAAGGTGAAGAAAAGAAGTGATTTACTATAGAGTGTATTACACTTATTTGTATAATTTGCACGACGTTTCGAACCTCCATGGTTCATTCTCAAGTGAACAGATCTTACAATACTAGTTGATTTTATACCCGCATTAGGTCAGGTGATAATACAATGAAGGTGAAAACATGGGGGGATACATAAGGGATAAACATAGGGGCTGCAGAAGGCTTATTGGCCCATACGAGGCATCTCCTATCCAAACACAAAGATTAATCCAGTGTAATTGGCCTGTTATGTTGGACATTGTCTTCTGTGTTGGCATCGAACATATTCTTCCCCTTAAAAGTACGAAAATAAGTTTTGGAGAACTCCTATTTCAATTAAGCCCTGATGCTAAGAAAATAGTTAGAGGGATAGACGCCCTAAACCAGAAAATAATAAATACAGAATATGCGGTCATATTCAATGAAACATATATATATATATATATATATATATATATATATATATATATATATATATATATATATATATATATATATATATATATATATATATATACATATATATATATATATATATATATATATATATATATATATATATATATATATATATATATATATATATATATATATATATATATATATATATATTTATATATATATGTCGTACCTAGTAGCCAGAACGCACTTCTCAGCCTACTATGCATTGCCAGATTTGCCTAATAAGCCAAGTTTTCCTAAATTAATATATTTTCTCTATTTTTTTCTTTTGAAATGATAAAGCTATCCATTTCATTATGTATGAGGTACATTTTTTTTATTGGAGTTAAAATTAACGTACATATATGACCGAACCTAACCAACCCTACCTAACCTAACCTAACCTATCTTTATAGGTTAGGTAGCCGAAAAAGTTAGGTTAGGTAGTCGAAAAACAACTAATTCATGAAAACTTGGCTTATTAGGCAAATCGGGCCTTGCATAGTAGGCTGAGAAGTGCGTTCTGGCTACTAGGTACGAAATATATATATATATATATATATATATATATATATATATATATATATATATATATATATATATATATATATATATATACATATATATATATACATATATATATATATATATATATATATATATATATATATATATATATATATACATATATATATATATATATATATATATATATATATATATATATATATATATATATATATATATATACATATATATATATGTCGTACCTAGTAGCCAGAACGCACTTCTCAGCCTACTATGCAAGGCCCGATTTGCCTAATAAGCCAAGTTTTCATGAATTAATATTTTTTCGACTACCTAACCTACCTTACCTAACCTAACCTAACTTTTTCGGCTACCTAACCTAACCTAACCTATAAAGATAGGTTAAGTTAGGTTAGGTAGGGTTGGTTAGGTTCGGTCATATATCTACGTTAATTTTAACTCCAATAAAAAAAATTTGACCTCATACATAATGAAATGGGTAGCTTTATTATTTCATAAGAAAAAAATTGGAGAAAATATATTAATTCTGGAAAACTTGGCTTATTAGGCAAATCGGGACTTGCATAGTAGGCTGAGAAGTGCGTTCTGGCTACTAGGTACGACATATATATATATATATATATATATATATATATATATATATATATATATATATATATATATATATATATATATATATATACATATATATATATATATATATATATATATATATATATATATATATATATATATATATATATATATATATATCAGAATAACCACATATGAAAAATAGAAAATGCTTAACGCGTTTTCGGCTAATTCGCCTTCATCAGAGCAAAGTAGATTGAAGATAAGATTGCTGATCAGACCTTTATATCCGGCTGGGGAGATCACCTGACCACCAAAAATAAGTGGAGGAAAGGAATTATAAGAAAGAAGGTAACTGCAGAAGGCCTATTGGCCCATACAAGGCAGCTCCTATTAATATCTCCTAGTGCCATACGTGTTAAATGATTGCTATATTGTTTTGACGTGCTATATTGAGGCTTAAATAGGGATCCAACTTGTACATACCGGGGCTCACATTAAGGCTGTTGTTACAATGTTTGATCAGAGCAGACCGACCGTTTGATGAAATTTCCCGCTTAGTGCTTGGTAAAAATATTGATTTGCTTAAATTAGAAGTACAGGAATGTTTTAAGGTGTTGAACAGCCGTAAGTATTCATTTTCTCAAGCTGTACCCTTGGAATGGAATCGCCCGATGATGGATTATTGTTACACCGCTATGAGATCTGCCTGCACGAATGTAAGTACGAAGCTTGATTCAAAATTAAATAGGCTCATTCAACAAAGTGATTGGAATAAACATGCCAACACTGACTTTGTTATTAATCTCTCTAGTAAACAACTTGATAATGATACGATGACTGCTCTTGGTTACTGTCTGAGTTTCTCCATATCAAATAGAGATGTGAATTATGCAAATATTGCCAAAAGTTTTTGCAATTTGGAGAAATCTAGTGAGATTTCAGCTGATGATATCAATATTTGCAAGGGAATGGTGTACGGTTCTTTACTTAAGGGTATTGTGCCTAATTGTCCAGAGAGGTTTATGCGAGCGTTCAAAACCCTCAAAAAAGATACCTCTCTACATATCACTAAAGCTGATAAATCCAATGCTGTTGTCATCATGGACAAAGAAGACTATGTCCAAAAAATGAACCAGTTATTGGAGGACAGAGACACTTACTTACCTGTTAATAGTGGCCTTATTGAAAGAGTTATTGCTCATTTCAACAAAACTCTTAAAACCGTGCTCAAGAAAGATAAGGAGTTGATTCCTAAGTTTTTAAGTCGTTCCCCTTCTCTCCCATATCTATATGGTCTTATTAAAACACACAAACCGAATAATCCTGCAAGACCTATTATTAGTTCTGTTGGATCTGTGGCATATAGACTTTCCAAATGGCTTGTCCAAGTCTAGTCTCCAGTAGTAGGTTCCATTTCCAACTCACACATAACAAACAACTTGGACTTGGTTAACAAGTTGTCTAGTTTGAAATTAAATTATGTCTCATTATTAAATTATGTTACCTGTCACATTAACAATTTATGGGTGATGTAGGAAATTGTTTGTGGAGGGGAGGGGAGGGGGAGATATAAGGCTCGGAGTGAAACGTTTAGGACTGGCGAGCACTTCATTACTCCTCTTCAGAATTATTTTAGTTCTGTTTTATAACTTGTACTCCTGTGCGGCAGTTCGTACAGGACGGATGTCCCATACTGGAGTTGCAGATGTGGGAGTTCTCTGAGCGACTTCATTTCCAGCTAGCTCTGCAGGAACTAATTTTTTTAGTGTCTTCAGAATAGTGGTGCCTTTGCACTTTACTTTCACTATACTAAAGATACCCCTGGCTGCCTGGATGGACAGAGACTATAGGGCTTGGAAGCCACTCTGAACGTGGACAGTTAATGTCCACCAGAACAACATCACCAGGTTGTAATTTTAATTCTATTGTAGGGGTTCTTTGTCCCATAGTGCTTCTCCCTCAAAGAAGTTAGGTACTCTCAGCTCGAAACTTTATTCCACCAACTAATTACTCTGGACAGATGTTTGCAACTCTGAACCAGGTTGTTCTTTCTGATATGAAGGATCTCCTTGTTCCTCGTCAGTGGTTGACACCATAAGAGTTAGAAGTCCTTCATACATCAGATGAGATGGACTCAATGGCTCACATCGTACATCCTTTGTGTCAGGTTAGGGCCATTTTGATGGCAGTCATTCAACAAGACAGTATTCTGCTTGGCCTTAGCACTGCAGTTAAATACTATCCTCTGTGGAGTAGTGGCTGAGTTTTTCATTATTGCAAGGTGTGGCAAATAGTGTCGTTCCTTAAGGACACTATTTGACTACAACTTTGATAAATTTGTTGTTGAGTTGTTGTTGTATTATGTCATGGTACAATTTCAGGTTCTTGGGTTATCTAAGCACAACACCTGAAACCTTATTTGGTTTTGTGCCACGAAATTTATTTACTGGCAGCTCAGGAGGATTCAGGTTCCAAGGTAGCCTGACCAAGTATTGGTTGTCTCTGTAGACATCTGAGTACAGGTATTGTTTGTATTTCTAGACATTGTCTGTACTAGGTTGTTCAGGGACGATGTCTAAGGTCGCTAGATTCCATAATTTAAGTACAGGGGATCAAGCTCATCCTCTGAACTTAAAAGGTGACTGTTCTTCACCTAGTCATGCAACAATCATTGGGTTGACTTATTGGTTGTCTACTGGTGTTGGCTTCCTCATATTCAATACTGTTGTGACAGTTAAGCTGTTCATAGGAAGGATGGATTATTTTGAATTTAAAGCTGTTTGTATTGTTGAAAGATATATGCATGTGACCGCATGTTTGCACACCAGAAGTAGAGTGAGAGGAGAGGATTGGCGTGGCATTTGTATAACATTTAAGGGAGAAGGAAGGAGCTTATCAGAGATTATAAAGTGGCGTCACGTGTATTTCAATAGAGTTCTGATTTACGGTTGCCTTTGTAAAGAGTGGGTTCTGATCACTCTTTGTTGTTATGTAAAATGAGGAATGAAGTGTTATATAATCAGGTATGTCATCAACAGGTGTAAAAAATTTCATAGAGTGGAGTACCATGGTGATTTGGCAGATGAGAATGAGCCATCTCTGGTCAGGAATAGCCATGTGATCTGATGCATGCCAAGCAGTTTTATTTTCCTTAAAAACGGTATTATCATGCAATACTGTCAGTATTCACTTATTAACTTTCCTGGTTCACTTGGCATTGTAATTATTAATCATTGGTTTAGTTGGAGTACTTAAAGTACTCTTTCATTTGCTATTATGGATGTTTTCTGAAAGTTTAGTAGGTGGTTTACAATCCTTATTTGGTCGCTGTCTTTCCACAACAGAGCGTAAACCTTCAATATTCTCCTCAACTGACAGGGTGTTTTTGATTCAAAAGGAGCACCATTTGCTCCTAACTTTCCAGAAGTTGTCCTAACTTTCATCCTATGATCCAGATAATGTGGGTAATGAAGGCAGTTTAACATCTTGTTGAGTAGAGTTAAGAGAAACTGTGTTTGTTGCCTTATTCTCGGCAATTAATCTGACATTCAGCCTGGCTTGAGTATCATGGACATTTTGAACCAGATCAGCCATAATATCATCAAATTCATCTGCAGTTAAGATGGTGTTGGTAAGTTCAGCCAAATACTTTTCAATCTGGTGTTTGACTTACTTAAACTTACATGTTTCTGCTTGAACGTAGGTTTTCAATTGTACATGATAAACCGGAGATAGTTGTGACAGATCCTAACATTTATAGCCTTGTTAAGTGACGCTTATGTCCTGTCAGGGTTCTTAAAAGTTTTGTTTCTGGATCAGCCATGCTGGCTGTTTGATAAGACATTGTAGGACCCATAATATTGGAACTAATGTAGCTAGGTTACTTGCTCATATATCCTGAGTTCTCAGCAATTACTGAAGACAGGAGCCTAGGGTCAGATTTTCTTCCACTAGGCTATTTTCATCCTAACTGTAAATGTTGGCAAATAAAAAATCTATATTATATATATAAATATATATATATATATATATATATATATATATATATATATATATATATATATATATATATATATATATATATATATATATATATATATATATATATATATATATATATATATATATATATATATATATATTATTAAATATGACCGAAAAAGTAAGATTAATAATTCTAACACGAATTTTCTCAATCTTTCGGACATTTCTTTTCACTGTTGGAGGTAACTGGAGGTAACTTTTCACTGTTGGAGGTCTTTCCATAGACTAGAAATAAAAATGAATTTTGGAGAATTGATTTTTGAATAACCTCCAACAGTGAAAAGAAATGTACGAAAGATTGAGAAAATTCGTGTTTGAATTATTAATCTTACTTTTTCGGTCATATTTAATAATATATGTCTACAGGAAAGACTGCTACCAATATATATATATATATATATATATATATATATATATATATATATATATATATATATATATATATATATATATATATATATATATGTATATATATATATATATATATATATATATATATATATATATATATGTCGTACCTAGTAGCCAGAACGCACTTCTCAGCCTACTATGCAAGGCCCGATTTGCCTAATAAGCCAAGTTTTCATGAATTAATTCTTTTTAGACTACCTAACCTACCTAACCTAACTTTTTCGGCTACCTAACCTAACCTAACCTATAAAGATAGGTTAGGTTAGGTTAGATAGGGTTGGTTAGGTTTGGTCATATATCTACGTTAATTTTAACTCCAATAAAAAAAAATTGACCTCATACATAATGAAATAAGTAGCTTTATCATTTCATAAGAAAAAAATTAGAGAAAATATATTAATTCAGGAAAACTTGGCTTATTAGGCAAATCAGGCCTTGCATAGTAGGCAGAAAAGTGCGTTCTAGCTACTAGGTACGACATATATATATATATATATATATATATATATATATATATATATATATATATATATATATTATTAAATATGACCGAAAAAGTAAGATTAATAATTCTAACACGAATTTTCTCAATCTTTCGTACATTACGCTTCACTGTTGGAGGTAAATAAAAAATCAATTCTCCAAAATTCATTTTTATTTCTAGTCTGACGCGACACGGGCGCGTTTCGTAAAACTTATTACATTTTCAAAGACTTTAGTTCACAAATACACAACTGAATAGAACTTACGTATCTCCGATTTTATATCTACATTTGAGTGAGGTGGAAGGGGTGATGTGGCAATAACACAAGACAGAACAAAATGTGGTATTAATAGGGTATTAATTTCATCAACACAAGACAGAACAAGGGTATTAATAGGGTATTAATTTCATCAACACAAGACAGAACACGAATCAATGGATATTGAATAGAAGTGTTTGTAGAAAGCCTATTGGTCCATATTTCTTGATGCTTCTATATTGGAGCGGAGTCTTGAGGTGGGTAGAATATAGTTGTGCAATAATTGGCTGTTGATTGCTGGTGTTGACTTCTTGATGTGTAGTGCCTCGCAAACGTCAAGCCGCCTGCTATCGCTGTATCTATCGATGATTTCTGTGTTGTTTACTAGGATTTCTCTGGCGATGGTTTGGTTGTGGGAAGAGATTATATGTTCCTTAATGGAGCCCTGTTGCTTATGCATCGTTAAACGCCTAGAAAGAGATGTTGTTGTCTTGCCTATATACTGGGTTTTTTGGAGCTTACAGTCCCCAAGTGGGCATTTGAAGGCATAGACGACGTTAGTCTCTTTTAAAGCGTTCTGTTTTGTGTCTGGAGAGTTTCTCATGAGTAGGCTGGCCGTTTTTCTGGTTTTATAGTAAATCGTCAGTTGTATCCTCTGATTTTTGTCTGTAGGGATAACGTTCCTATTAACAATATCTTTCAGGACCCTTTCCTCCATTTTATGAGCTGTGGAAAAGAAGTTCCTGTAAAAGTTCTTTTCCTGTTCGAAAGTTCCTGTAAAAGTTCTCCGAGTGCCAGCGGTTGGGTGGTTCAAATAGCTTCGGCTATCACCTCATTTTGTCCGGTCGTGATGGTCAAGTGGATTAAGGCGTCTTGTACATACCAGTTGCGTTGCTCCTGGGAGTATGGGTTCGAGTCACTTCTGGGATGTGAGTTTTCAGTTGCATATTGTCCTGTGGACCATTCAGGCTTGTTCGCATTTGTGTTCCTCATGTGTGCCCCAAAGAATGAGGTGATTTGGTAAAATGCTATGCCCAAGATTACTATCCGAGTGCCGGCGGTGGGGTGGTTCAAATAGCTTCGGCTATCACCTCATTTTGTCCGGTCGTGATGGTCAAGTGGATTAAGGCGTCTTGTACATACCAATTGCGTTGCTCCTGGGAGTATGGGTTCGAGTCACTTCTGGGGTGTGAGTTTTCAGTTGCATATTGTCCTGGGGACCATTCAGGCTTGTTCGCATTTGTGTTCCTCACGTGTGCCCCAAAGAATGAGGTGATTTGGTAAAATGCTATGCCCAAGATTACTATCCGAGTGCCGGCGGTGGGGTGGTTCAAATAGCTTCGGCTATCACTTCATTTTGTCCGGTCGTGATGGTCAAGTGGATTAAGGCGTCTTGTATATACCAGTTGCGTTGCTCCTGGGAGTATGGGTTCGAGTCGTTTCTGGGATGTGAGTTTTCAGTTGCATATTGTCCTGGGGACCATTCAGGCTTGTTCGCATTTGTGTTCCTCACGTGTGCCCCAAAGAATGAGGTGATTTGGTAAAATGCTATGCCCAAGATTACTATCCGAGTGCCGGCGGTGGGGTGGTTCAAATAGCTTCGGCTATCACCTCATTTTGTCCGGTCGTGATGGTCAAGTGGATTAAGGCGTCTTGTACATACCAGTTGCGTTGCTCAAGGGAGTATGGGTTCGAGTCACTTCTGGGGTGTGAGTTTTCAGTTGCATATTGTCCTGGGGACCATTCAGGCTTGTTCGCATTTGTGTTCCTCACGTGTGCCCCAAAGAATGAGGTGATTTGGTAAAATGCTATGCCCAAGATTACTATCCGAGTGCCGGCGGTGGGGTGGTTCAAATAGCTTCGGCTATCACCTCATTTTGTCCGGTCGTGATGGTCAAGTGGATTAAGACATCTTGTACATACCAGTTGCGTTGCTCCTGGGAGTATGGGTTCGAGTCACTTCTATGGTGTGAGTTTTCAGTTGCATATTGTCCTGGGGACCATTCAGGCTTGTTCGCATTTGTGTTCCTCACGTGTGCCCCAAAGAATGAGGTGATTTGGTAAAATGCTATGCCCAAGATTACTATCCGAGTGCCGGCGGTGGGGTGGTTCAAATAGCTTCGGCTATCACCTCATTTTGTCCGGTCGTGATGGTCAAGTGGATTAAGACATCTTGTACATACCAGTTGCGTTGCTCCTGGGAGTATGGGTTCGAGTCACTTCTGGGGTGTGAGTTTTCAGTTGCATATTGTCCTGGGGACCATTCAGGCTTGTTCGCATTTGTGTTCCTCACGTGTGCCCCAAAGAATGAGGTGATTTGGTAAAATGCTATGCCCAAGATTACTATCCGAGTGCCGGCGGTGGGGTGGTTCAAATAGCTTCGGCTATCACCTCATTTTGTCCGGTCGTGATGGTCAAGTGGATTAAGGCGTCTTGTACATGCCAGTTGCGTTGCTCCTGGGAGTATGGGTTCGAGTCACTTCTGGGGTGTGAGTTTTCAGTTGCATATTGTCCTGGGGACCATTCAGGCTTGTTCGCATATATATATATATATATATATATATATATATATATATATATATATATATATATATATATATATATATATATATATATATATATATATATATATATATATATATATATATATATATATATATATATATATATATATATATATATATATATTAGCAGTACCCGAAAAGAAAGAAAAGAGAAAGCGCACGTTTCTAATGTGTTTAATTTCACATTGCTTGTGGTATACAATATTTTCTGTTGTTCCATTGTCTGGTGAGATATAGAAATTGTTTGGTTTGCCGACTCTAGAACACTCAACATATAATGGTTCACGTGAGAAGCAATCCATGTCCATATATAAACTGCACAATTCTAAAGATTGGCCCTGAGCTTTGTTGAAGGTGATTGCAAACCGCCAATCGAATTAGAAATTACAATATCCTAAATTGAAGTGGCATATCTGTTGGAATCATAGGAATGTGAGGAATGAGAACATCCTTCTTTCTGAGAAGTCCTGTCAGATTGTTGCTTCTATGACGTTGCTGATTAATATTTTTACTACAAGGCGCGTGGCGTTGCAAAGTTTTGGTTGGCTGATATTTCACAACATGATAATTGGCAAGCCGATTTTCAATTGCCGTATGTATGATGGTATCCCTGGCAGATCGAGTGAATTAAAAAATTTTGTTGGATAATTAACCGCTTCATCTGCTTCCACAACAGTGTCGACGGACTTGTATGTGACTGCCTCGTTTTGAATGATAGATTGAATAATATTGTTAAGGTCGTAGACGTTTTGTTCTTGGCCAAAAGAACAGCTCGTTCACTCAGCCAATCGTAATTATTATAATTGGTTTCACTATAGGGAAAATCTTTTTCAACCAATTCTTCTTTTGACATCACTAAATTACAGAAGTTACGAGGCAACAAAATTCGTCCTGAGATCAGATCAACCGGCCCGTTTACGTTCCCAATTTCTAGAAATTGATGTGAGAATATCTCAGCTGATGGATCGTTTTGCAGTAGCAACATAACTACATGCATATTTGTAGTTAATTTAAATATCTTTACGTGGAGCCACAAAGTAGAGAATTTCAGGCAAGCATTTATTTCGTCTGCTGGTGTCGATCGAGGAATTACAGGTAATGTTTGGTTGAAATCTCCTGCAAGCAATATTAATGAGTTTCCAAATGATCTGATGTTTCGACTCACTTCTTGCAATGACTGATTAAGAGCCTCGGACGATTTTTTGTGGGGCATTGTGCATTCATCCCAAACTATAAGTTTACATTTCTGCAATACTTTTCCCATTTTATTTTAATAAAATGGGATTTTATTTAGATGTGACGTGTTGGACGCGTCATTAATGCATACATCCCAGTGCCGATCGTTCTCCAATAAATTCAGAGCACTACGGGACGTGGCATGTGTTACGCCGTTTACAAAGTTTACAAATTGCTGGAAAGACGTTGGACCGGGCACATTTACCAATAGCATGCGAAGAAAGAAGCATTCATCCTGATTAGGAAGCACGGTGTGCAGTTTGCCTATCGTAGTTTATTTGAATATGCCAGATTGTCCGTCGATTCGCCTTCCTCCTTTGCGTCGTTCATATGATTTTCTACTGGCATTCCATGTGTAATGCGTAGGCACTTCCGGATACAACATTGTTTTCGCAAACACGTCATTTTGACATAACGTGAATAAAGCAGTTAACGCTGTAGCCGGCGCATTCATACCTGTTTGTTGCACATTTGCAGTTGTGTTATAAACGTGTTGTCCAATTTCATGTTTTCAAAACTAAAACAAAAAATACTAACGAAATATTTCAATTCAAACGCAGATCAATCGACACAGCTCAATTTCACCACCAATTGAACTGAAAAAAAAATGAAAAACAATGAAAAAAGAAATAAATAAACTATAGCCACGAAATGAATGGTATGGGAAACAACACAGCTTAAATCCAACGCAATGTCACACAAGATATTTAAATGAAAATGAAAATAAATCAAAATCTATGAAAATTCCATTTATCAATGCAATTGGAAACATTGAAATTGAATTGTAACATATTTTGTATAGCTAGTGTTGGTGTTACGTGCAACAGATGGCGCTGCTTTAAAAAAAAAGTCATGTTTTAATCTGTCACAGGTGTGGCATCTAAATAGTAGGTATATAAAAACATGCACGTATTTAAATGGAACGTTGTGTCAAAATTTCAAACCAATCGGTGAAGAACTTTCAGAGATTAAAGAATGTGTTGATCATACGTCCTAGAGATTTCGCTGTTTTTCGAAAAAGTATGTTTTTACTTTCACAGGTGGGGCATGTATATAGTAGGTATATCAAAACACGTGCATATTCGAATGCATTGTTGAGTCCAAATTTCAAAGCATTCAGACAAGAGGTTTCGAACATTTCCCTAACTTGAAATATACATGAAAAACACAGTTTTTAAAAAAAATGCATGTTTTTTTCCGGTCACAGACGTGATTTTTTCCGGTCACATACTATAGTATGTATATAAAAACCCGCTCGGTTGCGACAAGAACGTTTTGTAAAAGAAGAACTTTCGGATATTAGAGATTTTGAACAAACGAACATTTATATATATATATATATATATATATATATATATATATATATATATATATATATATATATATATATATATATATATATATATATATATATATATATATATATATATATATATATATATATATATATATATATATATATATATATATATATATATATATATATATATGTCGTACCTAGTAGCCAGAACTCACTTTTTGGCCTACTATGCAAGGCCCGATTTGCCTAATAAGCCAAGTTTTCATGAATTAATATATTTTTTTCTAATTTTTTTCTTATGAAATGATAAAGCTACCCATTTCATTATGTATGAGGTCAATATTTTTTTATTGGAGTTAAAATTAATGTAGATATATGACCGAACCTAACCAACCCTACCTAACCTAACCTAACCTATCTTTATAGGTTAGGTTTGGTTAGGTAGCCGAAAAAGTTAGGTTAGGTTAGGTTAGGTAGGTTAGGTAGTCGAAAAACAATTAATTCATGAAAACTTGGCTTATTAGGCAAATCGGGCCTTGCATAGTAGGCTGAGAAGTGCATTCTGGCTACTAGGTACGACATATATATATATATATATATATATATATATATATATATATATATATATATATATATATATATATATATATATATATATATATATATATATATATATATATATATATATATATATATATATGTCGTACCTAATAGCCAGAACGCACTTCTCAGCCTACTATTCAAGGCCCGATTTGCCTAATAAGCCAAGTTTTCATGAATTAATGTTTTTTCGTCTACCTAACCTACCTAGCCTAACCTAACCTAGCTTTTTTTGGCTACCTAACCTAACCTTACCTATAAATATAGGTTAGGTTAGGTTAGGTAGGGTTGGTTAGGTTCGGTCATATATCTACGTTAATTTTAACTCCAATAAAAAAAGTTTTACCTCATACATAGAGAAAAGGGTTGCTTTATCATTTCATAAGAAAAAAATTATAGTAAATATATTAATTCAGGAAAACTTGGCTTATTAGGCAAATCGGGCCTTGAATAGTAGGCTGAGAAGTGAGTTCTGGCTACTAGGTACGACATATATATATATATATATATATATATATATATATATATATATATATATATATATATATATATATATATATATATATATATATATATATATATATATATATATATATATATATATATATATATATATATATATATATATATATATATATTAGTTGATTTTATACCCGCATTAGGTCAGGTGATAATACAATGAAGGTAAAAAACATGGGGGGATACATAAGGGATAAACATAGGGGCTGCAGAAGGCTTATTGGCCCATACAAGGCATCTCCTATCTAAACACAAAGATTAATCCAGTGTAATTGGCCTGTTATGTTGGACATTGTCTTCTGTGTTGGCATCGATATGTTCTTGTCTTGTCCTTACTCTCATGGTGGGTAGAGTAAATAGTTCCGTGATATGGGTGTTCATGGTAGGTCGCTCTATTCTTATGTGAATTGCAATTCACATAAGAATAGAGCGACCTACCATGAACACCCAAATCACGGAACTATTTACTCTACCCACCATGAGAGTAAGGACAAGACAAGAACATATCGATGCCAACACAGAAGACAATGTCCAACATAACAGGCCAATTACACTGGATTAATCTTTGTGTTTAGATAGGAGATGCCTTGTATGGGCCAATAAGCCTTCTGCAGCCCCTATGTTTATCCCTTATGTATCCCCCCATGTTTTTTACCTTCATTGTATTATATATATATATATATATATATATATATATATATATATATATATATATATATATATATATATATATATATATATATATATATATATATATATATATATATATATATATATATATATATATATGTAGACATATATTATTAAATATGACCGAAAAAGTAAGATTAATAATTCTAACACGAATTTTCTCAATATTATTATATTTCTTTTCACTGTTGATGGTAACTGAAAAATCAATTCTCCAAAATTCATTTTTATTTCTAGTCTGACATGACACTTGAATGCGTTTCGTAATAACTAATTAGGATTGCGATGTTGTATACCTTGACAGGATTGCGATGTTGTATACCTTGACTTTAGCAAAGCTTTTGATACAGTGCCACATGAAAGACTGATTAAAAAAATAGAGTCTCATGGTATTGGGGGTGCTATATTAAGCTGGATTAGGGCATGGCTATACCAAAGGAAACAGAGAGTTAGTATAAATGGAATCAAGTCAGAGTGGGAAAATGTTGTAAGTGGAGTGCCTCAAGGCTCTGTCCTGGGACCTCTGTTGTTTATAATATATATAAATGATTTAGATTCAGGTTTGAGTAGCAACATTTGCAAATTTGCCGATGATACGAAAATCGGTAGGGAAATTAATTCGGAGGAGGACTCACTATCACTTCAAGTTGATCTAGATAGGGTTTTGAAATGGTCAAAGGATTGGCAGATGCAGTTTAATGCTGATAAATGTAAAGTTCTGAGGTTAGGTAATGATGATAGAGTTACAAGATACGAGCTAGATGGTGTTGTGATTGCGAAGTCGGATTGCGAAAGGGATCTGGGAGTTATGATTAGTAAGAATTTAAAACAAAAGGATCAATGCATAAATGTTCGTAATAAGGCAAATCGGACACTTGGATTTATTAATCGCAGCGTTAGTAACAAGACACCTGGTGTGGTTCTCAAGCTATATCTTGCTCTAGTTAGGCCCCATTTAGATTATGCAGTTCAGTTTTGGTCGCCATATTATAGAATGGATATAAATTCACTTGAACGTGTCCAGCGTAGGATGACTAAGTTAATTCCCCAAATTAGAAATCTTTCATATGAAGAAAGATTAACAAAGCTTAAGTTGCATTCACTGGAAAGGCGAAGAGTTAGGGGTGACATGATAGAGGTTTACAAGTGGATAAATGGACATAACCGGGGGGATATTAATAGGGTATTAAAAGTATCAACACAGGACAGAACACGAAACAATGGATATAAATTGGATAAGTTTAGATTTAGGAAAGACTTGGGTAAATACTGGTTCAGTAACAGGGTTGTTGATTTGTGGAACCAATTGCCGCGTAACATTGTGGAGGTGGGGTCCCTCGATTGTTTCAAGCACGGGTTGGACAAGTATATGAGTGGGATTGGGTGGTTATAGAATAGGAGCTGCCTCGTATGGGCCAATAGGCCTTCTGCAGTTACCTTTGTTCTTATGTTCTTATGTTCTTATAACTTTTTACATTTTCAAAGACTTTAGTTTAAACACACACAACTATAACTAAACAGAGTTTAAACAGCTTCGATTTTATACCTGCATTTGGGTGAGGTGATATGTTACAACAGTTTTGGATGAGGTGAAATCAAACTTTCAACACAAGACAGAACACGAAACAATGGGTATAATGTTTTGTAAGTTAAAGGGAATAATGGAAGTAACTGCAAAGGGCCTATTGGCCCATATATCTAGATGCTTCTATATTGGTGTGGAGTCTTGAAGTGGGTAGAATATAGTTGTGCATTAATTGGCTGTTGATTGCTGGTGTCTACTTCTTAATGTGTAGTGCTTCGCAGATATCAAGCCGCCTGCTATCGCTGTATCTATCGATGATTTCCGTGTTTTTTGTTAAGACTTCCTTGGTGATGGTCTGGTTGTGGAAAGAGATTATATGTTCCTTAATGGAGCCGTTTTGCTTATGCATCGTTAATCGCCTGGAAAGAGATGTTGTTGTCTTGCCTATATACTGAATTCTTTGAGGCTTACAGTCCCCAAGTGGGCATTTGAAGGCATAGACGACGTTGGTCTCTTTTAAAGCGTTCTGCTTTGTGTCTGGAGAGTTTCTCATGAGTAGGTTGGCCGTTTTCTTGGTTTTATAGTAGATCGTCAATTGTATCTTCTGATTTTTGTCTGTAGGGATAACGTTCCTATTAGCAATATCTTTCAGGACCCTTTCCTCCGTTTTATGAGCTGTGGAAAGAAGTTCATGTAAATTAGTCTAATAGGGGGTACAGGTGTTGTGTTAGTTTCTCTTCAGAGGTTGCATGGCGTTTCATCTTCCTTCTTATGATGTCTTCAACGAAACCATTGGAGAAAGCCGTTGTTGACTAGGACCTGCCTTACCCTATAGAGTTCTTCATCGACTTGCTTCCATCCTGAGCTGTGGCTGAGTGCACGGTCGACATAAGCGTTAACGACACTCCTTTGTACCTGTCTGGGCAGTCGCTGTTGGCATTGAGGCAGATTCCTATGTTTGTTTCCTTAGTGTAGACTGCAGTGTGGAAACCTCCGCTCCTTTCCATGATTGTTACATCTAGAAAGGGCAGCTTCCCATCCATCTCCATCTCGTAAGTGAAACTCAAGACAGAATTCTGCTCAAATGCCTCCTTCAGCTCCTGCAGATGTCTGACATCAGGTACCTGTGTAAAAATGGCGTCAACATACCTGCAGTATATGGCCGGTTTCAAGTTCATGTCGACTAAGACCTTTTGTTCGATGGTACCCATGTAGAAGTTTGCAAACAGGACACCTAGAGGAGAACCCATGCGACCCCATCTACTTGCTTATACATGTGCCCATCCGGGCTCAAGAAGGGTGTCTCTTTAGTACAAGCTTGGAGTAGTTTCGTAAGAATGTTGTCTGGTATATCAAGAGGAGTACAGGCCGGATTGCGTTACACTCTGTCCACTATCATCCCGGTTGTTTCATCCACAGGTACGTTGGTAAACAGTGATTCTATGTCAATCGAGGCTTTTATCCCTGTGGCCCGTGTTCTCCGCAGTAAGTCAACAAATTCCTTTGGAAACTTCAGGCTGAAGGCGCAAGGGACATAAGGAGTCAGCGAGCCGTTGAGTCGCTTCGCTTGTCTGTACGTGGGTGTGGGTATCTGGCTGATGATTGGCCGAAGTGGGTTTCCAGGCTTGTGTGTCTTGACATTTCCAAACGCATACCCAGGTTTGTATTCCCCAATAATCTTTGGCAGGTGGAGTCCGGATTTCTTGGCGTTCACACTTTCGATCAATCTGTATACATTTGCTTTCAATTCGGCTGTAGTGTCTTTGGTTACCCTTTGGAATTTAGTTTGGTCAGAGAGTATGAGGTTCATTTTCACCAGATATTCGTCTTTTTTAAGAATGACATATATTGGCGACTTGTCACCTCTCCTGACGACTATCTCCTTGTTCTCACGAAGGCTCTTAGCTGCCTCTTTGAGCTCGGGGGACAGTATGGTGCTTCTGTAGTTGCCACGAATCTTTCATCTTTCTGCAATAAGTTCTGCTTGCAAGGTGTCTTTGGTGGTGACCTTCCTTTGTGTCTCCAGGTCGAATATGTCGTCCAACAGGATCTCCAACTTCACCTTCCGGGCCATCTCACTCGGTCTGGACATAATGTGAGAGTTTATACCCAGATTTAGGAGATTGACTTGGTCCTCAGTGAGGTTGATTCCAGCAAGGTTCAGGAAGCCATCTCTTAGTCGTGGAATCGCTATAGGTCCTCCATACAATGTTTTTAGTTTCTTGATTATCCTGGTTTCGGTGCTGTGATGATGTCGATCTGTGAGGATGTCGAGGTGTTGCTCGATACGAGTACGGAGGTTTTCGTAGTTGTTGTTGTTTCTCCATAGGTTTGTAGCGTGAAGTAGTTGCGTTTCGTTGTCTTTGATTTCATTTTCTGCCTTGTGAATCTGATTTCGAATCAGATCTTGGAGATATTTTATCATGAATGCTTGATTTCTTGCTACTGGGTCGTACGTTTTAACATTAGTATATTTTGGTAGCAGTCTTTCTTGTAAACATATGATGTTAAATATGGACCGAAAAAGTAAGATTAATAATTCTAACACGAATCTTCTCAATATTTCTTATGTTTCTTTTTACTGTTGATGGTAATTGAAAAATCAATTCTCCAAAATTCATTTTTATTTCCAGTCTGCACGCAACACTTGAACGCGTTTCGAAATACCTTATTACATTTTTCAATGATTTAAGTTTACACACACCAACTGTAACCTGAAAACACTAAACAGAGCTTTACTTATGCTAAACACTTAAACAGCTTGTCTTATATACTCGCATTTGGGTGAGGTGATATGTTGCAACAGTTTTGGATGAGGTGAACAAACGTTTGCCCAACACAAAGACAGAACACGGAACATTGGATATTAATTGGATAAATGAGAGGGAAGAAAGGAGCTAACTGCAAGGGGCCTATTGGCCCTTATTTCTAGATTCTTCTATATTTTTACAGAGTCTTGAAGTGGGTAGAATATAGGTATGTATTAATTGGCTGTTGATTGCTGGTGTTGACTTTTTGATGTGTAGTGCCTCACAGATGTCAAGCTGCCTGCTATCGCTGTATCTATCGATGATTTCTGTGTTGTTTGTTAAGACTTCTCTGGTGATGGTCTGGTTCTGAGAAGAGATTATATGTTCCTTGAAGGAGCCCTGTTGCTTATGCATTGTTAATCTCTTGGAAAGAGATGTTGTTGTCTTGCCTATATACTGAGTTCTTTGGGGCTTACAGTCCCCAAGTGAGCATTTGAAGGCATAGACGACGTTAGTCTCCTTTAAGGCGTTGTGCTTTGTGTCTGGAAGTTTTTCATGAGTAGGTTGGCCGTCTTTTTGGTTTTATAGTAAATCGTCAATTGTATCTTCTGATTTTTATCTATAGAGATAACGTTCCTATTAACAATATTTTTCAGGACCCTTTCCTCCGTTTTATGAGCTGTGGAAAAGAAGTTAATGTAAAATAGTCTAATAAGGGGTACAGGTATTGTGTTAGTTGTCCCTTCAGAGGTTGCATGGCGTTTCACCTTCCTTTTTATGATTTCTTCAACGAAACCATTGGAGAATCCGTTGTTGACTAGGACCTGCCTACCCTACAGAAAACTTCATCGACTTGCTTGCATCCTGAGCTGTTGCTGAGAGCACGGTCGACACTGTCATGTTACACTGTCACTGTACACACACTGTCTTGTTACACTGTCATGTTACACTGTCACTGTACATACACTGTCATGTTACACTGTCAATGTACACACACGCTCTCATGTTACACTGTCACTGTACACACACGCTCTCATGTTACACTGTCAGGTTACACTGTCATGTTGCACTGTCACTGTACACACACAATCATGTTACACTGTCAGTGAACACACTGTCATGTTGCACTGTCACTTTACACACACAATCAAGTTACACTGTCACTGTACACACTGTCACTGTACACACAGCCATATTACACTGTCAATGTACACACAGTTATGTTACACTGTCACTGTACATACACTGTCATGTTACACTGTCTCTGTACATACACTCATATTACACTGTCGCTGTACATACACTGTTATGTTACAGTGCCACTGTACATACACAGTCATTTTATACTGTCACTATACACTGTACACTGTCATGTTATATTGTCACTGTACATACACTGTCATGTTATATTGTCACTGTACATACACTGTCATGTTATATTGTCACTGTACATGCACTGTCATGTTATATTGTCACTGTACATACACTGTCATGTTGTGCATTGTTTGCAATCATATTGACCACCGGTTCTCCGTTATCTCCAACAGAGTTATGGGATAATTATAAATCGCACATGGCTGAAGATATTATCCGTCGATTACGGAAAGAAAATTCAAATATGAAACATGGTTTTTGCAGCAAAAATCTTCAACTAAGCGTTGATAATGATTGAAGACTTGTGCTTAGAAATCGCGAACAAAGTTCTCAATCAATTAGAAATGCCATCATCGAGTCGATCTGCTGCTGCTTCATTCGATGTAGAATTGCGTCGTGAACAAAATTATAACACGGGTGACCTGTTTTCGTATGTTTAATCAAATATTTCTAGGCTAATGCTTGAGCGAAAAACCTTTAACAGTCGAATAATTCAAACTGTCAATAACGGGCTTGGAGAAATCTTCTTAGATGCGCCAGGAGGAACTGGTAAAACCTTGCTAATTAGATTGATTCTGGCAGCATTTCTATCCCAAAACGGCATACCTTGGCTCTTACATCGTCCGGAATTGCTGCGACATTGCTACCAGGGAGAAAAACTGTTACTTCGACTTTGAATTCGCCATTGAACATGCAATTCATTAAAACTTCCACGTGCAACATTTACAATGCATCCGGCATGGGAAAAGTATTGCAGAAATGTAAACTTATAGTTTGGGATGTATGCACAATGCCCCACAAAAATCGTCCGAGGCTCTTAATCAGTCATTGCAAGATGTGAGTCGAAACATCAGATCATTTCGAAACTCATTAATATTACTTGCAGGAGATTTCAACTAAACATTGCCTGTAATTCGTCGATCGACACCAGCAGACGAAATAAATGCTTGCCTGAAATACTCTATTTTGTGGCGCCACGTAAAGACATTAAATTAACTACAAATATGCATGTAGTTATGTTGCTAACTGCAAAACGATCCATCAGCTGAGATATTCTCACATCAATTTCTAGTAATGGGAACGTAAACGGCCGGTTGATCTGACCTCAGGACGAATTTCATTGCTCATAACTTCTGCAATTTAATGACGTCAAAAGAAGAATTGGTTGAAAAAGTATTTCCTTATATTGAAACTAATTATAGGAATCACGATTGGCTGAGTGAACGAGCTGTCTTGTGGCCAAGAACAAAACGTCTACGACCTTAACAATATTATTCAGTCTATCATTCAAAGCGAGGCAGTCATATACAAGTCCGTCGACACTGTTGTGGAAGCAGATGAAGCGGTTAATAATGCAACAGAATTTTTAATTCACTCGATCTGCCAGGGATACCATCACACATACGGCAAGTGAAAATCGGCTTGCCAATTATCATGTTGCGAAATATCAACCAACCAAAACTTTGCAACGCCACGCTCCTTGTTGTAAAAAAAATAATCAGCGACGTCATAGAAGCAACGATCTGACAGGACCTTTCAGAGGGGAAGATGTCCTCATTCCTCGTATTCCTATGATTCTAACAGATATGCCATTTCAATTTAAGGGATTGTAATTTCCAATTCGATTGGCGGTTTGCAATCACCATCAACAAAGCTCAGGGCCAATCTTTAGAATTGAGCAGTTTATATATAAACATGGATTGCTTCTCACGTGGACCATTATATGTTGAGTGTTCTAGAGGTCGGCAAACCAAACAATCTCTATATCTCCACAAACAATGGAACAAAAGGAGCGGAGGTTTCCATACTGCAATCTACACCAAAGAAACAAACAAGAATGTGCCTCATTGCCAATAGTGGCACATTCCTCTTGTACCCTGACAGGTACAAGAGGAGTGTTGTCAATGCTTACATCGACCGTGCTCTAAGCCACAGCTCAGGATGGAAAGAAGTCGATGAAGAACTCTGTAGGGTAAGGCAAGTCCTAGTCAACAACGGCTTCTCTAACAGTTTCGTCGAAGACATAATAAAAAGAAAGGTAAAACGCCATGCAACTTCTGAAGTGTCAACCAAGACAACACTTGTACCCCCAATTAGACTATTTTACAGGAACTTCTTTTCGACGGCTCATGAAATGGTGGAAAGGGTGCTGAAAGATATTGTTGATAGGAACGTCATCCTACAGACAAAAATCAGAAAATACAATTGATAATTTATTATAAAACCAAAACAACGGCCAATCTACTCATGAAAACTCGCCAGACACCAAGCTGAACGCTTTGAAGGAGACCAACGTCATCTATGCCTTTAAATGCCTACTTGGGGACTGTAAACCCCAAAAACTCAGTATATAGGCAAGACAACAACGTCTCTTTCTAGGCGACTAACAATGCATAAGCAACAGGGAGCCATCAAGGAACACATAATCTCTTCTCACAACCAGACAATCACCAGAGAAATCTTAACAAACAACAAAGAACTCATCGATAGATACAGTGATAGCAGGAGGCTCGACATCAGCGAGGCACTACACATCAAAAAATTCAACACCAGCAATCAACATCCAATTAATTCACAATTATTTTCTACCCACTTCTAGACCCCGATCTAAAATAGAAGCAGCAAGACGAGGTATGGGCCAATAGGCCTTCTGCAGTTACTTCCATTATTGTGTTTTCATACCCAATTTATTCCCATTTTTTCGTGTTCTGTGTTGTGTTTGTCACCTCACCCAAAACGAGTATAAGTGCTATGAAATTTTATGTGAAAACGAAGTCTTTGAAACTGTAATAGGAATTATGAAACATGTTCAGGCATCAGACCATAAATAAAAATTAATTTGGTAAATTGATATTTCAATTACCATCGAGACTGAAGAAAACATTAGAAATATTGAGAAAATTCGTGATAGAATGATTAATCTTCTACATACATATATATATATATATATATATATATATATATATATATATATTATATATATATATATATATATATATATATATATATATATATAATATATATATATATATATATATATATATATTGTCGTACCTAGTAGCCCGAACTCACTTCTCAGCCTACTATGCAAGGCTGATTTGCCTAATAAGCCAAGTTTTCATGAATTAATGTTTTTTCGTCTGCCTAACCTACCTAACCTAACCTAACCTAGCTTTTTTTGGCTACCTAACCTAACCTTACCTATATATATAGGTTAGGTTAGGTTAGGTAGGGTTGGTTAGGTTCGGTCATATATCTACGTTAATTTTAACTCCAATAAAAAAAAATTGACCTCATACATAGTTGAAAAGGGTAGCTTTATCATTCATAAGAAACAAATTATAGTAAATATATTAATTCAGGAAAACTTGGCTTATTAGCAAATCGGGCCTTGAATAGTAGGCTGAGAAGTGAGTTCTGGCTACTAGGTACGACATATATATATATATATATATATATATATATGCAAACAAGCCTGAATGGTCCCCAGGACTATATACAACTGAAAACTCACACCCCAGAAGTGACTCGAACCCATACTCCCACAACTGGTATGTACAGGGACGCCTTAATCCGCTTGACCATCACGACCGGACAAAAGGAAGTGATAGCCGAGGCTATATGAACCACTTCCCCGCCGGCACTCGGATGGTAATCTTGGGCATAGCATTTTATCAAATCACCTCATTCTTTGGGCACACGTGAGGAACACAAATGCAAACAAGCCTGAATGGTCCCCAGGACTATATACAACTGAAAACTCACACCCCAGAAGTGACTCGAACCCATACTCCCACAACTGGTATGTACAGGGACGCCTTAATCCGCTTGACCATCACGACCGGACAAAAGGAAGTGATAGCCGAGGCTATATGAACCACTTCCCCGCCGGCACTCGGATGGTAATCTTGGGCATAGCAATTTATCAAATCACCTCATTCTTTGGGGCACACGTGAGGAACACAAATGCAAACAAGCCTGAATGGGATCCATTCAGGCTTGTTTGCATTTGTGTTCCTCACGTGTGCCCCAAAGAATGAGGTGATTTGATAAAATGCTATGCCCAAGATTACCATCGAGTGCCGGCGGGGAAGTGGTTCATATAGCCTCGGCTATCACTTCCTTTTGTCCGGTCGTGATGGTCAAGCGAATTAAGGCGTCCCTGTACATACCAGTTGTGGGAGTATGGTTCGAGTCACTTCTGGGTGTGAGTTTTCAGTTGTATATAGTCCTGGGGACCATTCAGGCTTGTTTGCATTTGTGTTCCCTCACGTGTGCCCCAAAGAATGAGGTGATTTGATAAAATGCTATGCCCAAGATTACCATCCGAGTGCCGGCGGGGAAGTGGTTCATATAGCCTCGGCTATCACTTCCTTTTGTCCGGTCGTGATGGTCAAGCGGATTAAGGCGTCCCTGTACATACCAGTTGTGGGAGTATGGGTTCGAGTCACTTCTGGGGTGTGAGTTTTCAGTTATATATATATATATATATATATATATATATATAATATATATATATATATATATATATATATATATATATATATATATATATATATATATATATATATATATATATATATATATATATATATATATATATATATATATATATATATATATATATATATATATTATTAAATATGACCGAAAAAGTAAGATTAATAATTCTAACACGAATTTTCTCAATCTTTCGTACATTTCTTTTCACTGTTGGAGGTAACTGGAGGTAACTTTTCACTGTTGGAGGTCTTTCCATAGACTAGAAATAAAAATGAATTTTGGAGAATTGATTTTTGAATAACCTCCAACAGTGAAAAAAAATGTACGAAAGATTGAGAAAATTCGTGTTTGAATTATTAATCTTACTTTTTCGGTCATATTTAATAATATATGTCTACAGGAAAGACTGCTACCAATATATATATATATATATATATATATATATATATATAATATATATATATATATATATATATATATATATATATATATATATATATATATATATATATACTATATATATATATATATATGTCGTACCTAGTAGCCAGAACTCACTTCTGAGCCTACTATGCCAAGGCCCGATTTGCCTAATAAGCCAAGTTTCATGAATTAATTGCTTTTCGACTACATAACCTACCTAACCTAACCTAACCTAACTTTTTCGGCTACCTAACCTAACCTAACCTATAAAGATAGGTTAGGTTAGGTTAGGTTATAAAGATTGGTAGCAGTCTTTCCTGTAGACATATATTATTAAATATGACCGAAAAAAGTAAGATTAATAATTCAAACACGAATTTTCTCAATCTTTCGTACATTTCTTTTCACTGTTGGAGGTTATTCAAAAATCAATTCTCCAAAATTCATTTTATATTTCTAGTCTATGGAAAGACCTCCATAGGTTAGGTTAGGTAGGGTTGGTTAGGTTCGGTCATATAATCTACGTTAATTCTAACTCCAATAAAAAAAAATTGACCTCTTACATAATGAAATGGGTTGCTTTATCATTTCATAAGAAAAAGATTAGAGAAAATATATTAATTCATGAAACTTGGCTTATTAGGCAAATCGGGCTTTGCATTGTAGGCTGAAAAGTGAGTTCTGGCTACTAGGTACGACATATATATATATATATATATATATATATATATATATATATATATATATATATATATATATATATATATATATATATGTATATATATATATATATATATATATATATATATATATATACATATATATAGTATATATATATATATATATATATATTATATATATATATATATAATATATATATATATATATATATATATATATATATATATATATAGTATGTCGTACCTAGTAGCCAGAACTCACTTCTCAGCCTACTATTCAAGGCCCGATTTGCCTAATAAGCCAAGTTTTCCTGAATTAATATATTTACTATAATTTTTTTCTTATGAAATGATAAAGCAACCCTTTTCTCTATGTATGAGGTCAATTTTTTTTTATTGGAGTTAAATTAACGTAGAATATATGACCGAACCTAACCAACCCTACCTAACCTAACCTAACCTTTATTTATAGGTAAAGGTTAGGTTAGGTAGCCAAAAAAAGCTAGGTTAGGTTAGGTTAGGTAGGTTAGGTAGACGAAAAAACATTAATTCATGAAAACTTGGCTTATTAGGCAAATCGGGCCTTGAATAGTAGGCTGAGAAGTGCGTTCTGGCTATTAGGTACGACATATATATATATATATATTATATATATATATATATATATATATATATATATATATATATATATATATATATAACTGAAAACTCACACCCCAGAAGTGACTCGAACCCATACTCCCACAACTGGTATGTACAGGGACGCCTTAATCCGCTTGACCATCACGACCGGACATAAGGAAGTGATAGCCGAGGCTATATGAACCACTTCCCCGCCGGCACTCGGATGGTAATCTTGGGCATAGCATTTTATCAAATCACCTCATTCTTTGGGGCACACGTGAGGAACACAAATGCAAACAAGCCTGAATGGTCCCCAGGACTATATACAACTGAAAACTCACACCCCAGAAGTGACTCGAACCCATACTCCCACAACTGGTATGTACAGGGACGCCTTAATCCGCTTGACCATCACGACCGGACATAAGGAAGTGATAGCCGAGGCTATATGAACCACTTCCCCGCCGGCACTCGGATGGTAATCTTGGGCATAGCATTTTATCAAATCACCTCATTCTTTGGGGCACACGTGAGGAACACAAATGCAAACAAGCCTGAATGGTCCCCAGGACTATATACAACTGAAAACTCACACCCCAGAAGTGACTCGAACCCATACTCCCACAACTGGTATGTACAGGGACGCCTTAATCCGCTTGACCATCACGACCGGACATAAGGAAGTGATAGCCGAGGCTATATGAACCACTTCCCCGCCGGCACTCGGATGGTAATCTTGGGCATAGCATTTTATCAAATCACCTCATTCTTTGGGGCACACGTGAGGAACACAAATGCAAACAAGCCTGAATGGTCCCCAGGACTATATACAACTGAAAACTCACACCCCAGAAGTGACTCGAACCCATACTCCCACAACTGGTATGTACAGGGACGCCTTAATCCGCTTGACCATCACGACCGGACATAAGGAAGTGATAGCCGAGGCTATATGAACCACTTCCCCGCCGGCACTCGGATGGTAATCTTGGGCATAGCATTTTATCAAATCACCTCATTCTTTGGGGCACACTTTCCTTATGTCCGGTCGTGATGGTCAAGCGGATTAAGGCGTCCCTGTACATACCAGTTGTGGGAGTATGGGTTCGAGTCACTTCTGGGGTGTGAGTTTTCAGTTGTATATAGTCCTGGGGACCATTCAGGCTTGTTTGCATTTGTGTTCCTCACGTGTGCCCCAAAGAATGAGGTGATTTGATAAAATGCTATGCCCAAGATTACCATCCGAGTGCCGGCGGGGAAGTGGTTCATATAGCCTCGGCTATCACTTCCTTATGTCCGGTCGTGATGGTCAAGCGGATTAAGGCGTCCCTGTACATACCAGTTGTGGGAGTATGGGTTCGAGTCACTTCTGGGGTGTGAGTTTTCAGTTGTATATAGTCCTGGGGACCATTCAGGCTTGTTTGCATTTGTGTTCCTCACGTGTGCCCCAAAGAATGAGGTGATTTGATAAAATGCTATGCCCAAGATTACCATCCGAGTGCCGGCGGGGAAGTGGTTCATATAGCCTCGGCTATCACTTCCTTATGTCCGGTCGTGATGGTCAAGCGGATTAAGGCGTCCCTGTACATACCAGTTGTGGGAGTATGGGTTCGAGTCACTTCTGGGGTGTGAGTTTTCAGTTGTATATAGTCCTGGGGACCATTCAGGCTTGTTTGCATTTGTGTTCCTCACGTGTGCCCCAAAGAATGAGGTGATTTGATAAAATGCTATGCCCAAGATTACCATCCGAGTGCCGGCGGGGAAGTGGTTCATATAGCCTCGGCTATCACTTCCTTATGTCCGGTCGTGATGGTCAAGCGGATTAAGGCGTCCCTGTACATACCAGTTGTGGGAGTATGGGTTCGAGTCACTTCTGGGGTGTGAGTTTTCAGTTGTATATAGTCCTGGGGACCATTCAGGCTTGTTTGCATATATATATATATATATATATATATATATATATATATATATATATATATATATATATATATATATATATATATATATATATATATATATATATATATATATATATATATATATATATATATATATATGTCGTACCTAATAGCCAGAACGCACTTCTCAGCCTACTATGCATTGCCAGATTTGCCTAATAAGCCAAGTTTTCCTGAATTAATATATTTCCTCTATTTTTTCTTTTGAAATGATAAAGCTATCCATTTCATTATGTATGAGGTACATTTTTTTATTGGAGTTAAAATTAACGTAGATATATGACCGAACCTAACCAACCCTACCTAACCTAACCTAACCTATCTTTATAGGTTAGGTAGCCGAAAAAGTTAGGTTAGGTTAGGTAGTCGAAAAACAACTAATTCATGAAAACTTGGCTTATTAGGCAAATCGGGCCTTGCATAGTAGGCTGAGAAGTGCGTTCTGGCTACTAGGTACGATATATATATATATATATTAATATATATATTATATATATATATATATATTATAATATATATTATATATATATATATATATATATATATATATACATTGTTGTGTTCTTCAAGAGATCCATAACCTTTAAGCACCTTTTTGCATTATTATTTTTGTATCAACCCATGTATATCTTGTAACCATCAAATGCATAATAAAGCACAAAAAATATTCAAGGAAGGGGGTGGTAGGAGAAAAGCACACAGAAACTGTATTGGAGGGCATCTAAACATTCCCTCTAATGCGTTATGCGTGGTTTCCTCCGAGGCTATGGGTCCCCCTTCTTCCAGCTAGAGGTGGTACTCCCTTCCTATATATACATATATATATATATATATATATATATATATATATATATATATATATATATATATATATATATATACATATATATATATAATATATTATATATATATATATATATATATATATATATATATATATATATATATATATATATATATATATATATATATATATATATATATATATATATATATATATATATATATACTTCACTGTTGGAGGTAAATCAAAAATCACTTCTCCAAAATTCATTTTTATTTCTAGTCTGACGCGACACGGGCGCGTTTCGTAAAACTTATTACATTTTCAAAGACTTCACAAATACACAACTGATTAGAACTTGCAAGTTCTAATCAGTTGTGTATTTGTGAAGTCTTTGAAAATGTAATAAGTTTTACGAAACGCGCCCGTGTCGCGTCAGACTAGAAATAAAAATGAATTTTGGAGAAGTGATTTTTGATTTACCTCCAACAGTGAAGCGTAATGTACGAAAGATTGAGAAAATTCGTGTTAGAATTATTAATCTTACTTTTTCGGTCATATTTAATAATATATGTCTACAGGAAAGACTGCTACCAAAATATACTAATATATATATACATATATATATATATATATATATATATATATATATATATATATATATATATATATATATATATATATATATATATATATATGTCGTACCTAGTAGCCAGAACGCACTTCTCAGCCTACTATGCAAGGCCCGATTTGCCTAATAAGCCAAGTTTTCCAGAATTAATATATTTTCTCTAAATTTTTTCTTATGAAACGATAAAGCTACCCATTTCATTATGTATGAGGTCAATTTTATTTTATTGGAGTTAAAATTAACGTAGGTATATGACCGAACCTAACCAACCCTACCTAACCTAACCTAACCTATCTTTATAGGTTAGGTTAGGTTAGGTAGCCGAAAAAGTTAGGTTAGGTTAGGTTAGGTAGGTTAGGTTGTCGAAAAAACATTAATTCGTGAAAACTTGGCTTATCAGGCAAATCGGGCCTTGCATAGCAGGCTGAGAAGTGCGTTCTGGCTACTAGGTACGACATATATATATATATATATATATATATATATATATATATATATATATATATATATATATATATATATATTATATATATATATATATATATATATATATATATATATATGTCGTACCTAATAGCCAGAACGCACTTCTCAGCCTACTATGCAAGGCCGAATTTGCCTAATAAGCCAAGTTTTCATGAATTAATTGTTTTTCGTCTACCTAACCTACCTAACCTAACCTAACCTACCTTTTTCGGCTACCTAACCGAACCTAACCTTTAAAGATAGGTTAGGTTAGGTTAGGTAGGGTTGGTTACGTTTGGTCATATATCTGCGTTAATTTTAACTCCAATAAAAAAAATTGACCTCATACATAATGAAATGGGTAGCTTTATTATTTCATAAGAAAAAAATTAGAGAAAATATATTAATTCAGGAAAACTTGGCTTATTAGGCAAATTCGGCCTTGCATAGTAGGCTGAGAAGTGCGTTCTGGCTACTAGGTACGACATATATATATATATCAGAATAACCACATATGAAAAATAGAAAATGCTTAACGCGTTATCGGCTAATTCGCCTTCATCAGAGCAAAGTAGATTGAAGATAAGATTGCTGATCAGACCTTTATATCCGGCTGGGGAGATCACCTGACCACCAAAAATAAGTGGAGGAAAGGAATTATAAGAAAGAAGGTAACTGCAGAAGGCCTATTGGCCCATACAAGGCAGCTCCTATTAATATCTCCTAGTGCCATACGTGTTAAATGATTGCTATATTGTTTTGACGTGCTATATTGAGGCTTAAATAGGGATCCAACTTGTACATACCGGGGCTCACATTAAGGCTGTTGTTACAATGTTTGATCAGAGCAGACCGACCGTTTGATGAAATTTCCCGCTTAGTGCTTGGTAAAAATATTGATTTGCTTAAATTAGAAGTACGGGAATGTTTTAAGGTGTTGAACAGCCGTAAGTATTCATTTTCTCAAGCTGTACCCTTGGAATGGAATCGCCCGATGATGGATTATTGTTACACCGCTATGAGATCTGCCTGCACGAATGTAAGTACGAAGCTTGATTCAAAATTAAATAGGCTCATTCAACAAAGTGATTGGAATAAACATGCCAACACTGACTTTGTTATTAATCTCTCTAGTAAACAACTTGATAATGATACGATGACTGCTCTTGGTTACTGTCTGAGTTTCTCCATATCAAATAGAGATGTGAATTATGCAAATATTGCCAAAAGTTTTTGCAATTTGGAGAAATCTAGTGAGATTTCAGCTGATGATATCAATATTTGCAAGGGAATGGTGTACGGTTCTTTACTTAAGGGTATTGTGCCTAATTGTCCAGAGAGGTTTATGCGAGCGTTCAAAACCCTCAAAAAAGATACCTCTCTACATATCACTAAAGCTGATAAATCCAATGCTGTTGTCATCATGGACAAAGAAGACTATGTCCAAAAAATGAACCAGTTATTGGAGGACAGAGACACTTACTTACCTGTTAATAGTGGCCTTATTGAAAGAGTTATTGCTCATTTCAACAAAACTCTTAAAACCGTGCTCAAGAAAGATAAGGAGTTGATTCCTAAGTTTTTAAGTCGTTCCCCTTCTCTCCCATATCTATATGGGCTTATTAAAACACACAAACCGAATAATCCTGCAAGACCTATTATTAGTTCTGTTGGATCTGTGGCATATAGACTTTCCAAATGGCTTGTCCAAGTCTAGTCTCCAGTAGTAGGTTCCATTTCCAACTCACACATAACAAACAACTTGGACTTGGTTAACAAGTTGTCTAGTTTGAAATTAAATTATGATTTTAAACTTGTGAGTTTTGATGTGACGGCTCTGTTCACAAGGGTTCCTGTTGATGATCTGTTGTCATTCTTATGGGATCTACTCCCATGGTATAATTTAACTTTGCCTACTAACACCATTATTGAACTTATAAAATTGTGCATTAAAGATAATTATTTCAGCTTTAATGATTCATTTTATAAACAAACATTTGGCATGGCGATGGGTAATCCCCTCTCCCCTGTTTTGAGCAATCTGTACATGTTTCGAATGTTTCGAAACAAATATCCTTCCCAGGATTTTACCCTCAAATTTGCTTTGGTTCAGGTACGTTGACGATATTTTGTGCGTGTGGCCGGTTAATCATGACGAAACTGATTTTCTCAATCAAATCAATTCGCTGGTTCCGTCAATTAAATTCACAATTGAGAACGAAGTGAATGGTGTTCTGCCTTTTTTAGACATCATGATTCATAGAATTGGTAGGAGTTTCAAATTCCATGTGTATAGGAAACCTACCAATGTGTGCCCATATGTCCATTTTTACTCAAATCATCATGTTCAGGTCACGCGGGCAGTTTTTTCTGGTATGTTTCTCAGAGCACTGAGAGTTTGCAGTCCGGAATTTTTCGATGAAGAAATAGCAAATATATTTGAAATTGGGAAGAAGTTAAAATACCCAAAATCGATCTTGGATCTTGCGTTTGGTCAAGCAAAAAAGACTTTCTACAAACAGACTACTAAGTCTAAACCAGAACTGAAAAATTCGTTGGTATTACCATATTCTGAGGGTCTAGTAAATCTTGCCCCTGCCCTGAAGAACCTTAATATTAATGTAGTGTTCAAAAATGATAATACAGTTTAGTCCATGTTAATTAAGAACTCGCCCTCGTCTGTAGCAGGTTGTGTGTATTCCATCCCTTGTAATGAGTGTGCATGTGTTTACATCGGCCAGACAGGTAAATCTCTTTCCTCGCGTTTAAAACAGCATTCATATGCTATTCGTACAGCCCAGCAATCCAGTGCATTCTATTTACATTCCAGTTTATGTAATCATTCTATCCACTTCACAGGGGCAAAATGTATTGTTAAAAGTAAGGATTTTGTTGAACGAAACATGATCGAGTCTGCTCTGATCAAACATTGTAACAACAGCCTTAATGTGAGCCCCGGTATGTACAAGTTGGATCCCTATTTAAGCCTCAATATAGCACTTCAAAACAATATAGCAATCATTTAACACGTATGGCACTTGGAGATATTAATAGGAGCTGCCTTGTATGGGCCAATAGGTCTTCTGCAGTTACCTTCTTTCTTATAATTCCTTTCCTCCACTTATTTTTAGTGGTCAGGTGATCTGCCCAGGCGGATATAAAGGTCTGATCAGCAATCTTATCTTCATTCTACTTTGCTCTGATGAAGGCGAATTAGCCGAAAACGCGTTAAGCATTTTCTATTTTTCATATGTGGTTATTCTGCATACTTGGATCAGTGTTTTTGTGATAATTGTTGCATATATATATATATATATATATATATATATATATATATATATATATATATATATATATATATCCACTTTATACAAATCATACAGTCCACTTTCAACTTCAAACATTCTGCTATTGAAATTAATAAATTAACATGAGAAATAAATTTATAAATAAATTACTATAAATTAATGAATTGTAAGTTAATAAATAAATCCCACAAGTCAGTTTTCCCCACATGAGGTGGAGTAAGGTGGTAGGTAGATATGAAGGATGAGGAGGAGTAAGGTGGTAGTCAAACATAAAGGATGAGGTGGAGTAAGGTGGTAGGCAACAATAAAGGATGAGGTGGTGTAAGGTGGTAGACAGCCCATGATGCCAGAGGTGGTGTAAGTTGAATGGTCTGCCTTGGTTTTGACAATGGCAGAGTGGGCCCAAGTGCGGGCGGATAGTGACAATTTGATATGTAGTGCTTCATCATTTCAGAGTTCGGAGCCAATGTCAACCCAAACATATGCGTATGTAAGTTTCACATATATCAGTATCTATCATATGTGTCAGTATGTTTCAGATGTCTTTATGTAATAGATGTTAGTATGAATATCGTGCATCACAATGTTTGATGTTTCGGAATGTTTTTATGTGTCAACATCTGCTTATCTAATGGTTTCTGTTTCTTGGAATTTGAACAATAAATTAACGATAAAATATTTGCAGGAATAAAAAGAAGATCTAAAAACACTTGAATTTTAAGAAAATATTCATCGTAAACGGACCTTGTCTGTTGCAGTATGTGTTTGTTAACCCATTATATAACTGATGACAGAGGATATGATTCCAAAATTTCTTATAGAAGCATATGATAGACATAGAACTTGTCATCTTGTTCTTCCTACAGTTAAGATGATTCCCGAAAAAAGAGATTCTTCTTTACTCAAGAATGTCAGGTTATTCACCTTTACAATTATTGCCAGAGAAGTACATAATAAAACAAATATCAACTTACATATTGACGTGATGGGCTGAGGATCACGAGGTGTTAGCGGCCCGAGCTCCTGGAGAACAATGAATCATTCGAGTCGTGTCAGGTGTTTTTATTGGAGAGGAAGTTGGAACGCGGCGTATCATTGGCCACCGTCATCAATGAAATACCACAAACATGGACAGTGATTGGGTGAGTTTTTCATGGGGGTGTATCTTACGTAGGTTTCAGCAATAGTGGTACTTTCTGTTGTAGTGTTACGCTCTGAGACGTGATTGTATGAAACATTAAAAGCCGTTATTTCTTAACACTAAGGATGAGCTGGTGTAAGGTGGAAGACAGTCATGAAAGATGAGGTGGAGTAAGGTGGTAGACAGTCATGAAGGATGAGGTGGAATAAAATTGTAGACGCCCATGAAGTTGTTGTTGTTGTTTCAGATTTAGTTACTCAGGACGAAGTGTCCATGTAGCACGGGGTATGGTGAGCCCGTAATTGAGTTTGGTTATACATGATAACCTTTTTCCTGTGATATGCCCATGAAGGATGGGGTCGAGTTAAGTGATAGATAATCATGAAGGGTGAAGTGGAGTAAGGTGGTATAAAACCATGAAGGATGAGGGACAGTAACTCATCGCCCCTCTCCTGTGCCAGGAAAGTCCACTACGGGCTCACCATAGCCCGTGCTACTTGAAACTTTTTGTTCCCAGTAGTTGAATCTAAAACAACTTAAACAACAGGGGGAGTAAGGTAGTAGTCAGCCATAATGGATAAGGTGGAGCTAGGTGATAGATAGTCATGAAGGATGAGGTGGAGTAACGCGGTAGACAGCCCTGAAGAATGACGTACAATGAGGTGGTAGTCAGCCATGCAGGATGAGGTGGAATAAGGTGGAAGACAGCCATATAGTATGAGGTGGAATATGGTGGTAATCAGTCATATATGATGAGGGTTAAGTAGGGTGGTAGAGAGCCATGAAGGATGAGTTGGGGTAAGGTGGTAGTCAACCATGAAAGATGAGGCGGAGTAAGTTGGTAGACACCCCAAGAAGGATGACGTGGAGTAACGAGTTAGACACCTACGAAGGATGAGATGGAGTAAGATGGTAGGCAGTCATGGAGGATGAGGTGGAATAAGGTTGTAGTCAGTCATGAAGAATGAGGTGGAGTAAGGTGGCAGACATCAATGAAGAATGAGAAGGAGTAAGGTAAGTAAGGTATTCATGGACAACCATGAAGGATAAGATGGAGTAAGATGGTAGTCAGTATTGAAGGATGAGGTGGAGTAAGGTGGTAGAGAGATATGAAGGATGAGGTAAAGTAAGGTGGTAGTCTGCAATGGAGAATGAGGTGGTGAGATGGATTATGGTTGTGGAAAGCCAAAAAAATGAGGTGGAGTTAGATGCAAATTAACCATTAAGGTTGAGGTGGAGTTAAGTGATGGACAGCCATGAAT